>NW_024425564.1:22169713-22282571 GCF_017311325.1 Ursus maritimus
TGTGTGTGTGTGTGTGTGTGTGTGTGTAAAACAGCCAATGAATTTATCCTGCTACACATTCCTTTCAGTGGGATTACTCAGTGTACATCCTGAGGCTGTTGCTTCCCTTTGTGTAGAATACGGTCTGATTCTCTGGAGTGTAGGGAATGGGGAAATGGAGAATAGAGCTGTTCACTCCTCTGCTTCTGCTCTGGGAGAAATTCTAGTGTTTTTTGTTTTGTTTTGTTTGTTTCTGCTTGAACAATGAAAAAAAATCCTTATAGAAATCTGTAGTGGCCTAAAGTTTTATCTACCAGTTCAGAATCCACTTCTTTCACAGAAATCTAGGTCAAATAGTTTTCAGAAGGCTATTATTCTGATCACACCATACATTTGAAACAACAGAAAGTTTAAAATTTGAGTTATCCATCCTTCTGTTACTCCAGTTAACACAATTAATAATAATGAGAGTAGGTAAGTAGATTCTCCAAAACTCTTTCAACAAATGATTAAAGGAGATATCCTTTCGTAACCTCTTCACTGAATGCTCCTGGTTGGTTGTGAAAGGCTCTCAAACTTCTTGGAATTAGGACCTCTTAACACTTTGAAAATTTATTAAGTTTCCCCAAAGAGCTTTTGTTTCATGGGTTATATCTGTGAATATTTTCCATATTAAAAATCGAGACTGAGATTTAAATATATATTTATTTTAAAATGAAATATGCCAACAAACTGAACAATCTAGAATAAATGGATTAATTCCTAGAAAATTAAAATCTTCCGAGAGTGAATCAGAAAGAAATAGTGAACAGACCAATTACTAGTAATGAAATTGAATTATAGTGACAAGCTTGAATTGGTAAGTAAACCCATACTCTTTTGATGACTACAGCTTTGTAATGTAACTTGAAGTCTAGAATTGTGATGCCTCCAGTTTTGTTTTTCTTTTTCAAGACTGCCTAGGCTATTTAGGGCCTTTTGCAAATCCATACAAATTTTAAGATTGCTTGTTCCAGTTCTGTGAAAAATGCTGTTGGTGTTTTGGTAGGAATTGCATTAAATCTGTAGATTGCTTTGGGTCGTATAGACATTTTAACAATATTTGTTCTTCTAACCCATAAACATAGAATGTCTGTTTGTATCATCTTTGATTTCTTTCATCAGTGTTTTATAGTTTTCAGGGTACAGATCTTACACCTCTCTAGTTAGTTTGTTTGTAGGTATTATTATTTTGGGTGCAATTGTGAATGGATTGTTCTCTTAATTTCTCTTTCTGCTTCTTCATTATTAGTGTATAGAAATGCAACAGATTTCTGTACATTAATTTTGTATCCTGCAACTTAGCTGAATTTATCAGTTCTAGTAGTTTTTTGTGGAGTCTTTGGAGTTTTCTATATATAGTATCATGTCATCTGCAAATAGTAAAAGTTTCACTTCTTCCTCACCAATTTGGATGCCTTTTATTCCTTTCTCTTGTCTGGTTACTGTGGCTAGGACTTCCAGTACTATGTTAAATAATAATGGTGAGTGGACATCCTTGTCTTGGTCCTGATCTTAGGGAGAAAAACCTTCAGTTCTTCCCCATTGAGTATGATGTTAGCTGTGGGTTTTTCATAAAAGTCCTTTATTATGTTGAGGTATGTTCCCTCTAATCTCACTTTGTTTTTATCATAAATGGATGTTGTACTTTGTCAGATACTTTTTTTGCATCTACTGATCGTATGGTTTTTATCCTTTCTCTTATTGATGTGATGTATCACAGTGATTGATTTGCAAATATTAAACCACCATTGCATCCCAGGAATAAATCTCACCTGATCACGATGAATGCTTTTTTAAAAATGTATTGTTGGATTATGTTAGCTAATATTTAGTTGAGGAGTTGTATCTATATTCATCAGAGAGATTGGCCTGTAGTTCTTTTTTTTTTGTCATGTCTTTTTCTAGTTTTGGAATCCGGGTAATGCACAATTATATGGTCAATTAATCTTTGACAAAGGAAGCAGGAATATGCAGTGAAAAAGACATGTCTTCAACAAATGGTGTTGGGCAAACTGGACAGCTACATGCAAAAGAATGAAACTGGACCACTTTCTTATATCAAACACAAAAATAAACTGAAAATGGATTAAGGATCTAAATGTAAGACCTGAAACCATAAAAACGCTAGAAAAGAGCACAGGCAGCAATTTCTCTGACATCAGTCATAACATCTTTCTATGTCTCCTGAAACAAGGGAAACAAAATAAAAAAAAACAAAAACTATTGGGACTTCATCAGGATAAAAACCTTTTGCCCAGTGAAGGAAACAACCAACAAAACTAAAACATAACCTACTGAATGGCAGAAGATATTTGCAAATGACATATCTGATAAAGGGTTAATGTCCAAAATATATGAAGAACTTACACAACTCAATGCCCAAAACAAATAATCCAGTTTAAAAATGGGCAGAAGACACATGAATAGACATTCTTCCGAAGAGGACATACAGATGGCCAGTAGATACATGAAAAGATGCTTAATATCATTCATCCTTAGGGAAATGCAAATCATTTGCATTTCAAAACTCAAAACTACAATGAGATATCACCTCACACCTGTCAGAATGACCAAAATCAAAAACACAAGAAACAACAAATATTGGTGAGGATTTGGAGAGATAGAAACCCTCTTGCACTGTTGGTGAGAATGCAAACTGGCATAGCCACTGTGGAAGACAATATGGAGGTTTCTCAAAAACCTAAAAATAGAACTGCCCTATGATCAAGTAATTGCATTACTGAGCATCTGCCCAAAGAATACAAAAACAGATTCAAAGGGATACATGCACCCCTATGTTTATCGCCACGTTATTTACAATAGCCATTTTATGGAAGCAACCTAAGTGTTCATCGATAGATGAATAAAGAAGGTGTGGTATATGTAAACAATGGATTATTATTCAACCATAAAAAAGAATGAAACCTTGCCATTTACAACAACGTGGATAGATCTAGGGAGTATACCGCAAGCAAAATAAGGCAGTCAGAGAAAGACAAATACCATATGATTTTAATAAGGCAGTCAGGGAAAGACAAATACCATATGATTTTCCTCATATGTGGAATTTAAGAAACAAAACAAATAAACAAAGGGGAAAAACAAGAGACCAAGAAACAGACTCTTAACTATAGAGAATAAAACGATGGTTACCAGAGGGGAGGTAGGTGGAGGGGATGGGTGAAATAGGCGAAGGGGTTTAAAAGTACACTCATATTGGGGTGCCTGGGTGGCTCGGTGGGTTAAGTGTCCAGCTTTCGATTTCAGCTCAGGTCGTGATCTCTGGGTCATGAGATTGAGCCCTGCGTTGGGCTTGATGCTCAGCACGAAGTTTGCTTACGATTCTCTCCCCCTCTCTCTCTGCCCCACCACATCCCCCCTCAAACTCTCTCTCTATCTCAAAAAAAAGTGCACTTATCTTGATAAGCATTGAGTAATATATGTTAAATTGTTGAGTCATTATGTTGTACACCTGAAATGAATATAACACTGTATGTTAAAACAACGACAACAGGCAGAAGTCCAGGACCAAATGGATTTACAGGTGCCTTCTAACATTTTTAAAAGATTTAATACCTATTGCTCTGAAACTTTTTCAAAAAAGAGAAGAGAAAGGAAAGCTTCTGAATACATTCTATAAGGCCAGCATTACTGTGATACAAAAACCAGACGAAGACATTACCAAAAAAGAGAACTATAGGCTGATATCCCTGATGAATGCAGATGAAAAAACCCTCAACAAAATATTAGTAAACTGCATTCAACAGAACATTAAAAGGATCATTCACCAAGATCAAGTGGGATTTACTCTAGGGGTTCAAGGATGGTTCCATATGCACAAATTAATCAACAGGATACACTACATTTATAAAATGAAGGATGAAAAATCGTATGATCATCTCAGTAGATACAGAAAAAGCATTTGACAAAATTCAATTCCATTACCGATTAAAAACTCTCAGTGGGGGCACCTGGGTGGCTCAGTCGTTAAGTGTCTGCCTTCGGCTCAGGGCGTGATCCCAGAGTCCTGGGATCGAGCCCCGCATCAGGCTCCTCCGCTATGAGCCTGCTTCTTCCTCTCCCATCCCCCTGCCTGTGTTCCCTCTCTCACTGGCTGTCTCTCTCTCTCTCTCTGTCAAATACATAAATAAAAATCTTAAAAAACACTCTCAATGGAGTGGTTTTAGAGGGAACATATCTCAACATAATAAAGGCCATATATGATAAACCCACAGCTAACATCATAATGGTAAAAAACTGAGAACGTTTTCTCTAAGATCAGGAACAAGACAAGGGTGTCCACACTCACCGCTTTTATTCAACACAGTTATGGGAGTCTTACACAGCAATCAGAAGAGAAAGAAGTAAAAGGTACCCAAACTGGTGAGGAAAAAGTAGAATTGTTACTATTTGCAGATGACATGATACTATATCCAGAAAATCCTAAAGATTCCACCAAAAAACTATTAGAACCTATTAAAGAATTCAGTAAAATTGCAGAATATAAAATTAATATACAGAAATCTGTTACATTTATATACACTAATAATGAAGTAGCAGAAGGATAAATTAAGAAAACAATCTCATTTACAATTACATCACAAAGAATTAAGACCTAGGATTAAACTTAACCAAGGAAGTGAAAGACCTGTACTCTGAAAACTATAAAACGTTGAAAAAAATTGAAGACAAAAACAGGTGGAAAGATATACATGCTCATGGATTGAAAGAATTAGCATTGTTAAAATGTCCCGACTCAAAACAACTTACAGATTCAATAGATTCCTTATCAGAATACCAAAAACATTTTTCATGGAACTAGAACACATAATTCTAAAATTTATATGGAAACAAAAAAGACCCTGAATAGCAAAAGCAGTCTTGAGAAAGAACAAAGATGGAGGTATGACAATCCCAGTTTCAAACTATACTACAAAATGGTAGTATTCAAAACAGTACGGTACTGGCACAAAGACACATAGATCAATGGAACAGAATAGAGAGAGCCCAGAAATCCATGCTTGTGTGGTCAGTTATTTCATATGACAAAGAAGGCAAGACTATACAATAGGGAAAAGACTGCTGGGAAAACTAGACCACATTATTACACCATACACACAAAAAATTCAAAATGGTTTAAAGACCTAAATAAATGTGGCACCTGAAACCATAAAACTCCTGAAAGAAAACACAGGCAGTAATCTCTTGGACATCACCCTGTGTCTCCTCAGGCAAGGGAAACAAAAGCAAAAATAAACTATTGGGACTACACCAAGATATGAAGTTTGGGCACAGCAAAAGAACCCATCAACATAATGTAAGGCAGCCTACTGAATGGGAGAAGATATTTGTAAATGACATATCTTATAAAGGGTTAATGTGCACCAAAATATATGAAGAACTTCTACAACTCCACACCAAAAAACCAAATACTCCAATTAAGATATAGGCAGAGGACCGGAATAGACATTTTTCCAAAGAAAACATCCAGATGGCCAACAGACATGAAAAGATGTTTAACATCACTAATTATTAGAGAAATGCAATTCTAAATCCAATGAGATATCACCTTACACCTGTCAAAATGGGTAGTATCACAAAGCAAAAAACAGGTGTTAGCGAGGATGCGGGGGCAAAAAAAGGCACCCTCGTGCACTGTTGGTAGGAATGTCTACTGGTTCAGCCACTGTGGAAAACAGTGTGGAGGTTCCTCAAAAAAATTAAAAATAGAACTACATATGATCCAGAAATTCTGCTGCTGGATATGTAATGAAAACAAAAACACAAATTCAAAAGGATACACACTCCCCTATGTTTATTGCAGTATTATTTACAATAGCCGAGATATGGAAGCAGCCCTCTGTCCATCAGTAGGTGAATGGATAAATATGAGGGATATATATATCCCCCAGAATACACACACCCACCAGAATATTACTCGGCCATGAGAAGAATGATATCTCCCATTTGTGAGAACATGGATGGACCTAGAGGGTATTCTAAGAGAAGCCAGACAGAGAAAGACAAATACCATATGATTTCACTTGTATGTGGAATCTAGAAAATAAATCCCAAAGACTCTTAAGTACAGACAAGAAACTGGTGGTCGTCAGAGGGTAGAGGTATGGGGGAATGACTAAAATGTGTGAAGGGGAGTGCGAGGTACAGGCTTCTGGTTATGGAATGAATAAGTCACAGGGATGAAAGGTGAAACATAGGAAATGTAGTCCATGGCGTGTAATAGCGTTGTGTGGTGACAGATGGTAGCTGCACTGTGGTGAGCTATGCAGAGTTATTAAATCCACCATGTTGTACACCTGAAACTAATGTAACATTGTGTGGCAACTATAGTTTTAAAAATGTGAAAACAATTTAAAAAAATAGAATTTATGACGCAAAGAAGTAAATAACTCAGGATAATTTCGAATAACATATTTTATGTTAACGTATGTGCATATATTTATTTTATATTTATTGTTTGGGAGGGTTTTTTTGGTAGTTTTTGTTTTACTGGTATGGGTTTGTTCTGGGTTCTCTCTCTCTAAAAAGCTTGTCACCATATATGGAGGTCACAATTCAGATGATAATGAGTCTTTTGCACTCATGGCTGAACATATTCAAAAGACTGGTTTATAAAAAAACGACTAATGAAAAAAAAAAGTTTACATATTGATATAAGTAACAGATTTTTATGAAAAATAACCAGACTTTTCAAAACAAACATGTGAGATGTGTAGCATTGTTTTGTTTTTGCAAATCTCTTTAATGTCAGGCTTCCCAGAAGGTAGCTGCTTTGTCCTGTCTGCTTCTGAATTCCATCTGTTGTGATATCACACATCATGTAATGGAAAACTCCACTGTGTATGTGTGAGAGTAAGAATGAAAAAAGCAAATGAAGTCTTAGTGTTACTTACCATTATTACCAAAATAGTTTTGGATTCACAGAACCTCTGGAAGCTTAGGGGTCTCTAAGAAAAGGGGTCACTTAAGGGTCCTGAAGGTTTACACAAGAGCTGCTGATATAAATCCATGCTATATTAGGAATTAGGGAAGATTATACCCCCTAGTCTTCTGAAATGGAGAATTATTTTGACTAAACCCCAGATTTTAGATAACTGTCTCTTCAGTTCATATGGATTACATTGTAGGATATTAATTACTATTTGCTTTCATCTCCTGATAACAGGCCCCTTGTGTGAATTTAGAATACCTCAAAGAACAAAATTTCCTCCAAAATATACATCTCCATGGGTTTTGCCTTTGCTCTCCTCTTTCAGACACCTAAGGAGACCTCACTGTGGCTTGCAGATGATGGTGCTTGTAGCTCGTGCTGCGTGCGTACTGGGCACCAGGCTGGAAGTGTCTATGAGACTTAGGCTAATGAGCTTGGTTGAGATCCAGTATCTGGATCTGGTTGGTACCCAGTGTCCTTTTGGCGTGTTTGCACATCAGTGATGGCTTTACATATTCTGCTAGGGAATAAGAAGAACATTCCTCAGACTAGATTATTTTAGCCCAAGCACAGTGCTGCAAGGAGATAGGGATTCAATATGTTTTTTTATTTTATTTAATTTTAGTTAAACTTATTTATCTATCTAATCTATCTAACCAACCGGGGCATCAGGAAGGGATTCAATACTTTGAATGGTTGTCATGAAATACCTCTACCTATGTCGTAGGCTAGTAGCATTGACAGATAAAATGCATGAAGTAGAATCAAGTGAAAATGTTAATTGCTTAGGTTAATATTCTGATTGGGTATTGACCCTCCTCAGGTAACATCTAGTAATGCAATGATCTGTGAAATAGCTCTATGGTGTATGTATGTACATATCTGTATATTCTTACTTTTAAATTGTCTAATGTAAATGTAATGAGATGAACTAATTTCTTCCAGGCTTAATCCAGATAAGCCTTCATGAGGAAAGCCAAAGCCCAGTGTTACTACTGCATGCTTGAGGTGGGTGCAAGAGTTTACTTTGATGAAATTGGGGCAGAGGAAGTAGGCACTAAAAGATACGCTCACACTTTGTCCATGTTCCACGAAGTTTTCTCCTCTTTTACAATAGCTCCCATCCTAGAAATTATCCTTTTGGATCTGGTCTTTTCAGTCGGTAAATATTTATCATTGAGTTCTTGCTCTGCTATGGGCCCCATGCTAAACATGGAGATATGAGGGTTAACACAGGGACTTGTTCCTGCCACCATAATAAAAATAAAGTCCTTGAAGGAAGACAGAAAATGACAAGTGAAGCAATAAAATAATCACAAGTTTGCTTGAGGGTTTGAGGGCTACCGACAAGGGGTGTTTTGGCGGAGAGCGATGGTGTGAAGTATGATTTTCAGGTAGGATGGTCATCAAAGGTCTCTCTGAGGAAGCGACATTTAAGATGGAGTTTCAAGCATAGGAAGGAACCAGACTTAGGAACGGTTTAAAACAATAGGATCGGGGAGGGGACAACATGGCATGTTTGAAAATTGAAAGTTCTTAGCTCAGAGTGGTGTTGGAGAGGACAGTTTCTTGACATGAAGCTGGGACCATGACTGACTCTCAGGGAAAGGCCTCACTGAGCATATCGAGGAGTTTGAATTTTATACCACAGGTGAAGGAAAATATGGGTGGGTTCTGAGCAAATGCATTGGGGGTCAGGATAGTGTGATCCGATGCATAGTTTAAGAAAATCATCCTAACTGCCATATTGAGAATTGACTGGAGAAGTGACAAACCGATAAGGGGAACCTAACTGGATGGAGGGCTTTGGAGATGGTGAAAAATGGGGACATTCCAGGTACATTTTGGGGGCCAGAATTAATAAATCACTGACAAGTGGAAGTAATGGGTGAAGGAAGGAGAAGTAAGGATGACTCCTGGGTTTCTGTCTTCTAGCAGTTGGATGGATGGTGCTGCCAGTTAGGGAGATAAGGGGAAGACCTGGGGGTGGGAGGAATATGTGGGTGAAGCAGGAACTAGAGTTTATTTGTTAATGTGCTAACTTTCATATGTCTATGGATGTCCAAGTTTTGATGAGAACTTGGAAGAATGAACAATTTTCCAGGAAAATATAATTTAATAAAATGGACTTCTGCATAGATGGGAGATATTCATGGGAGGAGAGAGAGTTGATGAACTACCATGCAGATGTGTATGGTTCAGATTGTATCAGAGAGGAATTCTGGTCCTTTAGCAAAGGATAACCTCAGTGCTGGTGACTAAATGGGACTAAAGGGTAACTTTAGTACTATTCTGGCACATAGAAGAATGAAAATCCCCACATTCTTCTTATGCATCTTGCATTACAATGCCAAAATCCAAGGAGATTTGCACAGAGAACCATGAAACACTCTCACTCAAAATAACTAAGCCAAAATTCGCAGTAAAATATTGGCAAACATCGTTTCGCAGCTTATTAAAGGAATAATACATTATGATCAAGTGAGATTTATTCCAGCAATGCAAAGATGGTTTGATATTAGGGAATCCATTAACACACTAATTTCTAATCAATCTAGGGAGAGAAATAATTGTTTCTCTCCATATATTTCAAAAGGCATTGAAAAAATTCTGCATCTGTGTTTAGATTTGCATAAACCCACATAAAATAGTCATAACCAGAAATTCTGTAGTATGATAGATCTCAATCCAAAAGCCACTGTTATGCTTAATGGAGAAACTCTAAATGCATTATTACTAATTTCAGGACCAATCAATGGGGAGACTCAGTAACATAAAGATGTCAATTCTCACAGGGTGGAAAGCAAAGAAAGCAAGCCCTTTCCTGACTCTTCTAAGAGCACTAATCCCTCTTGTGAGGGCTCCATCTCATGACCTCATTTCATCCTGATTACTTCCCCAAGGCTCTACTTCCTACATCACATGGGTGCGGGAAGGGGGGGCGGAATTTCAGCAACTGAATGGGGTGAGGTGACACAGACATTCCATCCATAGATGGTGTCAATGGATTGACAGTTTTAGTGGAATCAAAAGTTAGGACAGTGAGGGAAGGAGAGCAGATGGCTTAGAAAGGCTTGAAAAGTGTGGTCAGAAAATGGAATATTGAGGATCAGGATTTCAGAGGCGGAAAGCCTGTAATGACAAAAATCTGGGCGTGCATAGCTGTGGTGAAATTGAAAAAAATGCTCTAGGTGGTGAGGAGGTGAAAGAAGTGAGAAGCCAGAGCATGAAGATGGGTCCTTCATGACGGAGTTTCTAGTTGCTACTAAGGCTGACGGGAACCAGGGCCAGGTGAACAGAGGGGCCAGGATGACGGATAATAATTCAGATGGTTGGTATGAACATCAGCAGAGAAGTGTCTGCAGGAGAGGGAGCAGTTCCTGTGTTTGGCAGTTCAGAGCGAGGAGAATACCCTCCTCTCCACCTGACCAGGAAGTAATAGGATAACGGGGGGGGGGGGGACAAACTTTCAATTGACAGTGTATTTGGGGAAGGTGGTACCCTCAGAAGTCAGCCACATTTTAGTTAAAGGGAGGAGGCAGGGAGACATCTTCTTTCAAGAAGAGGCTGAGGATACTGGGGAGCAGGCTAGAGCAGACGAGAGGTATAGGCATCATTGGGTGAGAATGTGGGTAATAATGGCTGCCTTTTAGCAGTTATTAAGGCAGAGAGGGCTTGGAGACAGGATGGGATTGATTTGGAGAGATTTTTAAAGGAAGATGTCTGTGGAATTGTTACTGTGAGTCCTAATGCTTCCCTGGAAGGTCCAGCAGCTCATGGGGCTACCACTCTGTAAGCTTTCTGGCAGTGTTGTGAGTCCCACAGAGTAAATAAATACGGAATGTGTTGAACCACCACCAACTATTCCGTTCTTGGATACGGTCACTGTAGAGACAGCTCAGTTGGGTTCTTTGAATATTTTGTTCATTCCCACAGTATTTAATAATGGGGCTTTTTATACAACTACCAACTTGAAATTTTCTTCAGTTTAGAGGGCTAACGTAGATTCTCTAGGTAGACCATGTCCAAATACATGTTCATAAGAATACAATTCCACGGATCTTAGAGTATAGTGTTATTTAAAAAAAAGCACCACATGTATTTTGTTTCATTTTATTTGAGAGTCATCGAAGTGGGTGATTTAAGAACTCCAGTGTCTAAAGTTGTGTTTTGTGGTTTTTAACCCAGCAATTCCACTTCTAGGAAAGTATCTTAAAGACTAAATTGGATGGTGCAAAGATATGTACAGTGGTGTGTATTACAAACAATTCTAGTAAGGAAATGTTGGAAATTGCCTGAATGCCCAGCTAGAGCTTGGTTAAATAGATTGACGGATTTACGTCATACGTCACATCGCCATTAAAAAGAATGATGAGGTTAGATTAATTGACTCGGGAAGACATTTAACAGTGAGTAGAAAGTAAAAGCTTGTTGCCCAAGCATCGTATACCACATGACTCCATTTGTTTTAATTTCGATGATAAAGCTGGCTTGGGCCACACCGTGGTGCGTTCATGCTCTGGCTGATTCATTTTGCTTCACTCCCACTGGGACCCCTGAGAACTGCAGAGTTGGAATAGAACAATATGTTTTAGCTGTCTGTGTTCATTCACTTGAACTGCTGAGTCTATAAGGTGCCAGGTACTGTCTGCGATGCTGGGGCCGGAACGATACCCAAGAGGTCCTTGACCGCATAGAGAGTATGCTTTAGTAGGATAGACAGACAGTGAAGAGTAAAGAAATGAGAATTCATGTTAGTGGTAAGTGGCAAGAAGGAAAAATGTGTGATGTCAGAGGCTGATGGTGTGAAAGGAGAATCTAGTCAAACCTCTCTAAGGAAGTGACATTTGAGCTAAAACTTGAAGGGTGGGAGAGCAGGGAAGGGTATTTCAGAGGGAATGGCCAAGACCAGTGTCCGAGGCCATAAGCAGCTTCATATGTTCTAGAAAGTCTGTGAAGGCCAGACAATAGGAGTGAGGGCAGAATGGTATAGGATGAGGTTGGGGGGCGGGTATGCTGTGTGTGGTGGTCGGTCACATTATGGGCTGTGGAAGGATTTTCTTCCAGTGGCAGTGAACGCTGTCATAGTAAAGAACGACTTTTAAGGCCCTCTGTGTATGTGTTGGGGTGGGGGATGGGATGATGTGGGCAGCAGAGAGGGGGCAGGAAGGGTTGCTGATAAATTGTGTAGTGGGAAGGGTGAAGGACGACTTCCAGGGTTGGGGTTTGAGCAACCTGGGGCAGATTCGTGTCACTTAATGAGACAGGGAAAGGTCTGGTTTAGCTGGTAGCGGGGAGGGGAGGTTGTGGATAGATATTAAAAGCCTAATTTGGAACATATATTCGATGTGTGATTTCAGCATCGGAATGGAGTTGGCAAGTGGGGGACTGGCTATTTGAGACTAAGACTTATGGTAGAGGGCTGGACATAAGACTGATGGAGTTCACTTAGGCACGGTGTGTAGAGACAGGTGCCAGGACAAAATCCTTGGGCCGTTGTAATGTGTTAAAATAAGGCAAGGAGATGAAGCCCGCAGAAGAGGAGGGGAAGGAGTTGACCAGGGAAGGTGGTGTTACAAAAGAGAGTTTGTGTGTATATGCATATATGTATACACAGTGAGAGGTCTAGATTCCAGAAGATATTCACCCAAATGTCAACTGTGGTTATTTCTGTGTGGTGACATTTTAGGTGAATCTTCTTATCTTAGGCTACTTCTATATTTTTAGAATTTAGTCCAAGCTATGAATTACTTTTGTGGAATAAATTTAAACAGCATAACATTTATAAAGAGTTATTTTTTTCCACTTTCTCTAACCCTCCTCCTTATCTGTAATCCAGAGGTAACTACCTCTTTACAGTTTGGTTCATATTCTTCCAGACACTTTGCCAATGCGTATAGAAGAACGTATACAAATGTCTGTGTAAGGATACATATGTATATTTTTAAGTAACACAAATGTTAGACTAAATATTGGGCATATTTTTGTTCTCTGAGCAATAAAAGTAGGATTCCTTTCCAAGTCAATGATATGGATCTACTTTTTTTTATTAACTGTAAAATATTGTAGTTTATGGACATGCTATCACTTATACATTTGATGCCCTGTTGATGCCCATCCAGGTTATTTTAAATTATTATTACAAATAACTCTGTAGTGAATATCCTTTTACATACATCTTGAATTACTTTCATTATGAAGAAAAAATTACTATTTTTTAAAAAAGATTTTATTTATTTGGAAGAGAGAGCATGAGCAGAGGGGAGGAGCAGAGGGAGTGGGAGAAGCAGACTCCCCGCTGAGCACGGAGCCTGACACGGGGCTTGATCCCAGGACCCCGAGATCATGACCTGAGCTGAAGGCAGACACTTAACTAACTGAGCCACGCAGGCACCCCAGGAAAAAAAAATTACTATTTTGGGAAAACAAAAATAGCAAATCTTCAAATCAAAATAGTATGAAAAGAGGATATAGAAAAAAAAGACTAATCTGGGTTAAGAATATTAGCCTAATTCCCAGCCCTAATGGAGAATTGGATCACGTGTGAATTAAATGTACGTGTTCCAGTTGGTCACGTGTAACAGGAATCAGGCTCAGGAGCAAACCCAGTCAGGGTTTTATGTCCCCCTGTCAGCAGCACCCAGAGGGGAGGTATGTTGGGAGGTATGTTGCCCAGGGCTGGTGATGCGGTAGCATTCAGGGGCCGTCAGAGACCAGGTCCTTTGAGCTTCCTGCTCAGCCATCATTCACATGGCTTTGGGCTTTATTTATTTATTTTTTTAAGATTTTATTTATTTATTTATTTATTTGACAGAGATAGAGACAGCCAGCGAGAGAGGGAACACAAGCAGGGGGAGTGGGAGAGGAAGAAGCAGGCTCATAGCAGAGGAGCCTGATGTGGGGCTCGATCCCATAACGCCGGAATCACGCCCTGAGTCCGAAGGCAGACGCTTAACCACTGTGCCACCCAGGCGCCCCTTGGCTTTGGGCTTTATAGTGATTGTTCTACTTCTGGAATCTCTTCTACACTCCAGGTCGGAAGAGGGGATAGGTGAAAGGTAACAGATGTGTGCCAGCAGAATCGCCCTTCGGCTTCCTTTTTTTCTAAATTAATAAAAGTTTCCATGGAAGCCCAAACCAACAGACATTTGTCTCCACCTTACTGACCTGCACGGGGTCACGTGGCTCTCCATAGTGGAAAGGGAATATGGGGAGAATTTGACTGTTACTGTCTTCTCAAAAAGGGGGGTTCTGTAAATAGGAAAGGGAGAACAGATGTTGAGTGGGTATCTAGTAATTCTGTGGGGCTGGAATCAAATTACACGTGCTGAACAGAGGGGGAGAAAACAAAGGAATAACTTCAATTGCACAGGTGGTTCTTTTTTTTTTTTTAAGATTTTATTTATTTATTTGACAGAGAGAGAGACAGCCAGTGAGAGAGGGAACACAAGCAGGGGGAGTGGGAGAGGAAGAGGCAGGCTCATAGCGGAGGAGCCTGATGTGGGGCTCCATCCCATAACGCCAGGATCACGCCCTGAGCCGAAGGCAGATGCTTAACCGCTGTGCCACCCAGGTGCCCCTGCACAGGTGGTTCTGCCTGCCATGCTTTACGATGAGCGTGCGACCTAGTGTTTGCATTAGGCTGGGAACATCTATTTCCTCCTGGATATCAGCTCTTATCTACCTCTTGTTTTATGAGGCTCGAACTGGGCTCAGTCCCAGTCTAGTTATTAACAACACACAGTTTTCAGACAGCGTGGCCCCAAAAGCCAGCCCAGCCACTGCCTCTAGTATTCCACCCAAGAAATACCTGTCTTTTCTCCAACGTTAGAAGAAAAAATAACCTGCTGTGTTTGACTATCGAGAGATAGCAGGCACATCATCGAAGCAGCACATTAAGCCTTTTTTTTAAGGTGTTCATTTATTTGGGAGAGGAAGAGCGCACATGTGCGCAGGGGGAGGAGCAGAGGGAGAGAGAGCATCCCAAGCAGACTCCTCGCTGAGCGTGGAGCCCAATGCAGGATTCGAGTCCAGCACCCTGAGATCATGAACCAGCCACTCAAGCTACTGAGCCACCCAGGAGCCCATTTTTGAGGGCGACTTTGACTCTGGCCGGCTTTTACCCAGTGCACTGACTTCAGCGGCTGCTGGGCAAAGATGCAACTTTACTGCATATCTGAGTTAGGGTGTGGCTGGTGAAGTGTCGTGACGTTCGTGTCGGCTTACTGCGTTCTAAGGGGGACCAAGAGGTGGGTGGTGCAGGCTCTGCTAACTACCATTCTTTGTATTTTCTTTCCAGCCGTCTGAGCCGCCGGAGGACGACAACGCTGGCTTGGGCCGCTCAGTGGTTCTTTAGAGCTCTGGCTGATGCATTTTGCTTCACTCCCACTGGGACCCCTGAGTTATAATAGAACAGAATTATGTTGGTAGTTTACAGCTGTGCTATTGTCCCTTTGTTCACAAAAGTTAACTTTCTGCAACAAACTTTGGTCAGAAAAGAGGAAGTTCGGGATGTTTACCAACTTAGAGTGTTGCTTTTTTTTTTTTTTTTTTTAATGATTTCAAAGTAAAATTGATTTTTATTTGAGAAGGGTCCTCAAGCTTTGTGGGGGAAAGAAAATCTTAACATCTGTATCCATGCTATTTGGTACATCTCTTTGAGGGAGAATTTCATTTGTGATGAAAAGCACTCAGATGAAAGTGGCGTTGTATTTTGAAATAGTTATTATTTCACTTGATCCGCAAATATTCTAGTTTCTTCAGCACTTTCACAGAACCGCCAGCTTGAGCAGAGGAGAAAAGCTCATGTGATAATTACTAAATGCTCTAATAAAGTCTGCGTGCATGACGCTTGCATATGCAGTTGAGTGCATTTATTTATAAAATCTACCTAATTCGAGGCCATTTACAAAGTAACTTCACAAATTGGGTAAGTACAGTTGAAGACCGCAAACCGAACACAGTTTATTCGTTATATAGTATAACTTAGTGACATAATATATCTTATGCATTATGTATTTAATCTGTCAGAACAAATGTTTGCAACCCCAGTGTGTCATCTTTTCTATTTAGGATTTTTTAACGAGCTATGGTTTAGTATATTATTGTAAACTTTACAGAGTATAAGAGCACTTTTTCTTTAGGTCCAAAGGGTCTAATTAACCTCATTTCATTTGGGTATATCCAGTGTAGGGCTCACGATTCCTGGTGACCTGGCGTGTTGTGGATTTCAGTGCCATTACATTGACGGTCTTCGATGAAGGACATCTGAAGAGTATATAGGACTTCTGGTAATGGGTAAACATATACTGGGGAGCTGTACTCTCCAAAGCCTTCAGTGAGCTCACGTGGTAGAGGTTAGGATGGGTGAGGTGTGATCTTAGCCAGTAAAAACTTGGTCTTAAGGCACCAGGTCATTGAAGAATCTCCAGGCTGTGTGTGACAAGCACCATAAATGGGGAGTAAACTAAGCACCAGCAGGGGTGTGAGGAGGGAGAGGTCGTTTTTTGTGGGTTGATCAGGGACAGGTTCCTGGAGGAGAAGCACCATTTGAGCTCTTGAAGGCTGGGGAGGATTTTTCTAGGGTTAGCCGAGAGGGACTAACGAGACTCGAGGCACAGAGGCAGAGGCGTGCAGAATGTGTTGGAGGCTGTAATACTGTGGAGTATGAGTGGAAATTAAGGCCCAGACTGAGTGCCTTTACTGCCTTTACTGTCTTGATTAGAAGGACTTTATTCTTGGTGAGAATGCGTCAGTGACGACTTAGCAGAGAATGAGAAACAAACATAGTGGCTTAGGAAGATTAATCCACTAGTAGTAGGAAGACCGAATGCCATCTAGCGGAGGTCTTCACAGCAGTAAAGGCCTCCCCGAGGACACAGTGTGAAGGAGGGAGCAGGTGGGCTAGCTCATGACGGGGAGAGGATTCTAAGAGCTAAGCTTGAGGATGAGTTGATGGAAGTTGCAAACACCAACTTGAGATTTTGGAAGATATCACTTTAGGAATGTTCCCCAGAAAGTCTTCATTCGACACTGTCTTAGTCTTCGAATCCTTATTGAGCACTAACTGTATGCACGGCCAAACTCTGTATGTGGTGCTGAAGATTCTGTGTTGTTATTGTCAAGGGCCTCCAGGAGCTAGCTGTATGATGGGGACAATTACACCAACACGGAAAGCAGCTTGGACCGGAGTTCACCTCCTTTCAACTGAGAGCAGCCTTGTGCCCACCACAGTGAATTCTGGGACCAAGCTGTGGCCTTGGCCTCATTTGTGGTTTCCAGCATTCCTCTGCACTGTAACTTTCCGTCCTCCATGGTGGCTCTTCCCAGTACGTACTGTGATGCTCACCCCACGTCCATGCGGATTAGCTCCTGGCCTCTTTCTCTCTCTCTCTCTCTCTCTCTCTCTCTGTGTGTGTGTTTGGTGTGTGTGTAGTTGACACACAATGTTACGTTGGTTTCAGGTATGCAACTTAGTGGTTTGACAACTCTATACATGATGCTATGCTCACAAGTGTAGCTGCCATCTGTCCCCACCCATCACTATCACATATCCTAGACTGTATTCCTTACGCTCTGCTCTTTATTCCCATGACTTACTCATCGCATAACTGGAAGCCTGTATCTCCTTCTCCCCCTTCACCCATTCGGCCCAACCTCCCCATTCTCCTCCCCACTGGCAACCATCTGTTTATATTTTTAGTTCTGATTCTGCTTTTTGTTCATTTATTCATTTTTTTAAGATTCCATTTATGAGTGGAATCACATGGCATTTGTCTTAGTCTAATTTCACTTAGCATAATATCATCAAGGTCCATCTGTGTCTCAAATGGCGCGATCTCATCCTTTCTTATGGCCATGCAGGAGTCCATTGTATATATTGCTGCGCCACATCTCCCTTACCATCTGTTGATGGACACCTAGGTTGCTCCCACATCTTGGATATTGTAAATAATGCTGCAATGAACACAGGGGTGCATGTTTCTTTTCAAGTTAGTGTTTTCGTTTTCCCCAGGTAAATAGGCCCCCAATAGTGGAATTATTGGATCATATGGTATTTCCATTTTTAATTTTTTGAGGAGTCTTTATACTGTTTTCCACAGTGGCTGCACCAGCTTGCATTCCCACCAAAAATGCAGGAGAGTTCCTTTTTCTCCACATCCTCTCCAACATTGCTGTTTCTCCTCTTCTTGAGTTTAGCCAATCTCATAGGCCTGAAGTGATATGTCAGTGTGATTTTGATTTACATTTCCCCTGATGATGAGTGATGTTGAGCATCTCTTCATGTGTCTGTCTGCCATCTGTATTTCTTATTTGGAAAAATTTCTATTCAGGTGCTCCGCTGATTTTTTTTTAATCAGATTGTTGTGGGGGTTTTTTTGGTGTTGAGTTGTATGAGTTCTTTGTATATATGTATATTTTTAGATAGTAATCCTTTATTAGATAAATCACTTGCAAATATCTTTTCCCACTCAATGCGTTATCTTTTTGTTTTGCTGGTGGTTTCTTTTGCTGTGCAAAACCTTTTTATTTTGGGGATGCCTGGGTGGCTCAATCGGTTAAGCATCTGTCTTTGGCTCGTCCTGGGATTGAGCCCCTTGTCGGCCTCCTTGCTAAGTGGGGAGCCTGCTTCTCCCTCTGCCTGCAGCTCTCTCTGCTTGTGGTCTGTCTCTGTCTCTCTCAAATAAATGAAAAAAAATTTTTTTTAATTTTGATTAGTCCCTGTAGTTTATTTTTGCTTTTGTTTCCCTTGCCATAGGAGACTTAGAAAAATGTTGCTATCGTTGACGTTAGAGAAATTACTGCCTGTGCTCTCTTCTAGGATTTTTATGGTTTTAGGTCTCACATTTAGGTCTTTAACTCATTTGGAGCTTATTTTTGTCTGTGGTGTTAGAAAGTGGTCCAGTTTATTCTTTCACATGTAGCTGTCCAGTTTCCCCAGCACCATTTATTGAAAAGATGGTCTTTTCCCCATTATATATTCTTGCCTCCTTTGTCATAGATTAATCATACAAATGTCGGTTTATTTGGGGAGGGGGTGTCTCTATTCAGTTCCATTGATCTATGTGTCTGTTTCTGTGCCAGGACCATACTGTTTTGATTACTACAGCTTTGTAGTATAGCTTGAAATCTGGAATTGTGATGCCTCCAGCTCTGTTGTTCTTTCTCAATATTGCTTTTGTCCTTCAAGGTCGTCTTTGGTTCCATACAATTTTAGTGTTATTTGTTCTAGTTCTGTGAAAAATCCTGTTGGTATTTTGATAGAGATTGCATGGAATCTGTAGATTCTCTCGTGGGCTCCAGCTTACGCCGTGAGTTCTAGCTCACTCTTGATCTCCCCATTCTCTACACATCCTCCCTTCCTGACTGCCTCACCCCCCCTGGTGGACTTTGAGCCCTAACACTAGATAGGATGACAACAGCCTTTTAGAGGGTACTTAATCACAGCCACAACTGGATAGTGTCAAATCCCTGTGATGAATCCCTTCATGCGTATGTGTGGGTAACTCTGTAGCGGTTCTGCTGCTGAAATCCTGGGCCCTAATACACAGGGCAGTAGTCCTTTTGCTCCCACAAGAACCTAAAATATGCTTCAAAAGTATAATTCACAATTAGTGATGTTTCAGTGGTTTTTGCTGCTTTTCTCAAGCCAGGTATTGTGAGCTTGGTCTGGAATAGGGGTCTCAGGCTTCATAGTTGGGGCTCCCACGTATTTGATAGGAGTCTGTGAGCCCAGACATGTTTAACAGCATAAACAGATGTCTTACAGAGCGTGATAACTGCGTCTTCCCTCTAGGAGATGTCCACTAGACAAGAGTTCCTTAAATGCAGAGAACTTGTCTGTTCTCTTTATATTTTTTTTTTTTTAAGATTTTATTTATTTATTTGACAGAGATAGAGACAGCCAGCGAGAGAGGGAACACAAGCAGGGGGAGTGGGAGAAGAAGAAGCAGGCTCATAGCAGAAGAGCCTGATGTGGGGCTCGATCCCATAACGCCGGGATCACGCCCTGAGCCGAAGGCAGACGCTTAACCGCTGTGCCACCCAGGCGCCCCCTGTTCTCTTTATATTTCATTCCAAACCCTGGGCAATGCCTGGCACATAGGAGGCACTCCGATACTTGCTGAGGGACTGGGGACTCCATTGGAATCCAGGGGTTTAACCTCTGGAATTTTCTTGAACAAAACCCCCTCATCTATATGGAGAATTTCTCATCCATTGAAACTAAGCTCAGGTATTGCTTCCTTTTAGTTTTCTAGGTTTTCTTGGTAAGCTATATTTAATACTTCCATTATTTTATAACTAAACGTTTCTCCATCTACTTTACCAGACTCTGAACTCTAAGGGCAGGTGTCACTGGGATCACTTCTTATGTCTACGTAATACATAGCACCGGACAAGGTAGATTTGACAAATATTTAAGTGAACATTACTGTTTCTGGAGTTTATCCAAATCCCATAGGACTAAGCTAGCTTTAAAAAAATGAAGGCTGGGGCACCTGGGTGGCTTAGTCGGTTAAGCTCGGCGTCTGCCTTCAGCTCAGGTCATGACCCCTGGGGTCCTAGGATCAAGCCCCACGATGGGCTGCCCGCTTGGTTGGGAGTCTGCTTCTCCCTCTCTTCCCTCTCCCCCCCTGCCCCCAGCCCATGCCTGCATGCTCTCTCTCAAATAAGATCCTACAAAAAAAAAAAAAAAAAAACAAAGGCGGTGGCGGGTAGTTCCACATGGGCTAGCTCAGATAGAGGTGCTTAAATCTTTAAGAAATTGCAACTTTTTTTTTTTTTTTTTTTTTTTTTTTTTAAGATTCCATTTACTCACTAGACAGAGATAGAGACAGCCAGCGAGAGAGGGAACACAAGCAGGGGGAGTGGGAGAGGAAGAAGCAGGCTCATAGCAGAGGAGCCTGATGTGGGGCTCGATCCCATAACGCCGGGATCGCCCTGAGCCGAAGGCATACATTTAACCGCTGTGCCACCCAGGCGCCCCAAGAAATTGCAACTTCTAATGCTTGTTAAGGAATGTGAAGTTTATTTCCCTCTTAGTATAGGACATCAACCCAGGCAAAACTGCAAAATTTTTCCTTTTGTTGTTCAATGCTCGGGAGTCATAGACCCAAATGCCTTCAGAGGTCAGCTAGTTGTATCGGCGGAAGGCAGATGTGGGAGAACTAACTGGGGCTGGCAAATAGGAGAGCACAGGTCTCCTCCCCGGGCTGCAGGCTGTGGTGCATGCCAACCGCAAAGGTAGGTAGGTGCCAGGAGCTTGGAGCGAGCGTGGCCTCACCCAGGCTGCCAGAGGTGACCTGGCCTCAGGCGCCTTTACGATGGGCTCCCAGTGAGGGGCTCCTAAGATCCTTGATGACCGCATTTACAACCTGTTTGCCCTCCTGCTGATATTCCAGTGCTCCCTGCACAGAGTTTCTTAAAAAGGAAAAAGGACTTACAAATCAATCGCTTTTACCCTTTTCCGTGACTAAAAGTCATGTTTTACTGAAGGTCAAGGGCTATTTTAGGTGACTGTAGTCTCGTGAGTGTGCTGATTTCTTTGTGTGCCTTGGAACAGAACTCTTCCTTACGTGTGTGAATGTCACTGATTTTGAAAAAAGCCCGCCGTAATAAAAACGCCCGCTGAAGTTTTCTTTATATAAACTAAGAAATGTATTTGGGTGAATGCTTACCTTGTATAAACAGCTCTTTCACTTTGCTACAAATTCTTAGGCCTTGCTCTAGAGACAGAAGGATTTATTTTTAAGCATGAATTGATTCTACCCACTGTTTAAAATGAAGTCCCAGTGGGTTAAGAAGAGGCTCTTGAAAATGTCCTGTCGTCCCCATGCCTGAAAACTCAAGTCCCCATTCAGATAGCGAGATTGAAACCCCCTCGAAATTGAAACCTCCCCTTCCCTTTTCCCCTCCTGCCCCATCCCTGTTACTATCCAGGGATTTAAGCGATTTCCTAAGTGGAGTTGAGCACATCTTTTGGACTTGGCTTGTTCTAACGTCACCGTTCCAAACGCTACACTGACACAACAGCACGGTCCGTGATCCTGCTCCACGACCTTGACGTCTGTCTCTGTGGGGCTTTGTCATGGTCAAGTCTCAGCTCCCATCCCACTCCTGAGCTGGAGCAGCTTCCTGTCCGCTGTCAGGGCGCTCTGGGGGGGGGGGGGGGGGAGTCTGCGGCTTCAGAGCTTCTTCGGTACGGTTCCTGCCTAACACGGTCCCCTCAACCAGGCCAGTGCTCCTCCTCGGGTTATTCTCTAGAACAACTCTGCTCGCTATAACCGTTATATCCTCTGCTCGTCTAATTGGTCTTAAATTTTTCTTGTAATAACCATTTTCTGAAATAGCTTAACTTGGTATATGAATACTATGTAAGGGTAATGTTACATAAAAGGCCATGCATTGCTTATTGAAATGAAGAATTAAACATTTAAAATTAATTGCTAAAATATCCCTTTATTAAAAAAAATTCCTGAGTAATAAATCATTTGGAATACCATGCAGGCACACGTTTTAATGTCTTTGAACCAAATAAGAACAATCTCAACATGCTTTGCTTTAGTGTAAAAATCAATTTATTATACAACAATCATACAGAATGCTTATCTGTCTACAGAGAAAGATGGCTTCTCCTGCCTCCCTGTCCACCCCAATCATGATATTATGTTCTTAAGTATTTTCAAAGGAAAACCAAAAAGTGATATCCTTATTTTCTAAATAAGAAGTTCCCAGAAACATCATAAAATGATATGGAAGAATCAGAATGGTCTCTTACATACAAAGTGCTTTTCCGCCCATCACAGTAAGTATCCTTTTGCCTTACAAATAAATATCTCTCTGATGGGGAGAGGGAGGGCCTTCTCTCTCAATATGTCTAAAGGCTTCACTGTATCATTTTGATGGTTGAAAAGGTCACTTCATTTCCATTTAACATTCCGTTTAAAAAAAACTGGAATTTTTAACGTGCTCATAGTATTATATATTTTCATTATGAGTAAAAGGAAATTCAAGAACAAAAGGTTTTCATTTTTCTAACAGTATAGAGGCTGGCTTTTAACAGTTTTAGGAAAATCACATGAAGTGTAGACATTCTGCTTTTTAAAGTTCCAACACTTAATGACGGGTTAAAATAGTGGCCTGATTCAGTTTTGGTGGCTAAGATTTCATGGCTCTGTGTAATTGTATCAGCCCTTGAATGGTTTAAGGCTAGAAGTGTTTGGTTTGCTTCACTAGATAAAGACGCCATGGGAGACAGCATCCTGCAACCCGCGAGGTCTCCCCCTGCCCTCTGCTGCCAGCTGGGGCCCTCGGTCATTCTGCTGAAGGATGGCTTCCCTCCCTGCTCTGCTGATACCAAGTCCAGGAGAGCACCCAAGCTGCAGGTAAACGCAGAGCGGGGAGACGTTAGAGGCTCCCTGACCGCTGAGAACCAGGTGCAAACAACGAATGTCCGGGGAGGTCCGGCTTCTCCCTGGCTCTCATTTTCTCCCGGGATGCACTTTGAGAACAGATGCTCAACCCTTTCTTGGGACCTAAAACTGAACTGGAGTCCAGTTGCTCTGAGGGGCTGTCTTCTTAGTCCAACCTGTGTTTTGTTATAGAGGAGTACTCGGAGGCGTACTTGAGGCTAGCCCTTATTTTAAAACGAATTTCTGGGAGAGAATGAGACTCGTAACAATACTGTTAGTATGGGATGGAAGGAGGTAGGGATGAAGCACCCTAGAAAAATCAGTTTTAGAAAACTTTTTAGAAAAATAAATCCAAGAGCAAGTGGGTGTCAGCAATGTGTGTTCAGTAAAAACGGACCAAGTCCTCGCATGTTACATGTACAGACATGCACCGCACGTCTGCCACGTGGGCCAGGTCCTGAGAGGGCGGCGGACGTGAGCAAGAAGGGAGAAAACACCATCAGGGTCTCCGTTCAACGTCGTACCAGAGTCCACGCTCTTTTTTAAACAGGGAAAAGAATTTTTAGAAAGCGAGGGAGCAAGGAGGACGGAAAGGCACTCCCGCACAGACTGGACGGGGTCCAGGGAGCGGTGAGCATGCGTTTCTGTCACTTGCACATCTGACCTCAACATTACGAACTACAAGTTATTTTAAGGAGAGGGTAGGAAAGAAAAAGTGTCAAAGGTGACAAGTCTTATAGGGTCTAAATCTTCCTCACAGCTTCAAAAAATATTGTTTCCATTCTTGGTGCAAGTTAATATGGTAAAGTCCAATACTTAGGGAGGGAAAAGAATATATTCACTACTGCTTTCCTCTGCTGTTGTGCTTGTTCTCCGTAGAAAGCGTGTTCCCCGGGCTGGGGAGGGGTGTGCCGTTTGCCAAATCGGCACTTCTCATTGAGGCTCATGACCAGCCCCGCGTAGGAATCTTTCCATCGCCCTTTTTTTCTTCCCGTTTTCCAAAACTTACCCTGCAAAGAGTGCCAGCAGGTATGTGGGGTTACAACAAATAGTGGACAAATTCAATGTCTGTGTTGCCCCAACTGCTCTGATTTATAAATATTCCAGCGGCTTATCCTTCTAGGGAGAAGGGAAGATTCCTTGATCAGAAAGGAACTGGGCAGCCAGATTAAATCCTGCTTTCAAAACTGAGCAAGGTGTCTGTTTACAACCTAACCTCAGGGGATTTAACATAGGAGGTAGCACGAATATACGAATAGTCGCGGAAACCAAATTAGAACTGAGGAATGACTCCTATCTGAAGCCCTGAGCTAGAAGCATTTGGCAGAAGATTTTTTTCTTCTTAGAAAAAGTAATTGTCAAAATAAAATACAAATTTCATTCCCATGTCACTAAGTTGAGACTTAGTATAGGAATTTGACAGACACTACCTTAAAAGAAGTTTTGCTAGATTTTCCTGTCTTCCATTTATAATCCATTTTAGTATTTTCTGGGGTTGAGTCCTAATAGAACAGACAGATGACCTTATTGCTTAATAAGGACTAAGCAATTATTGCTTAATATAGATTCAGACCCTGTAGCTAGAAGGTAATTAACATTTTGTTTTAAACATTTTAATCTGACTAAAACTATTTGAAGACTGGCTTTGGAACACAAGGCTCCACGTTTCCTGGCTCTGTTTGTGTATAAGGCGTTAGAGAGTTTCTGGTGAGGGGTTCAGTCTGTGCGGAGGAGGAGAGAGAAGTGGCACCAGGTCTGAGGTCTACAGAGCTCGGTGTCTGAGGTGACACGGTGTGCTGACGGAAGCATTCAGGGAACAGATTAACCTCATAGCAATATATTAATACATTCCGAGTACAAATGATTTATAAACTCAAAAGAAATTAGTTTATGCTAAAACATATATAACTTTCAATTCAGTCTTTGCTTTAAAACAAGCGAATCTGTTAGGCTATTATATATGCTTTGTCTGTTACTTGACGTTTATTGCGCTTTCTTGTTGATGACCCCGTTAGTCGCGGTGAAGTAGGCTTTGGAAAAACCATTCTTAACTTCTTTCCCTGCAGGTGGCTCTTCCATATTCTTCTTCACTGGCTTTTTCCGGTATGTCTGTTGGATGTATGTATTTCAAAGAGGGGAAGAAAATAAAAAGGATTCTTGAATAAGACTTTGTCTCTGACATGGCACATAATCTAAAACAGTTCATGATTTTATTGCATATTGGACAAATAAGAATTTTTGTAATAGGACAATTTTTAAGCTAACAGTTAAAAATAAAAATAGGGTAAAAACCAAAACAAATCTGAATTCCGATGAAAGGTTATTTCTTTCAGCTTATCTGCACTGGTTAGGATTTACGTATTATGAATGGCTTAGCATTTAAATTATTCTGTATTAGTTGCTTCCTTGTAGTTCCTAAAAATAAGATCCTTTCCAATTCAAGGAGAAAAAATGCTGTTATTTTAAAAGTCTCAGTACCTCAGATTCTGGCTTGATTTAGGTTTTGGCATATTCTTCCTAATTCTCACAAAATACCCAATTTCATCTTTTTTACTTTTTTTTTTTTTAAGCAGTGGTATTAACAAGGGTCAAGACTGAAATTATAAGCCCAACTCTAACGGAGTAAGCTTCCATTTGAGCGGACAAGTAGGACTGAAGTTCTGGGCGCCTGTCACCCAGCCAGCTGGGCCCCCTACTCCTCAAGGCCTGACACCTGCGCTTTGCTGGAACAGTCTGTTTCTGTTTTTGTTTGGGTGGCTTTGTTTGGTTCCGTCAATGGTTATTCCTTTCGAAATTCTCAAAGGAAACTTTTCTCTCTTATAAAAGACAAGGCCTAGCCAGTCCGATTTCAGAAACACGGGGGCTTAACCACCCGCCAGAGGTTCCAGTTCCCACAGCAGGACTGTGTGTGAAGCCCCTGTGGGTTAACTTGCAGCAAAGGCAAACTAAAAAAAGCACTTGTTGTCTGAAGAAAGAAACACACTTGAGTACAATTTCGAAAGTGCTGTTTTGAATGTAAATGTATGTTCTCATTTCTTTGTCATGAAGCTTCCTATCTCTGTCCCCCGCCCACACAGGAGAGCAACTGAAAATCTACGAGCACCTGAGGTCTGTGCTCTGCCACGGCTTTCATCGGTTTTTAACAGAGTTGCTTTGAAAGTGTTTTGTAGCTCCGTCCCATTTAAATTGTTGATTAAAGAGAAAATGACAGTGAAGAAAAAGCCAATGTGACCTTTCCACGACGGCTGGCCTTAAAAGAATTTTTTCCAAATAGTGAGTTTATAATATCACAGTGCTGATATAGAAACAGCTTAATATTAAATGCATTTAGCTCCCGTTCTTCTCCATTCAAACAGATTTCCTGCATTCACATATACGACTTTGGTGCAAATATATCAGCCAAACGTATGACTTGATTGAACTCTAATAAAATGCCCACTAGGCTTGCACAGTGGTTACCCTTCAAGGGGAGGATGCGGGGTGTGGCCTTCGGAATGCACGTTTCTCTGTTTCCCTTGGGTGCCTCTATTATCCACAAGTCTGTGCTACGTTATTTAGCTGGGAGAATTAAACCTCTATGTAAGGCAAAAGCCCGGTCTTCTACGTTCTGCCACTGAAGATCTACAGGTCACTTACCTGGACGTAAAAATTTAAGAAGAGGATGACTAACGTCAGCATGTAGGACGACTGGAAGATGAGACAGCCCAGGGGGAAGCCGCAGGGCTTCACCACCGCACTCAGGGTGTGCGTGATGGTGAGCACGAACTGCACCTGGGGGGGGGGGAGGCGGCAGGTGAGGCAACCAGGCAAGCCCTAGACAATCCAGTTTGGCATGTTATACACTGAGAACTCCTAATACTCCCTAAGTTTTGCAGGAATCAAATAAAACGCCGAAGCAGCCCACTATCCCATCCGGACATTTGAAACGACACTGGCACACAGGTCCAACTGCCAACCCATTTTCTCGTGGAAGAGTAGCAGCTGAAATCCGTTAGATAAAAACGAATCTGTTAAAATTAATGTCTGGATTAAAGCATCTACATTTCAAAGCCAGCAAGAAGCTAAGTGTATCCACAGAGGACAGTTTAACGTACCAGGTTTAATTCTTAAAACGCTAATTTTAGAGAAAAAATAGGCAGCCTCCTCACACAGAAAAGCCTCTGTCGAGGATGACAGACTCCTTGCCTCCATCCCTGAGAATAGCTAGATGCTTCGCACGGAGAAGAGCAGAAAGAAGGGATGACATACCAGTTGGGCCTGGGTGAGATATTTCTTCCACCAAAGATACTTGTGCATGGATGGAAACACAGAAAGGCCGTAGTACGAGTACATGAGAATGTGGATAAAACTGTTGAGCGTGGGTCCGAAGAAACCTGCAGAAGTACAGTATAGAAATGACTGTTCGTTCTTTATCGAGTCGGACTGGGTCTTCCTGGGCCTCATCACTGAAGATGAACTACGGTGCTATCATTTACCAGAATCTCATGCTGATAAATCCACCTTCGTTTCTGTGCTATTACTCCAGGATTCAGTTGCTGAGATAGGACAAAACTGGGACGGTTTTTCAGTCAGAGTGTCAACCAAACAGGTAATTCTTGATTTGCAAAGGCGGTACTGTCTCTTACAGGGTCATTACTATCAGCTAATCTGGGAGAAAACGAAATGTTCGCTTCAAACTGGTGGCAGAATTCCAATGAAAGAGAAGTGTCTCCACTTTCGTGACACCTTTGATGAGCCATTTTGATTGTGGAAACAGAGCTGCTGGTACGTGGCTGAACAAGAGTCAAGGAGAGTATGCTGCTCTATTTATAAATTCTACCTGAAAGGGTCCTAGGAAGCAGGAGATGCTGGGGGAAGGTGAGAGAAGGTCCCGCAGGAGAGAAGGCTGGGACAGAAGAGGGGCCTGCCAGTGAGATTTCCCAGGGCCTGGGCCATCTCATGAACTTCTAGGATAAAGAATATCTAAAACCTAATTTTAGGACCTGTGCTGTGCCCCTCCCTGCCCCTTCCTTCGTGAAGTCCCTGTAGCTGCCATCAACGGGAGTGAATGGTGTTTCAGGAAACCAAAGGAAAAAGCTAAGTTCTATGTTGGCTCAACTAAGCAAAAGGATTCAGCTGCAAGAGGTGAGATGTCAGAGACGGGTTCTTGGTTGGAAACCGGGATACTCACTATCGTGAGGATTAAACCGGTACATACATGCCAAGTGCTTACAACAGTGCCCGGCCCAGTGACGACAGCTTAGTGCTACCTTGGGGTCCAGATGAAGCTGAGTCCTGCAGTGGGAGGGGCTGTGGAGCTCGAGGACCCCTAGTAGCTAGGGCCCCTGGGATACATCAGTTTTACTTTGTAAATTTTGATTTTGTCACCTGGAAAAGGGGCATGATGGGATGGACTGAATAATACTATATAAACTGAAAAGTACTGCATCCATGCTGGCTAATCAATTTAAATTCTCTAGCCTGGTTTTCCAATTCTAGATCAGAGGTCTGGTTAGATAAATGCAAATCAACGAATAAGATATGAAAACAACACTCGCATCCTGTAAGTCCTCTGCAAACACTGGCTGGAATAACTTGTTACCGGGCTTGGATTTACGTGAAAGCACAGAGTTTCAGAGTACCAGCTAGCATAATGTCAGTGGTATTTCTTTTACTCACCTGAGTTTTCATGACTGTGAATGAATGGAAAAGGAGTAGTTGCTGCTCGTAGTTTAATAATATTTTAGGTTCAATAGAAATTGTCACACACACAGCATCTTATCAACAGGAATCGGATGTCTTTACACAGAGATTATGTGAGACTGTCGTTCAGATGCTCAGTGATTTGTAATGAGATAGCTGATAAGCACAAAAACTAAGTACTTAACCTTCAATTCTTGCATGATATTATGGACTACAAATTGATTACAGCATAAGTCTATCATGGTCTTAATAACAAAACTCAAGAAACTAGATTCTGTCCAGGAGCGGTATAGAAATCCCATCTCTTTCTGACTCCCGCACCTGCAGCAATCTCCTTCTTCACACTCCAGTTTCATTTGCATCTTCATAGTCACTGATATTTTTTAAAACGTCAAGAATGTTTGGACTATATCTCTAAGATCCCAAACTCTTTTTGACTGAAGTTTTACCTGTTCTTTCACAGAAAATTTTTAGATGTGGGGATACAAGACAATCAGGAAGTCCTGCTGTCCCTATTGCAGGTCATAATGGACCCACTAGCGAGCTGTGAAATCCCTGTAGTGACAATCACAGCTTTTTGAAAAAGTGCCATAGTATTAACAACAACAACAAAACCCAAAGTGCATCCCCCAGAGCTAGGGGAAATAGTTCCTGAAATTGTTTCATACAAAGTATATACATGTAAAGAGGCTGGGATATAATATGTATTATAGTTCTCAGTTAAAAAATATTGAAAGCCACACACAGTGTGACCTTAATTGTTCAGAATGGAGAAAAAGCCCTGGGAGTGGAAATGGCCCCAAGCTGTCGTGCTGCCAGGGTGACTGTGGAAGGTGCCATACTGATTTCTGCAGGAGTCCTTCAGGCCCTGGGGCTGGAGTAAAATTGCTCCAGCTGGAGTACGTGCTTCTGGCCCTCAGACGTTTGGTGCATGGAGAAAAGATGTTTTTTAAAATTTAAGGTAATACTCAGATTTTGCCAGAATCAAAGACCAGAAACTAACTGGCCGCTGGCAAATAGGTGCTTCCCTGTGTGACAACGCGGGCCACCCCGTGGCCTCCCTTTTCTCTCTCCTGATCCATCTGCAAGCTTCAATACAAGACACTAGAGGTCTCAGAAGACCAATTACAGAGAACTGAAAAATCAACAAAATCACTCACTTTGCCCGCAAGGTATCCAGTTCAAAACACACCACCAGATGTTAAACATGGAGGCGTGATGGTACACGTGAAGAAAAGTAATCTGACTGGTTTTTTTCCGCAAAACGAAGAAAATTGTGTCCAGGAACTCTACGGATTTGGAGAAGTAGTACCACCATAACACCTTGGCTACCTGTAAGAATGTGGAAACAGGAAAGAGCAAAGGTGAGCAACAAAAGTGCCCCTCCTGCTGCCCCACCTGCCTCTGGGCAACCTGGGTGACACTGGCTCTCACTGGTGTGCATTCCTCTCTCAGGCAGGCACACAAGCACCTTCCTGGCATCTCTGCCTCCAGTTTCTCCTTATTCCTAGTGAAAACGAGGTACGCCTCCAACACGCAGATCCGATCAAGTTACTCCTGTGCACCCGCCGGCGGCTATTCCCAGCAGCCCCTCCGAGCACACACCGTGCGCTGTCCAGGTGCTCGGGCTTCCTAGAAGCCTCCTCCCCACATCCCCCCTCCTTTCCCCTCGAACTCGACCTAACCGTCTCCTTGATTTTTCTCGGAAAAAAATTAGAACTAAAATGGATGCCAAAAAAAAAAAAAAAAAAAAAAAAAAAAAAAAAAACGGGTGCAGAGAAATCTATATAACTTATTTTGTATTATAGCTTTGAAGATTTTTTAAAAAAGATTTAAAAATGTGCATCTTAATATTAAAGCTTTTAATTAAAAGGTTTCTAATAAGCATTTTTTTTTTGGTTATGGAAATTGTCAAACATCCATAAAGGCAAAGAGAGTAAGTATAGAGAACCTGTGTCATCTATCACTAAGTTTCCAAGTTTTCAATATGTTTCCAAGTTGTTGAATCAAGTCTATTTCTGAACTTTAGGGGGGTGTAGATTATAAGCAAATGCAAGCTATCATTTTATCTATAAAAACTAACAGATACTTTTTAACATAGCCTCCATGTTCAAATCTGTCTCAAAAATGTCTTTTTATAATTGATTTAATCCGGATGTGATATGGTTCTCCAGTCTGCTGATCGGTAAGTGTCCCCTTCCTTGCTTTTCCTGTCTTCTCCTCACAAAAACTAGATCAGCTATTAGATAGAACTCCTAATACTATGGATTCCTAGTGTTATTTAATACGTGTTTCTCTATCCCCCACATTCTCTCTCACTAGCAATTACATTTAGAGGCTTGACGGACTGAGATTTAGGGGTTTGGGCAGAGTACTTTGCTGGCAGTCGTGTGTGCTCCCTGGGGCATCACACTGGGAGGCACAGAATTTCGGGGTGTCCCACTGACATTCATGGACAGAGTTCAGCCTAATCCAGTCATTATGAAGTTTCCTCATTTGAGAGAGAGAGAGAGCACGCAAGAGTGTGCACGTGCCCAGGCATGGAGGGGGACGGGGAGCAGAGGGAGAAGGAGAAGCAGGCTCCCCGCTGAGCAGGGAGGGTGACATAGGACTCGGGATCCTGGCATCACAACCTGAGCTGAAGGCAGATGCTTAATCAACTGAGCCACCAAGGTGCCCCCATTATGAAGCTTCTCCATTCACTTTCACCCCATAGTTTTATCACTTATAGATGACTGCTGAACAGATCCATCATTTCACTAGGACTTTCAAAAGGATGATTTTCTAATTCTCTTGTCATGTATTTTTTTCTATAGAGAAGAGCTCTTCCTCTATTTGGAAATTCACATATGGAAAGCAAAGTTGCCTTTAACTTTTTTCCCCTAGAAGGAGTTGTTGTTCTAGCAACCTTCAAAAGTCAACAATGGGTTTTTTAGTATCATTTTAAACTTGTGGTTTTTAAATAAATGTAATATATTTCAATCCATTCGTCAGTAATCTTTTTGCATTGTCCCATCTTGAGCACTGGGAGTCCCCTTCAAAGTGGCTCCTAGATCTTTTTGTAATGACCAAGTAGTCCTGGACGGCTTGCTTGCTTTCTGTCACAAGATGTCCTGGATTCTGCTTATACACTTTTCCCATCCCAAACCGGGAACTGGCCGATTCCCTAAGAACTCTAATCCCTTCTGGTGGAAAATTATATTTAGAAAGCACAATCTGGGTATTCATTGCTCACTGCACTGGGCTGTCAGAGACTAGGCCTTTTCTGGAGATAAGAGCTAAAAAACACATTTGTTTTTAGAATAAAGTTAATTCTGATATTTCCAATTTGAATCTGTGACTAATGTTAGAAAAGAGATACTAATAAAAAAGCTAAACTATGTTTCAAATACTAGTTGTAATGATATTAACATTATGTACTTTATTCACAGTGTACCTATTAACAGTCTCCAAAGAGCAACACCAATATTTTTATTGATAGAAACCAAAAAAACTATGGAATACTGTTAAGATAAATCCCCCTAGGGATGTTCAGTCAAAACACTGTGTTTTTAAGTCACTTGAAATAATTCTGTAGGTGGTTATGTCACCAACTTAATCTACGGGTGTATTCACATTTACTTTAGTTTCCAAGCTTTGGGAGGAAGGCTGCCTTGCTTTCTTTTTAAACTTACTTTTGTTTCATATTATGTAAAACACTTCATGGTTCCAAAATCAAATATGACACGAGGTACATTCAGAGAAGTCTAGCTTCCATCCTTATCCCCTTTTGCCTAGTTCCTTCACCCAAAAGGAGAAGGCTTTGTTAGGTTTTGGTTTATTCTGCCACTGTTTCTTTTCAAAAACATAAACACACACACATATCTTCATATCACTTCTTGTACTATCCTAGAAACACCGTCTGCAAGTTGTTTTTGGTTTTGTTTTTTGAGAGAATGTCCCCAAAATTACTCTAACAGATCTTCCTCGTTCCGTTTTGCAGAAGGCTCCCTTTCTGGACGCGTCATGGTTTAGTCAGTCAGTCCTCCAGCACTGGACGTTTGGAAAACATTTTTGTTACCAGGCATTTCTATTAGAACGGGAGGACTCCCTTTCTTATGTACTCCGAGCCCCATCGTTGTATCTGGAAGGAGGAAACCTCCTCTCCTTTTCGAGGAGAAAGGGTTGCAGATGGTCAGTTAGCTTCTCAGGACTCACCCGGACATCGGCTTCCCCGGCGCTGGCGAGATCTTGACACTGTAAGTTGTAGCCTCCTTCCCAACTGGAGAGAATAAGCTGCCAAAGAAACAAAGGAGGAAAAATTAACACTAAAATTTGGAAGAGAACTGAATTCCATATTCATGTCTCTGATTGGTGCCTATTCAAGGTCTGAGTAGGGACTCCCATCCACCTCAGTTTCTCAATCCTGTCCTCAAACACATGTGAGCAAAGGATTTCATTCTTGCTGTTGAACAGATACCAATGGTTGTATTCCTGATTTGGTATAATTTGCTTCTAACCTTTACAGTGGCCCAAAGGACAGAATTTAGCTACCGTTTGAATAATAAAATATTTCATGTAAGGAATCATCTAGTCCTATAATTCTACAGGTGAAATGTAGAATTATGTGTAAACAACCGAGAAAACACTAAAAAAATTTTTTAAAGATTTATTTACTTAGAGAGAGAGAGGGGAAGGGACAGAGAGAATCTTAAGCAGGCCCCCTGCTGAGCACAGAGCCTGACATGGGGCTTGATCTTATGACCTGAGCTGAAATCAAGAGTATGACACCCAACCAACTGAGCCACCCAGTATTATTTAATAATTTAATATTACTTAATATTTAATACTTTGTATTGGCTTACACTTAATCGATCATCTCCATAATTTTATGAAGTACATATTTATTACCATTTTACAGGCCTGAAAACCTGGGCTCAAAGGTTCTTAAGTCATTTTTGTCATTGTATTTATGCTTGTTGGTAATCAATCATTTGTGTGATTATAACTGATTAATACTATACCCCTCATCATGTCGAAAAAACAAAGGGCTCTATAAAGGTTTGTGCCTTTTTTGCTCATCTTTGAATCCACTGTTCCTTGCCCAATGTCCAGCACATAGAAGGCACTCAATGAATATATATGAGAAAATGAACTTTTTAAATTCTGTGGAAAATTCTGCCGAAGAAGTTCTGTCTTTTCTTTCCTGCTATTACTGCAAAAACTTAAAATTCTAGAATTTAAGGCAGGTATATACAGTATTTTCTCCCTTCATCAAATTTTATTTAGGGGAATTTTTTTTTCTTAATTTATGAGAAAATTTTTGACCTTTCCAACTTCAGTAATATGGAGCAGGCTGTCATTTACAACTGCTGAATGAAAAATATCTCTGGATATGAAAAGAAACCTATACATCTGACAAGGCCTTCGAATTTCGATATTTGTGTATATTGTGAAATGATCACCACGAAGTCTAGTTAACATGTTACCTAAGGTAAGCAAAGGCCTACTATTTGTGGCTGCCCATCAGAGGTGTGTAAAGGTATAGCTCTGTTGAAATACATACACAGAGTGGGGAGGGATGGGATGTTAAAGCTGAACTACTAAAAAAAAAAAAAAAAAAAAAAAAAAAAATTTAGATTGTTTAAAACTACCTGACCATTTAGAATCTAAATAGAATTAAGCAGTTGGGGCTCCCGGGTGGCTGAGTTGGTTAAGCGGCTGACTCTTGATTTCGGCTCAGGTCATGATACTGTTGGGGTGGTGGGATTGAGCCCTGCTGTCAGCCTCCTCGCTCAGCGGGGAGTCTGCTGGAGATTCTCTCCCTCTGCCCCTCCCCGCTGCAGGCTCTATTATTTAAAAAAAAAAAAAAAAACGAGAGAGAGAGAGAGAGAGCGCGCGCGCACGCGCGCACACACAATCTTCCAGTGGCTTGCCATTGTATTCAGGATAAAAGGCAAAATCTTTCCAAGACCCTCATTGAATCTGCCACCTCTCCACCTCATTGTGAATCGTTCCCTCCTCTGTCCAGGGTGTTCTAGCTGCATTGCTGCTTTTATGGTCTTCGAACACCCCAAGTTTGTTTCTGCCTCAACGCCTTTCTGTTTGCTGCCCCTTCTGCATACACACACTCTCCCCAGATCTTCCTATGCTTGTTTTCATCATTCAGTTTCTGCTCAAATACCACATGCTCCGAGAGGCCTTCCTGCCCCACCACCAGCCCACCGCTCACTGTTGTACAAGGGGAAGGCTGTGCTGGAGAATCTAGAACAGAATCTGACACGGTGTACGAACTCCACGCATACTTGTTGAAAGAACGTTAATAATTTCTGCAGTAACTTCCTGGCCTACGCAAACATCTGAACTGGGCCTAACACGTTAGCAAGGTTAAATCAACCTATCACTCAACTAGTGGCTGTTAGACATACCCCAAAAGTGCCCAAGACCTTCTGCCCGCCCTGGAAGAGGCTACAATCAGCGGAGACTAGGGAGGCAATCGATAGTAGCGATTTGGAACCACGAGGTACAGAAGCAGGAGAAGAGCAAAAGTGGATAAGACATAAAATTCACAGCAGGGAATGGGCTCAGGGCAGACGTCCTCCCTAAAAAGGAGCAGAAACCATTTACTTGTTTGAACACTATTGTTCCAGTTCCTCTCATGGTGAGGACTGCGCACGTCAGTGTTTACACAGCATTTTCACATTGACTAACTCCCACTGCGTACTAGGCTGTGAGCTTGTCAAGTCCGGAAGTCACGTGTTACTCATCTTCCTATCTCCTGGGCTTATTAGTTCAATCCACAGCACAGCACAGGTGCGCACAGGATGTTGGTGGAACAGAACTGATGAACCTTACAGCTCACTCGGGGTAAGTAGGACGAGGACCGATCTCCATCTTAACAGTAAATTGCCCGAGGGTCAGGGAGCCTAAGGCACAGCTCTCCCGTGACAGCGAGAGCGACAGTACCCCCCCAGTTCGGAATTCCGGTCTTCTGACCCCACTACCCCCACGCCTCCAGCAGGTGTCTAAGCTTCCGGTGGTCAGACTTGCAGGTGCCGCGGGTGCCGCTTCTGAAAACAACCCAGGAAAGACCATCTTTCCCTTTGGTTCTTCCCAGAGAAACGAATCCTGCCAGTCGCTAGATCTTGCGAGCTCATGTGGTGAAGGAAAACTTGCCCACTTGCAAAGCTAACTAGGGATTCCCCTTTCAGAGTGAGGCAAATTAGAAGCGATGTGACAGACGGCAGCGCGGCCTTCCTGACCCCGGATTCCATCGCCGGTCCCCTCCTCGCGGGGCGGTAGGCGTGGAAAGGAACGGTTCTGAACCGTCCTCAGAACGAGGCACAGACTGAACTCTGGTTCTGAACCGTCCTCAGAACGAGGCACAGACTGAACTCTTGGGTGACAGGATCTAGACGTTAGGCAAGGATTTCTGTTCTTGTAGATTCGAGGACCAGGAAGGCAACTACACTCGTGCCACAATCAGACATGTGTGACTGAACACGGAGGACTTTATCCTGACTGTTCCCCCAGGTTTGCTCATGTTTTTGTCTTCCCTCCCCGAGGCTGCTCGCTGGAGCAGCTGTATTTGGCGCTTTTCGATTCTCCTTTGCAGGGGACTGGCACGGCCTTTGATGAACAGGCAGGGCCATTGTTACTTGTTCTCCTTCTTGTAGAATTCCTTGGGTTTGGCACGTTGCAAAGGAAGGGGCGATGTGTGATGTAATGGGGGCGGCCGGAGCTGGGCTGGAATGTCAGTCCTGAGAAACAGGCCTGCCACTGTCACTGGGGCCCGAAGATGCGGGCAGCGGTCCTGCAGGGACTACGTATTTGTATGTCAAACCAACTGCATTTGATACTTACGTCAGCTTAAAAACCATCCTGTCATTCAATAACGATCTGTTCTCGGGCAATTTATCTTTTCCAAGCCTCAGTGTCAATTTGTAAAAGGAGAAAATCAAAACATCTGAGCTTTAAAGGCCCATTCAGATCTAAACTGTGATTTTAAATTACAGTGAAAGACTAAGGACGGAAGGGATGAGAAAAATTCAAGTTAGAAACAAGGACTTCCGAGACTTTCAGAAAGACTAAGAGCAAACGCTGGAACGGTTCTGGAGCTGTTAAAGGATGGCACTGACCGCTCGCGGGGACCGCTGCCTCACTGGCCCCCAGCTCTGCTTCGGACCCACTTACCTCTGCCAGCATATAGAGGGAGAGGAGTGTGATTCCGAGATTGTACAAGGTGAGGGTACCCTTGAGGGAAAGAGCAGGTCTGTTCTTCATGTATTTGTTACCCAGCCATATGGAAAGCAGATACAGGACAGTAAGAAAAAAGGTGGGAAGGTAAGAGTCCAACATGAACCATCCTCTGACTCGAGAATCTGAAAAGAAACACATAGAGAATCCTGAAAAGCAGCACTTCTGTTTAGTTATAAAATTTTATCACATATATTTAAAACATTTTGGGGTTTTTTGGTCTTTTGGTTTTTTACAGGGCTATGTCTGACATACAACATACGAGTTTCAGGAATACACCATGATTCAATATTTGCAAATACACTGCAAAACGATCACCACAGAAAGCCCAGTTAACATCCATCACCTTAGTTACAAAAATGTTTTTCTTTGATGAGAATTTTAAAACCTATTGACACGTGTATTTTATTTGCATATACCCAATATGACAAGCAAAGTACTAAGCTGGATTTGGGTTACGGTTCAGAAGAACCACCCCACAGGGGTGGAGTAGTTAAAGAAGGTTTCATGGAGCAAAGAGAACACAGAGTGACAGGGACAAGTAATTAAGGTGGGAGGTGGTAGTTCTAGCATCTTCTTTGGAACAGTTACTATGTTTATGTTTATTTACATTAACTCAATAAATAGGAAGTACTACTATGCCATTTTGTGGGTGAAAACCAGCTCAGAAAGCCACAGTAACTTGCCAAGTGCACACAGTAGTGGACAGCGCGTCGGGATCTAAATTCCTGTCTGGTGCCCAGCCCCTTAGACCTGCTGCTGCCTCCTTCAGGGAAGCTGGGAGTAGGCAGGAGAAGGGTATGGAGAGTGTATTCTACTTCATAAAACCCCCACTCCCCGGACCTCGCCGAGGACCCACGCTCCCCAGAGCTCACCAAGGATCACTGCGCGTAAACCAGGCAGAGGTCAGAGTTCAGCCGAGCCAGAGCAGTGGGACTGCACAGCGAGCAGGGGAAGCTCCAGACCACAAAGGCAAAGCCTTGGAGCTGATGACTCAGACGTGTGGGCAGAAAGACAACCAAGGACCTAAACCTGACCATGGACTTGAAAGTGTAAACAGCCAGGGGGTAAGGACCAAGACATGCCAAGCGTTCCTTACTCTGGAGAGTGAAAATGTAAAAATCTAAATAAAATACACAGAATAGATCTATAATATAATTAGGAGCATCTGAAAAGAACTGTAGGCACAAAATGAATTTAGTTCTCTATTCTGCTCTTTTTGCTGTTTATGTAAAGAACATAATTTGGCCCACACTTATAAAAAATAGCGTGCTGTTTCTCATCTCTGTAAATGGAGTTGGGAGGAGCGGATTTTTCCAGCAGGTCATGCATGTATGCCCTTTTCTTCCTGCCTCTGCTTTTCCCACATCTGTGCCCCTCTTTCTGCTCCACTCAACCTACCCTGCACACCCCAGCTTCATTTACTGCACCCCATCTGACAGTACCTAGAAAAGTGCCTTCTCAGGCCCTCACCGTCACATCACCTGTTCTGTAAACCCCTCGGGTTGTGACAGAACAAGGTAGGAAAGGGGCTCATCTCAGAGTCCATGTGACTAACAGAGATTACCTTTCATACAACTAGCTGGTGACCACTGGTCGTAAAAGTCTGTGCTATGCGCCTGCCCCTTCCTAATGTCCACCTCTGTATCTAAACCCTACACAGCCTCTCAAGACCGGATAAGTGTCCTGCCCTTTGAAGGGAGCTGTTTTCTAGAGCTCTTTCATAAGTACAGCTGCTCATCTGCGTGACAATTGTCATTGTAGAATTAAGATACTATCTTGGCTGTAATACTGTTACTACAACTAACATTTACGGAGCACTAATCCTTTTACGTGCATTCACGTATTTAATTCGCAAAGCAATCTGATGATATAGGTGATATTTCTAACAGTTTTACTGAGGTATAATTGATACACGTGCACATATTTAATGTGTCTGGACTTAAGCAAACACCCACGATGCCACCACCACAGTCAAGATAATACACACACCCACCATACAGGTGAGATTACTATTCCCAGTTAAGGTCTGAAAAAAAAAAAATCGAGGCACAGAGAGTAAAAAAAAGTTAAGTACTTGCCCTAAACTGCTACCTTACCTCCTGTTAGAGTGTTATGGATTAAACTGTATCCCCCAAAAGATATGCTCAAGTCCTAACTCCTGAGACCTGTGTGACTGTGACCTTATTTGGAAAAAGGGTCTTTGCAGGTATGACCAAGTTACGATGATGTCATACTAGATCAGGTGGCCTCTTGCCCAGTGACTGGTGTCCTACATAAGGAGGGGAGATTGGGACACAGGGAGGAGGAGCCGTGTGAAGATGTGGACAGAGACTGAGGAAATGCATCTCCAAGCCCAGCAACGCCAAAGATTCCTGACAACACCAGAGGCAGGGAACACACTGTTTCCTAGAATCTCAGAGGAAGCACGGCCCTGCCAACACCCTTTCAGACTTGCAGCCTCCAGCACTGTGAGAGAATAATTACTAGAAAACCAGTACACATGGTTTAACTTCCTACATCCCCGTTGTTTCAGACGCGGTAGTCTGACGTCCCCCCACATCGAACCTGCTCTGCGAGATTGGGCCCAGGCTTCTACTCTCTCACTTATGCGTCCTTTAGTTCCGAGTCATTAAGTATAGATCAACTGGCACGATGAGTCAAGCACATATTACAAAACGAATACAGCCCCTGAAGTTGTTTTCTTTTGTCATCGTCCTATAAACGTTTGCTGCATTTGTCAAGGAGGATAATAACTGTCCCAACCAAAAGATAGGAACAAATATTTCTAATAAGATTGATTATCTTTGGGACATAAGTGTTAGCCCCGGATCTGTGTCAGATATTTGCCCCGAACAATAGCCCGTGATGGTAACATGGACTAAGTAAGTACGGGAGAGACGAGGGAACACCCAGAAGTCTACGAGGTGGCCTGCCAGCCGACTTAAGCTTGTGCCACTTTCAGGAAGGGGAAACGGATTCTTGATGGCCCAGATTCCTGTCATTGTGGAGGTCACCTGATCTGGTTGTCAACTGTCAATCTTACAATCTCCTCGCTACAAAAGAACCTTCCATAAAAATGACCAGAACTAAGTAAACGACTGCATCCCAATCCTTCCGTGACCCCCATCCACATAATTCCAGATCACGGTGATCTTAGTGAACAAAGCTCAGTGTGAACTCGGGTCAGAGAGACCGCTGTTTCACTCTCTAGTGGCAGTGTCAGATAGAAAGCCACAGTCACTAAGGAGCCCCGCATGCCCACGTTAGAGCACTGTGCCCCCTGCGTGAACCGTCTTCCCACCCACCAGAACTGTGAGGCAGAGAACACAGTCAGTAAAGCTTAGGAGATAGATATCCTGCCCTGCCTACCCCCACAGGACCGTCACAAAGATAAAATGGGGGGAAAAAAAACAATGTGAAAAAATTTTTAAAGCTCCGTACAGGGGCGACTGGCTGGCTCAGTTAGTGGAGCGGGTGACTCGATCTCGGGGTTGTGAGTTCAAGCCCCACGTTGACTGTAGGGATTACATAAAATCTTTAAAAAAACAAAACAAAAAACTACACACCTCTATACAATCACACTGTATCGTTATATTAAAACTATACAAATAGTCATTCGTTTAGGATAGATTCTAAAGCCTATATGGAGACTGAAGGGTCTAAATAAGCTCTACACGATTCTGTTTATAAAGATTTTTGAGACAGGAAAACCTCATTTCCCTCCACCCCCTACCTAACAGTGCTGGGGAAATAACTGGTAGAGAAGCACAGATTTTCCAGTTTGTGAACCAGCAGGGCTCAAGTGAAACAAAGCATGTTGTTTGGGAAATAATCATTTATCGGCAAGCTGTGTGGTGTGACTAAGATGTCTGGGGAGCCGTGACAGGAGCTGGACGGGACGGTGCTCCCTGGGCTCGGTGACCGGCTGACTGCGCACGCGCGGAAGGTGGGCGGTGAGTGGGCGGCGCGGAGAGGAAGTCCTGTGCGGCAGGACAGCCATGACCTGCGCTGGGAGCCCGGGAGCACTGTGCTCCGTCCCTGCTTGCGGCCCCCGGACTTTCATCGCAGGGAGGCTTTCTGGATGTTCTGGGAGAAGGATATCAAAGGTGAGGGAAGTTAAACCTCTACATGTTGAGGACCCTCCCGTTCAAAAGACACCGGAAGTGACGAAACCCTCTTCCAGTGAAGTTCTCCAGTAGCTTACTCACCTCGAGGTCCAAACATATTGTCCAAAAAAGCATTGATTTCATCATCGAAGGCCTTTAGATGCTCCTGAAAAGATAAAGAAAAAATTACTTAAGTGGTTTTTTTGGGAAACTCCCAAAACAGACCACTGCCAACAGAACAGCTGCCAGAATCTCCCAGTCCTCGCTTCAGAGACTTAAGGAAAATGGGCGTGTTAAATGCAGCCTCACCCTTCACGAGCTTGTGTGGATTTGGAAGGAAACAAATTTCCTTTCCTTAGGCAACAGGAGTCCTGGAAAACAGGCTTGGTACACTTAAACACTGAAAGGTTATTGACCTTAATTTCATTTCCCTCTAAAACACTTAGAGGCATGAGCTCTCCCATAAGCAACTTCTATTGTTGGAATTAACAGAAGTTGTGTGCAAACAACAGGGAGGGTCTATACCTACAGGATATAATGTAATAGTTAAATGAAAATTCAGCTGAGTTGTATTTTACAAAGCTGAATCTAAACCTTTAAAGGGGACTTATTTTTCAAATAAGAAAATTAAGCACTACAGCTATTTTTTCCATAACCTTCATAGTTTGTTTTCAAAACCTTTTCTATACATGAATATATATTTAATATCACAGTAAACAGTGTCACTAGGGCACATCAGCTTATTGCTGCCATTTTAACTGGATTCGGGTTGGGATAGGAGAATGTCTGCTGAGAATCTTATGGCTGCTAATTGGCCACAGTCTCTTGGTTAGCTCCTGTTCATGCTGGTGTGCTATTATACTGCCCAAAATACCTGCTAAGGTGTTCCCTACCCCTGCTCAACGGTCTAGAGCACCACCTCAAGCAAAGGAAGAAAAGGCAAAGCACTCCCCAGTGTTCCTAGGAAAGGGATCTTTGAAGAGGATTCTGAGGCCAGTGGATTGGTGAGCTGAGTGTGACAGCCCTCAGGACGTTCATCTAGAACATTCTGTATAATCAACAGCGAAAGTGCAGTCAAAGCATCTCATTCTCAAAGAAAGTGTAAGTGCCAAAGAGGAGAATTAACTTACTGGCATCTGAAAAGAAGATCTGTACTTTTGGTGATAGGCACCTACTATTTCTTGTTTGTGACTTTGATCCTGAGAAAATTTCAAGGAAACGTAGATCTTTGGGAACTTTAGGAAGCTTGGGAGAGTGGGTGAGGATTAGTGGATGACATTTGTTAGCACCTACACCTGCTGTCCATGTATTAGGACCTTTATTATTTCATTGTAGCTCTATAAAATGTATCTGGGCTCAACCAAGCTCAAAAGTTTTTACAGAGTGTTTCGGTTTCCATGAAGGACATCTTGGTAGACCTCTAGACTTGAGAACGCTCACCTACTTCACATGTCAGTGTGACCGAGTAAGATTTGTGCTGCCATTAGAAAAGAGCAGATCTGTCCTGAGGCCTCTCATTCTTGAGCAAAGAATGTTAACCTCACTGATGAACCCACCCTCATAACAAATACCGATGAAATCTTCCTTTCATTGCCACATCCACCCACACATGTTTAAACTTTTTCAGTCTGTTTGCTATGGTCCAAAATCCATTTTCTCACATCTGTAGGTCTAAGAAAACTCTAAAGGTTACAAAGCTTGTATTAGTTCTATAATGTTGCAGAAATTTAGTCACAGTGGAAGACCAGAAATAAAAGAGGGGATGATATGGAGAGAGAACAGAGGGGAAAAAATGAAAAACAAAGGGCATTCCACACCATTACCCTGATAACAAAACCAGAGGACACTACAAAACCAAAACATAACACAACAACAACAACAACAAAAACCCCTAGTGGCCAATATCTCTGATGAAGATAAACACAAAAATCCTCAATAAAATATTAACAATCGATTCCAACAACACATTAAAAGGATCATTCACTACAATCAAGTGCGGTTTATGCCAGAGATATAAGGGTGGTTCAATATCTGCAAATCGATCTGATACATCACATTAACAAGAGGAAGAATAAAAACCATATGATCATTTCAATAGGTGCCGAAAAAGCATTTGACAAAATACAACATCCATTCACGAAGAAAACGCTCAACAGTGTTGGTTAAGAGGGCCCATACCCTAACATAATAAAGGCTACATTTGAAAACCCCACTAGGGGCTAACATCATACTTGGCAGTGTAAAGCTGAAAGCTTTTCCTCTAAGATCAGGAACAAGACAAAGATGTGCACTCTCACCACATTTATTCAACATGACACTGTGAAGTTGTAGCTGCAGGAATCAGGCAAGAAAAAGAAGCAAAAGGCATCCAAATTGGTAAGGAAGAAGTAAAACGGTCACTATTTGCAGATGACATGATGCTACAGATGGAAGAGCCTAAAGACTCCACCAAAATCCATTAAAATGGATAAATAAATTCAGTAAAGTTGCAAGATACAAAACTAACATACAGAAATCTGTTGCATTTCTATACACTAATAATGAAGTAGTAGAAGGAGAAATCTAAAAAACTATCCCATTTACAGTTGCACCAAAAAGAATAAAACGTCTAGAAATAAATGTAGCCAAGGAGATGAAAGACCTATACTCCGAAAACTTTAAGACAACTGATGAAAGTTAATAAGTTACTGATGACTTGGTGATACAAACAAATGGAAAGATACACCACGCTCGTGGATTAGGAGAATTAATATTGTTAAAATGTCTATACCACCCAGAGCAATCTATCAATTCAATGCAATCACTATCAAAATACCTATACTGTTTTTCACAGAAATAGAAATAAATACTGAAATTTGTATGGAACCACAAAGGACCTCAAACAGCCAAAGTAATTTTAAGAACAAAGCTACAGGTATCACAATTCCAAATTTCTAGGTATTTTACAAAGCTATAGTAATCAAAACAGTATGGTATGGGCATGAAAACAGACACAGGGATCAATGGAACAGAACAGAGCCCAGAAATAAGCCCAAACCTATATGACCAATTAATGTATGACTAAAGAGGCAAGAATGTACAATGGGAAAAGATAGTCTTTTCAATAAACGCTTCTAGGAAAAATGGACAGCTACATGCAAAAGGGTAAAAGTGGACCACATTCTTACACCATACACAGAATTAAACTCAAAACAGATTAAAGACCTAAATGTGAGACCTGAAATCATAAAACTCCTATAAGAAAACATAGGCAGTAATCTCTTGGGCATTGCCCTTAGCAATATATTTATGGTTCTGTCTCCTCAGGCAAGGGAAACAAAGCAAAAATAAACTACTGGGACTATACCAAAATAAAAAGATTTTGCACAGCAAAAGAAACCATCAACAAAACAAAAAGACAATCTACTGAATGGGAGAAGATATTTTCAAATGATATATCTAGTAAGGAGTTAATATCCAAAATATATAAAGAAGACATACAACTCCCCACCCAAAAACAAATACTCCAATATAAAAATGAGCAGAGGATGTGAATTGACATTATTCCAAAGAAGATACACAGATAGCCAAAAGACACATGAAAATATGCTCAACATCGCTGTCAGGGAAAACCAATTGAAAACATAAGGAGATATCACCTCACATCTGTCAGATGGCTAGTATCAAAAAGACAAGAAATAACAAGTGTTGGTAAGGATGTGGAGAAAAGGGAAGCTTCACGCACTGTTCATGGGAAATTAAATTGGTGCAAGTTAAAACTGAAATACCATATGATCCAGTAATCTCATTACTGGGCATTTACCCAAAGAAAACAAACATACTAATTTGAAAAGATACACACACCCCTATGTTTACTGCACCATTATTTACAATAGCCAAGGTACGGAAGCAACCCAACTGTTCATCAACACATGAGTGGTTCAAGAAGATGTGGTGTATATATGTAATGGATTATTATTTTTTTTAAAGATTTTATTTATTTGACAGAGAGAGAGACAGCCAGCGAGAGAGGGAACACAGGCAGGGGGAGTGGGAGAGGAAGAAGCAGGCTCCTAGCGGAGGAGCCTGATGTGGGGCTCGATCCCAGAACGCTGCCCAGAAGGCAGATGCTTAACGACTGCGCCACCCAGGCGCCCCTATGTAATGGATTATTATGCAGCCATAAAAAAGGGATCTTCCCATCTGTGACAACATGGATGGACCTACAGGGCACTATGCTAAGTGAAATAAGAAAGACAGATACTTTCTGACCTCACTTAAATGTGGAATCTAAAAACACAAAAACCAAAATCCCAAATTCACAGGTACAAAAAACAGATTAGTGGTTACAAGGCAGTGGTATGGGGATGGGCAAGGTGGGTACAAACTTCTATGTAAAATGAATAAAAGATTGTAACTATGTATGTTAATCAGCCTTATTGTGGTGATCATTTTAATTATATATATATATAATATAAATTTATATATATATAAATGCTGAATTATGATGTTGTACCCCTGAAAAAAACAAAAGAACATAGAGGTCAGGAATTTAATACAGGTCTCTTAAAAAGAGAAGACTTCCAGGAAGAGATGTTGCTGCTGCCAAGTTCTGAGAGACTCTAGGATGCCTTCTGGATGGAGAAGGGAAGAAAGCATTTCAGGAAGAAGAATCAGCACGTATAAACAGATTGAGACAGGACTCACTCTCTACTGACCCATAAGACAGATGGAAATAAAGCCAATATTGGGAAAATAAAAAATGAACTCTTTATTTCTGGCTTATTTAATACAATTAGTAAGGACGCAATCTAAAAAGACAATGATATGATGAGAGACGATCAGAAGAAAAATGAAAAATTACTGGGATTAGTAAAACATTAAGTGTTAAGTACAGAGGTTGGGTAGGTTAGTCAACTAAGGACGAACACTTACACAGCGTGGGAGAGAGCAGCTTGGGTAATGAATTCATAGCCACACGCTAGGTTCTATGACAAAAGCATGCTGGGTGATTTCCTAAGATGAACACCGTAACCCAGGAGCTCAGAAAAATCAGCAAACTACACTACGTGCAGCACACTTCGCTCACTCAGCCAACCTTTTGAACAGCCATTACGTACTAACACTTTGTCAGACACAGGAGGACAAAAAGGACTCAAAAGCTTATAGACAAATTGTGAAAGTGAGACATACAGAGAAAGGCAAAGAGCAAACAACTGAGAAGGAGGAGATACACAGAACTGTCACAATGCTGAAGGACCGCAGGAGTGAGGACTCAGGGCGCGTTTTTAAAGATGGTTATTTGGACAGATTAGAAGAGAAGGGAACAGTACTGCCCTTACACCTCAGCAGGAGGAATGCCGTCCTGAACCCCATACTTTACAGGCCCCCATGCTGGCTGTCCCTTGGCTGTGCCCCTCCACACAGGAAATCCCAGGGGCCAAGGAAGACACCCATCCATGGCCACGGCTCCCCCTCCAGACTATGTTCCAAGTTCCCTAGGCCACACAATTCTCCCCCAAACAATTCTCCACTTCTAGAACAACTTCAGGGATTTCCCCTTGCCCACATAGTAAAGTCCACGTTCAATAAAATAAAGTCCTGGAAGTACAGATGACACACAACGTTGCACTGGTTTCAGGTGTACAACATAGTGATCTGACCACTCTATAAGCTATGCTATGCGCACGACAAGTGTAGCTACCATCTGTCCCCATACAATGCTGTCACAGCATCACTGACTCAACACCCTATGTGGTACCTTTCATTCCCTAATGGAAGCCTGTAGCTCCTACTCCCCTTTACCCATTTTGCCCATCCCCTCACCCACTGCCCCTCTGGCACCCATCAATTTGTTCTCTGTGGGTCTGTCCCTGGTTTTGTTTTATAGATTCCACATTTAAGTGAAGCCATATGGTATTTGTCTTTCTCCATCAGACTTCTTTCACTTAGCGTAATACCCTCTAGGTCCATCCATCTTGTCACAAATGGCGAGATCTCATTTTTTATGGCTGAATAGTATTCCACTGTAGGTAGATATCCATTTGTATATTAATGGACACTTGGGTTGCTTCCATATCTTGGCCATTGTTAGTAGTGGTGCAATAAGCAGTGGGGTGCATGTATCTTTTCAAAGTAGTGTTTCGTTTTCCAGCGGAATGTTCCAGGACTTTAAATTTAATCTATGGCGGTGTATAACAATGGCTGAAGGATGGAAAGATGGGAAGCAAGGCAGCTTTAATTGTGTATCCCTGCTTGCTTACCACAGCTACTAAGAATGTAAAATGGTGCAACCACGTTGAAAAACAGTTTAGCAGTTTGGTAAAAACATCAACATTCACCTACTGTATAGATCCAGCATACTACTTTTAGGCATATTTACCCAAGAAACAATAAAGCATGTAAGCTTACAAAGACTTGTACACAAATATTCATGGCAGCTTTATTTTTAGTAGCTAAAAAATGGAAACCTCCCAAATGTCCATCAACAGGTGAATGGATAAATGGTGGCATATCTGTGCAATGAAATACTACTCAACAAAATAAAAGAACTACTGATGCCCACGCAACACAGATGGATCCACAATTACGATGCTGCCTTAAAGCATCTAGACAGAGAAAGAGGGAAAACACACGGTCTCCATTCGCATGAAATTCTAGGAAACAAACTTATATATGTGACAGAAAGCAAATCAGTGGTTGCTTGGGGACTGCAAGGTAGAACAGCATATCCTTCAAAACTGAAGGTGAAGTAAGGACATTTTCATACGATGCCTAAGTACGAGGATTCGTAGCCAGCAGAACTGCACTACGATGTACGCTGAAGATGTGCTTTGTGCCAAAGGGAAATGATTCCATATGGAAAGGATTTACAGAAGAGAATCAAGAGCACCAGAAATAGATCTTTCTAATGGACAAGCCAGAACTCAGAGCAAGCTAGCCTCCGCCCCCCTCGTGCCATGCACGTCCCTGCCGTCCTCACCCCTCACACCACGCTCATCCCCAGCAGAGAAGCAGGGCTGCCTAACACTGGTGATGTCCTTCACCGGCTCCTTGTTTACTGCCACTAGGAAGACCACCACTTGGAGGCAGTGGTGACCCATCTGAGGCAAGCCCACTGGGCGGACTCCTTACCCAAAGCTGAGCTGGTCTCCCTGGCTCTGCACCGTGCACCTCACAGTGCTGGTGGCCAGGCCGGCCAGGCGCTCCTGCCTCAGCTACCTTTTTCTGAGAGGACTTGGAAACAGGACAGCCATGAAAAGCATACCTACTTTTTTGCCAGCACAATTCTTGACTGGGACTCCCACCCCCGTCCTGGCAGTGTCAGCTGGAGCTCAGTTCCTTCCTCCCTTTCCTTTCTCTTCCTCCTCTCTTCCCTCCCCCATGCCTTCACTCACTCTTTCTTCTTCATATCCCCTCCTTTATTTTTGTTTTAGACGTTTTGTGGGTTTTAGCGTTTATCAATCATGGGCATTATATTGTATAAAGTGGTGATTCAAGATCTTGGTGTCTGTCCTATTTTATTGATACAGTTTTATAGAACATTTTAAAGATACTTATTTGATCAGAATAGTGATTTCCCACCACCAACTCCTTCCTCACTTCTTTTTAAAATCAGCAAAAGTCATTAAGGTCGTGAGACAGACTGCTGAGTTTGTAAGAAGACACAGTATCCAAATCCTTGCCTTAAAAAAAAAAAAGCATCTCAGAATGGGATAGGCCGGTGATGGGTAGTAAGGAGGGCACGTATTGCATGGTGCACTGGGTGTTATACGCAACTAATGAATCATCGAACTTTACATCGGAAACCGGGGATGTACTGTATGGTGACTAACATAATAAAAAAACATTAAAATAAAAAATTTTTAAAAAAGCATTTCAGAGAAAATGAAACCTGAAGCATTCGATGATGGCAGGTCAGGCAATGGGATCCAAGCAGCTCAGGAATGTATCCTTCTCAGACTAAGCAGACACAACTCTGAAACCCTTCTGGGACCCCCAGGGTCAAGGCTGAGTTGTACAGAACTGAGAGACAGGGAGATGGCATCTCCTTTCAGAGACAAGGGACACAAACCGGAGTGCTGTCACACGGCGAGGCCTCTGTGCTGCTCCCGGGGCTCAGGAGGGCTAACACTGACACTTCGTTTGGTGGCCCCTGAGGGATGGTTCCCAGCCAGTCTCTCGTGCGTCTGAAGAATCAGAACGTCTTCACATTTGTGAACAAAACCAGAACGTTCAGAGAATGGCCAGAAGTGGACATAGGAAATTCTCCGGCTTTCATGCAGCTGAATCCCCAGAACACATATTTATGCGTGTTTTACACCAAGATGCAAAGCCGCTCACCGTCTACCTCCCAGCGGGGTGCCCTGGAGGGGCGGCTGAGGACTCGAACCGGGCAGGGAACTCTCACTCGTTTAGAGGAGCTCTGAACTGCTGTTGTTGGTGTTGTAGAGTAATTCCCACGAGACTGGAACCACCTAAGTCAGGGATCGAAGCATCTGGGGGAACATATTTGGTTACCACATCTGAAGAGAACTATAAATGAACCAAACGATGAGCAATGATAACAGCACCTGCTTATCAAACACGCGTGTGCCAGGCATGGGGTACACAGTATCTAGGGTTTTCACAACAGTCCTGCAAGTTGGGTATTTTTCCCAGTTTACAGATGTGGAAATTGAGACCGTGAGCTCAAGACTGGCACCGCTGTGTGAACTGGGAACCAAGCTCAGTAACGATCAGTGTCTTAGACCTTCGGCGGGGCAGCTTCCGGAGCTGGGGTGGCAGGGTAGGGCTCTTTGTGGAGCTCGCCCTCACGGGTCCGGGGCTGCAGGACGGCTCGGAACAAAAAGCTGGCCAAAACCAGAGGGCCTGATTGAATCTGCATCCTGGGGAACCCTGAGGCTGTGGGACAGTTTCCCTCAGATGGAAGGTTTATTTAGAACAGAACAGATCACTGCGGTTTGGTCGGCTACGTTCTGTTTCCCCCACGTGGCCCTTCATCTCATGTCAGTGTCCGGTCAAGGGCAGCTCCTCGGGCGCTTCCGGATCCATCCCTCATGGGCCTAATTACAAAGGGAGGAGGGAACTGTCTGTTTCCTGGTGTCCTGGTCTGTGATGCAGAACCTTCTCCGTCTCCTCGCCTGCTCGGTTTTCCCGGATAGCACTTACTATACAAACTTTCACTGGCTAGCTCATGGTCTGCCTCCTCCAATAGGTCCCCAGTAGGGCCACTTTATCCCCAATTCTAAGAACAATGCGACTGCGTGATACTTAGTGGATGAATTAACGAAACTCTCATTGTTCTAAACCTTTACAGGATTCATGCGATACCTATATTTCATATTACTTTGCGTTCCTACCTAGATTTTCATATATGCAATCTCATTTCCAGTACGTGGCGAAAGATCCTTAACCCTCTTAACACCTGATATGTCATCAGGGTATACTGGACCCAACTTTTTGAGTTTCCTTTTCAGACGATTCTTTCTTCCAAAAAACAAAAAAACTGTATATTTTTAAAGTAGAATAAAACTCATTCTATTTTGCATTTAACATGAGTCCAGTGGACTCCTTTATAAATCTAAGATACGTTGTAGGATCTTGGTGATTTTATATTTTCTGTATTTTAAGACATCTTATTTAATCATCCCAGAAATTATTACTACTCAAGCATTTAAATTTGTGCTAAAAAAAGAAAATAAACTACGAAAATATAAGAATGATGGAACTGCCCAGAAGGACAATGAAAAAATCACAAGTCATCACTACTGCACCGTCCTTCATTTTTCTTATTATTCTACCCAAGGAATGGCATCGTGCTTTAAGATAATATAAAAGAAATTTAGTGACATCTTTGTAGCTTTTTAAAGCTCTCATTGAATGCATTTGAAGGTTCAGAATTTTTCATGCTCTTAAACTTTAATTATCATACAAATTACCTGAGGATCATGTTAAAGTACAAGTTTTCATTAACTTGGTCTGGGAAAGAACCCAAAAGAACCCAAAAGTCATTTCTACCAAATTCCCGGGTGAGGTCGATGCTCCCGGCCCACAGACCACACTCTGAGTACCAAGGATTTAGACCATGGTCTCTTGAGACTTGTGTGGAATATAATCAGAGTGTTAACTATTTATGTGCTTTTATTATAAAAATACCAAGTTCTTGTCTCCTTTCTACAAATCTACTAAGTATTTTATTACATATACTACTCTAGGAAATTCAAACTTACCATATACTAATTATACCACTACTCCCTTCAAATACATTTAGTAGCTAACTCCACAAACTCACTCAGGCCACAGCCACAGTATTCCACACAGAAATGAAACCACTGGTTCAGTCGTCTTTTTCCTTATATTTGCTGTCTCGGAATACGGTATTCTGAAAGTGCCTACTCAGGGAAGAGTGCGGAAGGACTGGTGGCCTCTTCTGATGAGATTACGTTTCTGTTAAGGGATCACGAGATTGCATTCACACACTGCATTAGTCAGTACGTGCCAACAAACATCACCAGGTTTCATGTTAATTGCTGTCAAATCCAAATCTTATCCATCCTATACTTCTATAACTCATTTTTCTTTTTTTTTTTACTTAATGGGATTTTAAGCTTTTGTTCTTTTTGAATTTATCGTCCTCATTTCAGCCCCAACTTTGTGTTCTGTGAAGATTATCCAAATTCCGGACTTCCAGGGAAAACGGTGGAGTACAAGGACCCTAAGCTCACCTCATCCCATGGATACAAGTAGAAAAACACCCACATCCACGTAAATAACCCAGAAAATGACCCAAAGTCTAGCAGAACAGACTCTCCACAGTTCAATGTAGAGAAGAGGCCACATCAAAAAGGGTAGGAAGGGCGGAACACAGCTGGGAGCAAAACTGACCCATGAGACTGTCCTTGGGAGGGAGGGACACCGCAGGTACGGGAAAGGGAGAGGAGCAGATCCCACACTAGGTGCCCCAGACACAGGGGACCCACACTGGGAAGACAAATCCCCATACCATTTGGCTTTGAAAACCAGAGAGGCTTAACTTCATGAGTTCTTACCATCAGTGGGACTTAACCCCTGGAACTTCTAAGTCAGCGGGCTGGCTCTGGGACAGCCAGAGGGTGAGAGGAAACGGAGTCCTCAACCTCGAGAAGACAGCACGACAAACAGCCCGCAGAGATACAGTGCAGAAGCAGCAGCTGGAAGACCCCCTGAAATATCTGGGAGGGAGATTTGTGCACTCATCTCAGAGCATGTGCCGGACAGGCAGGGATCTTTACGAGACTTCTCCGAGAACAAAGGAGCGGCAGGTGCCATTTCCCTCTCCCACCCCTTCATTGTCCCTGTGGACCTGCCCCTCCGATATGCCCTGGGCCAGAACCCACCCAAAGTGGTACCACAAACCTGGCAGCGTGCAAGCAGCCCCACTAGGGGCCCGCAGCACTGTGAAGCGACTCCTACACCAGGGCAAGGGGAGGATAACCACACGCACCCGTCCTACTGCAGCCCCAGCCATGGGCTGGGGGCAGACGTCTGGTCTGACTGCAGGCCTGGCCACATCCAAGAACTTCGCAGGGAAGCTGTAAGTAACTAGACTGAAGGCAAATGAGGCTCAGCCACAGCAGCGGGGTGCACACAACACACGAGACATCCCTGAAGACCCGGCTCTGGTAAGTGCGACACTGCACCGCAGGCACTAGAGGACCGCCACTTCACGACACCACTACTTTCCAGAGCAGGAGACAGAGCTGACTTTCCTAACGCGCAGGAACAGACACAACGAATGAGACAAAACGAAGAGAGAGGACTACGTCCCATATGAAAGAACAGGACAAAATCACAGCAAAGGAGCTAATAAAACAGAGATTAAGTAATAGGCCTAATAAAGCATTTAAAATATCGGCCATAAAGATACTCCCTGGGCTTGAGAAAAAAGTGGAGGACCTCAGTGAGACCCTCAACAAAGAGAGAAAACATAACATAAAAAGAACCAGAGATAACTCAATAAATGAAATTAAAAATATACTAGATGGGGGCGCCTGGGTGGCTCAGTCGTTAAGCATCTGCCTTTGGCTCAGGGCGTGATCCCAGCGTTCTGGGATCGAGCCCCACATCAGGCTCCTCCGCTATGAGCCTGCTTCTTCCTCTCCCCTGCTTGGGTTCCCTCTCTCGCTGGCTGTCTCTCTGTCAAATAAATAAATAAAATCTTTAAAAAAAATAAAAATAAAAATACACTCGATGGAACAGTAGACTAGGGGAAGCAAAAGAATGGATCAGCAACTGGAAGGAGAGAGTAATGGAAAGCAATCAAAGAGGAGAAAGAAAAAAGAACAAATGAGAATACACGAAGGGAACTCAACAACACCCTCAAGCCCAACAACATTCACATTAGGGATCCCAGAAGGAGAAGAGAGAGAAAAAGGGGCAGAAAATCTGTTTGAAGAAATAACAGCTGAAAACTTCCTGAATATGGGGAAGGAAAAAAACATCCAGGTCCAGGAGGCACAGAGAGCCCCACCCCCACCCCAAAATCAACCCAAGGAGGTCCACACCAAGACACATTAGTAATGAGAATGGCAAAAAGTAGTGACAGAGAATTTTTATTTATTGCTATTTTTTAATGGGAAGTTAAATTTTTTGCAAGGGTAATATGACATAGCTTTATAGTTGGGGCGAAGAACACTTTAAAAGATCATTTTTTAAGGTTTTTTAAGTTTCGTGTGGTTTTTTTTTTTTTTTTTAAGCACTCTGTGCTTATCACAAGTGTAGTCCTTAAACCCCATCACCTATTTCACCCATCTCCCCCACCCACCTCCTCTCTGGTGACCATTAGTTTGTTCTCTAGAGTTAAGAGTCCATTTCTTGGGGTGCCTGGGTGGCTAAGTTGGTTAAGCATCAGCCTTCGGCTCAGGGTCCTGGGATCGAGCCCCGCGTCCAGCCTCCCTGCTCAGCAGAGAGTCTGCTTCTCCCTTTCTTTCAGACCCTCCTCTCTACTTGCTCCCCTCCCCCCCCAAAAAAGTCCATTCCTTGGTTCGTCTTTTTTTCCTTTCGGTTTTTCCTTAAATTTCACATATGAGTGGAATCATACAGTATTTGTCTTTCTCTGACTTATTTCCCTTAGCATTATACACTCCAGCTCCATCTACATTGTTGCAAATGGCAAGAATCATTCTTTTATGGCTGAATAATATTCCGTTGTGTGTATCTACACCACAACTTCTGTATCCATTCATCTATCAATGGACATGGGATGATTCCACAGTTTGGCTATTGTAAATAAAACTGCTATACACTTAGGGGTGTACGTATGCCTTTGAATTAGTGTTTTTGTATTCTTTGGGCAGATACCCAGTAGTACAATAGCTGGATCATAGGGTAGTTCTCTTTTTTCTTTCTTTCTTTTTTTTTTTTTTCCTTAGAGAAAGAGTACATGCGTTGGGGGTCAGGAGGGGTGGGCAGAGGAAGAGGGAGAGAGAGAATCCTAAGCAGGCTCCAAACTTCGAGTTTGGAGGTCAGAGTCTGACATCGAGCTTGATCTCACAACCCTGAGATCATGACCTGAGCCAAAATCAAGAGTTGGATGCTTAACCAACTGAGCCACCGCAGTGCCCCTCATAGGGTAGTTCCATTTTAACTTTCTGAGGCACCTCCATACTGTTTCCCATAGTGGCTGAATCAGTTTGCATTTCCAGCAACAGTGCAAAAGGGTGAAAGAGAGAGAATTTTAATTTTTTTTCAGGATTTATTTGAGAGAGAGAGCAAGCAAGCATGAGCAGGGGGGAAGAACAGAGGGAGAGGGAAAAGCAGACTCCCCACTGAGCAGGGAGCCTGACGCAGGGCTCAATCCCATGACCCTGAGATCATGACCTGAGCCGAAGGCAGACGCTTAACCAACTGAGTCACCCAGGCACCCCAGGAAAGAATTTTAAAAGCAGCAAAAGAGTTAGATACAAGGGAAACCACAATTGTCCAAAATCTTTGGGATGAAGGAAAAGCTGTTCTAAGAGGGAAGTTTAGAGCAATACAGGCTCACCTTAAGGGGCAAGAAAAATGTCAAATAAGCAACCTAACTTTACACCTAAAAAAGCTATAAAAAGAAAAAAACTCCAAACCAGTAAAAGGAAGGAAATAATAAAGATAAAAGCATAAATAAAATAGAAACTTAAAAAAAAAAAGCAATAGAACAGATCAATGAAACCAGGAACTGGTTCTTTGAAGAGATCAACAAAATTGATAACTCTTTAGCCAGACTTATCAAAAAAAAAAGGGGGCGAGGGGATGGAGGGCTCAAATAAAAACAGAAATGAATAAGGAGAAACAATAACTGACACAAATATAAGGATTATTAGAGAATATTCTGAAAATTTATATGCCAACAAATTGGACAACCTAGAAGAAATGGATAAATTCCTAGAAACATATAACCTCCCAAAACTGAATCAGGAAGAAGTAGAAAATTTGAACAAATTGCTACTACTTCCATTTCATTGCTGGTATTAAAAAAAAAAACTCCTTACAAACAAAAGTCCAGGACCAGATGACTTCAGAAGTGAATTCTACCAGACATTTAAAGAACAATTAATACCTATTCTTCTCTATTCCAAAAACAAAAAAGGAAGGAAAGCCTCCAAGTTCATTCTATTAGGCCAGCATTACCCTGATACCAAAACCAGATAAAGACACTACAAAAAAAAAAAAAAGAGAGAGAGAGAATTACAGGCCAATATCTCTGATGAACACAGATGCAAAAAAAATATTAGCAAACCAATTACAATAACACATTTAAAAAAACCATTCACTACGACCAAGTGGGATTTGTTCCTGGGCTGCAAGGGTGGTTCAATATTCATAAATCAAATACGATACATCGCATCGACAAGAGAAAGGATAAATACTATTTGATCATTTCAATAGATGTAGAATAAGCACTTGACAAAGTACAACATCCATTCATGATAAAACCCTTAACAAAACAGGTTTAGAGGGAACATACCTCAACATAATAAAGGCCATATATGAAAAACCCACAACTAGCATCATACTCAATGGTGAAAAACTGAGAGCTTTTCTCCTAGATCAAGAGCAAGACAAGGGTGTCCACTCTCATCACTTTTATTCAACATAGTACTGGAAGTCCTAGCCACAGCAATCAGAGAAGAAAAGAAATAAAAGGTATCCAAGTTGGCAAGGAAGAAGTAAAACGTTCACTATTTGCAGATGTCATAATACTAGATACAGAAAACCATAAAGACCCCACCAAACAACTATTAGAACTGATAAATGAATTCAGTAAAGTTGCAGGATACAAAATCAATACACAGAAGAAATCTGTTGCATTTCTATACACTAATAATAAATTAGCAGAAGGAGAAATTAAGAAAACAATCTCGTTTACAATTTCACTAAAAATAAGAAAATACCTAGGACTAAACTTAACCAAGGAGATGAAAGACCCGTACTCTGAAAACTAGAGAACACTAGTAAGAGAAACTGAAGATGACAGAAATAAGTGGAAAGCTATTCCATGCTCATGGATTGGAAGAACAAATACTGTTAAAATGTTCATACCACCCAGAGTAATCTACGGATTTAATGGAATCTCTATCAAAATACCAATAGTATTTTTCACAGAACTAGAACAAATAATCTTAAATTTTGCATGAAACCACAGAGGACCCCAAAGAGCCAAAGCAATCTTGAAAAAGTATGGTCCTAACACAGAGAGAGACACATAGGTTAATGGAACAGAATAGAGAGTCCAGAAATAAACCTATGATTATATGGTCAGTTAATTTATGGCAAGAGAGGCAAGAATATGCAATGAGAAAAAGACAGTCTCTTCAACAAATTGAGGTGGGAAAACTGGACAGCTACATGCAAAAGAATGAAAGTAGACCACTTTCTTATACCATAAACAAGAATAAACTCAAAATGGATTATAAACCTAAATAAGAGACGTGAAACCATAGACATCATAGAAGAGAGCACTGGCAGTAATTTTTCTGACATTAGCCATAGCAATATTTTTCTAGACAGGTCTCCTAAGGCAAGGGAAACAAAGGCAAAAATAAACACTTGGAATACACAAAAATAAAAAGCTTCCACATAGCAAAGGAAACAATAAACAAAAAGACAATCTATTGAATGGGAGAAAATATTTGTAAATTATGTATTTGACAAAGGGTTAGTATCCAAAACACACGAAGAACTTATATAACTCCACATCAAAAACAAAAAAAAAATTCCATTTGAAAAATGGGCAGAAGACATGAACAGATATTTGCCAAAGAGGACACATAGATTACTAACAGACACATGAAAAAATGCTCAAAATCAGTCATCATTAGGGAAATATAAATTAAAACCACAATGAGATACCACCTCACACCTGTCAGAATGGCCAAATCAAAGGCACAAGGAACCACAAGCATTTAGCGAGGATGCGGAGAAAAAGGAACCCTTGGGCAATGCTGGTGAGAAAGCAAACTGGTACAGTCACTGTGGAGAACAGTGTGGAGGTTCCTCAAAAAAATTAAAAATAGGGCAACCCTCTTGGGTCCCCTCCCACATAAGGAGCTTTCCACTGTTACTTTACTGTCATTCAATAAACTTTGCTTTGCTGCCCACCAAAAAAAAAAAAATTAAAAATAGAATTATCGTGTGACCCAGTAATTCTACTACTGGGTATTTACCCAAACAAAACAAAATACTAACTCAAAAAGATATAGGCACCCCTATGTTTATTGATAATAGCCAAATTATGGAAGCAGCCCAAATGTCCATCGACAGATGAATGGATAAAGAATATGTGGTATATATATACAATGGAATATTATTCAGCCAGAAAAAGGAAGGAAATCTTGCAATCTGCAAGAACATGGATGGATCTAGAGGGTATAATGCTAAGTGAAATAAGGCAGGCAGAGAAAAGACACATACCACATTTCACTCACATGTGGAATTTTAAAAAGAAAACAAAGAAAAAAAAAGAGAAACCAAAAAACAAGCTCTTAACTATGCATCAAACTGAATGATTACCAGAGGGGAGGCGGGTGGGGGTTGGGTGGAATAGGTGATGGGAATTAAAGAGTACACTTATCATGATGAACACTGGGGGATATATGGAATTGTTGAATCATTTTAGTGTACACTTGAAAGTAATATAACACTTTACACTAATAATATTGGAATTAAAAAAAAAAAGGCTTTCCAAATTCCTAAATATATATATATATATATATATTTTCTTTTTAGGTTTATTGTATTTTAAAGTTTTGGCACCTTTATTCAAATTACTAATAAAACAAAGTTGCACAAGTCTGAGCGTTATGGATCAAGTGCTTATGTCCCCTTAAATTCATATATGGATCATATTTGGAGAGGAGGGTTTTGGGAAGTTTATGTCCCTCCCAAATTCATATGCCCGGTGTGATCGTATTTGGAGGAGGGTTTTGGGAAGATTTAGATGAGGTCTGGAGGATGGAACCTTTATGGGGGATTCATGCCCTTATCTGAAGAGGCACCAGAGAGTTTGCTTTCTCTCCCAGCAATGTTAGGGCACAATGAGAGTGCAGCGTCTCCAAGCCAGGAAGAGCACCTTCACCAGAACCTGACCATGCTGGCACCTGAGCTCTGACTTTAGGCTCCAGAACTGTAAGAAAATAAATTTCTATTGTGTAGCCACCCAGTCTATGCTATTTTGTTATGACTGTTTGAACTGGCTAAGACACTGAGTAAAAGAAAAAAAAAAAAAAGAAGCCTTGAAGAATGCCTTACAGAATAACTGTGTAAGAAAAGAAATCATGGCTTGAACTCATCTAATGTAAAGTACAATACAAACTTCACATTATCAGATTTGGTTTAAATAAACAGTTTAACGAACCTCAATCTATTTGCCTATGCATGTTTATGCGCAAATATATGTATGTATGTACAGGAAAAATTTTGGAAGGACACACATTAAATTGTTAATAGCAATTATTTCTGGGGGGAAGGAGAAGGACATGGGGCAGGGAGTGGGGGAAGGGAAAGAAACTCTTTACTCTGTATATGTCTAATGTCTTAGTTTTTAATAAGAAATCACTAACAATGTATTAATTGTGTAATTAAAATATTCCAAGTAAAAAAGAGAAATACTGTTAACGGAATGACTATCAAAGAAAGTTGTAGAATTCCCTTAACAAAAAAAACAATCACAGTTTTGAATTGGCTGGTTTCTTCTTATTCATATGAAATAAAAAATGAGATGAAATAAATGATATCATGATGTAAAACAATTAAAGAATATAACCCCATAAGAAATTCTTGACCCAGTAATTCCTGACCAAGTACATGACAGGTAACTTAAATTTTCAAATATATATTTTATTATTTTATATTGATGCAAAAAGATTAGTGATTACCATAATCATCCCAAAGCTTTTTTTTTTCAAAAGATAAACAAAATTGACAACCTTTAGTTAGATTAACTCACAAAAAAAGAGAGAACTCAAAATGATAACTGAAAAAGAAGACATCACAACTGATATCACAGACACACAAACAACAATTATGAACAATTATACACCAACAAACTGGATAACCTAGAAGAAATGGATGAATTCCTAGAAATACAACCTACCAAGACAGAGCCAGGGAGAAACGGATATCTGAACAAACTAACAGGAGTAAGGAGACTGAATCAATAATCAAAATCCCTCAGACACAGAAAAGCCTAGATCAGATGATATTACTGATGAACTCTACCAGACACTTAAAGAATAATTAACGCTAATCTCTCAAACTTTTCCAAAAAATGAAGACAGGGCACCCCCGAACTTATTTTATAAGGCCAGCATTAGGCTGATACCAAAACAAGATAAAGAACTACAAGATTACAGACCAATATCCCTGAGGAATATAGTTGCAAATTTCTCAAAACAAAATATTAGCAAACTGAATTCAATAGCACATTAAAAGAATCATACACGATCAAGCGGGATTTATCCCCAGGTTGCAAGGACGGTTCAATACACACAAATCAGTGAATGTCATGTACCACATCAACAGAACAGAAGATAAAAACTATCTCAATAGATGCAGAGAAAGCCTTTGACAAAATACATCCTTTTATGATAAAAATGCTCAACAAACTGGGTATAAAAGAAACACATCTCAACACAATAAAGGCCATTTATGACAAGCCCACTGCCAACATTATATTCAGTGGTGAAAGGCTGAAAGCTTTTCTTCTAAAATCAGAAACAAGATAAGGGTGCCCATTCTCACCACTCTTACTGCACAGAGTACTAGATCCTAGCCAAAGCAATCAGGCAAGAAAAAGAAATGGCATCCAAAGAGGAAAGTAAGAAGTTTTTGTCTGCCGAGGATATGATTTTATATACAGAAAATCCTAAAGATCCCATCAAAAACCTGTTAGAGCTAATCAATAAATTCAGTAAAGTTGCAGGATGCAAAATCAACAGAGTTGCATTTCTACACATTAACAACAAAATATCTGAAAAAGAAATAAAGAAAATAATCCCATTCACAATGGATCATCAAAAATAATAAAATACTTAGGAAAAAATTTAACCAAGAAAGTGAAATATCTGTACACTGAAAACTACAAGATTTTGATGAAAGAAACTGAAGAAGATGCAAATAGAGACCCACGTTCATGGATCAGAATTAATACTGTTAAAATGTCCCTACTTTCCAAAGTCATCTATAGATTCAATGCAATCCCTATCAAAATTCCTATGCCATTTTTCACAGAAATAGGAAGAAAATCCTAAAATTTGTATGGAACCACAAAGATCCCAAACAGCCAAATCAATCCTAAGAAGACTAAGGCTGGAGGCATCAAACATCTTGAGCTATACTACAAACTATACTACACAGCCACAGTAATCACAACACTAGGATACCTGCATCAAAACAGACACATCGTCCAATGGAACAGAAACAAAAGCCTAAAAATAAACCCTTACATATACAGTCAATGAACATTTGACGTGGGAACAAGAATACTCAACAGAGAAAGGATGGTCTCTTCAATAAATGGTGCTGTGAAAACTGAGTAATTACATGAAGAGGAATGAAATTGGACCTCTCTCTTACAATACTCACAAAAATTAACTCAAAATGGGCTTACTATTTAAACCTAAGACCTGAAACCATAAAACTCCTAAAAGAAAACAAAGGCAAAAAGCTCCCTGACATTGGTCTTGGCAACATTTTTTTTTGGATGACACCAAAAACACAAGCAACAAAAGCAAAAGTAATTAAGTGGGACTATATCAAACTGAAAGCTTTTGCAAAACAGAAGAAACAGTAACAAAATGAAAAGGCAAAGCACAGAAAGGGAGAAAACATTTGCAAATCATACATCTGGTAAAGGGTTAATACCCAAAAATATATAAATAACTCAGCACAAAAACCACCTGATTAAAAAAGTGGAGAGAGGAACTGAATATTTTTTCACAGAAGACCTGCAGACGGCCAAAATGCACATGAAAATGTGCTCAACATGACTAGTTATCAGAGAACTGCAACTCTACTGAGACATAACCACACACTAGTTAGAATGGCTATCCTCAAAAAGAGTTACCGAGTGTTAGCAAGGATGCAGAGAAAGGAAACCCCCCTGTGCTACTGGTGGAAATGGAAATTGATGCAGATACTATGAAAAACAGTACAAAGGTCCCTCAAAAAATTAAAAATAGAACTGCCAGGATCCAGCAATCTCACTTCTAGATATATACCAAAGAAATGAAAACAAGGTATCGGAAATATCTGTGCCCCAATGTTCGCTGCAGCACTATTCGTAATAGTCAATACACGGAAACAGTCTAAGTGTCTGTCAACAGATGAATGGATAAAGACGATGTGGTATATATATTCAATGGAATAATATTCAGCTATGAGAAAGACAGAAATCCTGCCCTTACAACTCAGATGAACCTTGAGGGCATTATGCTAAGTGAAATAAATCAGAGAATGACATGGAATCTATGTGGAATCTTAAAAAAGCTAAATCATAGAGAGAGCAGAGAGGTAGTCACCAGGGGCTGCGGGGTACAGGAAAATGGGCAGATATTGGTCAAAGGGTACAAACTAACAAGTCCTGGGCTTCTAATACACAGCACTGTGAATATAGTTAATAATCCTGTATCAAATACTTGGAAGTTGTTAAGATGTTAGCTAATGCTATGATGGTAATCATTTTGCAATAAAGAAGAGCATCAAATCATCACACCACACACCTTAAACTTACACAATGCCATATGTCAAAGCAGGGGGAAAAAAGTCATCAGCCCAACCCTCTGTAGTAATTGGCCATATTTGCTTAAATCTTGAATATTATATTAAATATGCTAAATTACCAAAATTTAACTATCTTCAAAAGATCAGTAACACCAGGAGCTGTCTACTCTAATATTGCTCTATAAGGCTTCAGAGATGCCTGGAGAAGGGTACAAGAGGAGCCTCAACTCTTAAGTTACTCCACTCTGCTTTGTCCACAACCACCACCACAGGAAAAGGGGTGAAGAATGACCTACTCCCTACTAAGAGAAGGATTTTCCTTCAATCAAAACAAATTAGCTCACATAGGACTTCTCTCAATGGGTTTGCAGCAGTCGGTCTTCAGAGTACTGGTCAGATCACAATTTTGTTAACAGTAAAATGAGATATATTTCCCCTAATAGGTTAAAATTATATAAAAATCAAAGCCCCAAAGCAAGCCTAGTCTATTGACAACCTCATTATTTTTATCATTACAAATGTTTACTGTTATTATCAATAATTTAATACAGTGCGAATACAGTAGAGAGCTCAGAGGAAGGAAAGTCCACTTTATTAGTTGAGACATGTACACTACGCATTTTAACTTCAATTTCTTGGCACCCAACCGAATGTTGCAGAAGAATTTACATCCTTTTTGGCATAAAATCTGAAGAATTTTTTTTTTTAGATTTAATTTCTTTATTTGAGAGAGAAAGAAAGAGAGCATGAGTTTGGGGGGGGGGGTGCAGAGGGAGAGGGAGAAGGGAGCCTGACATGGGGCTCGATCCCAGGACCCTGGATCATGACCTGAGCCGAAGGCAGACGCTTAAGCGACTGAGCCCCCCAGGCGTCCCTGAAGAATTTTTAAAACATCAAATAATTAAGTTCTTTGGCTGGCTGGGCCAAAATTCAACAAGCTCTACCCACTTTGCTAAGCCCCCTCTCCTTCCAGAAGCCTAGAGCCCAGCTGTGCTCTAGGCATAACTAATTACCTGAAGTTCCCCCAATGCATCCTTCTCCGTCTGTGCCATGGCAGCTGTTCTTCCTTTCGCCTGGAGGACTCTTGGTAGTCTTTTGGTTTTCCCTAGCCACTCTCCTCCCCAACTGGTCAAGACCCTCTGTGCCTGGCGCACACCAGGCTCTCAGTAAACATCTGTGGAATGTGTCTAGTAATAAGTGAATGAGTGTGTCAAAATCATACCAGGAATGGGGCTAAGCAGACTTTGGGGGTCCACTTTTGACCTCTTTTTCCTTTCACAACATTCTCCTTAGGTTTAGAGAGTTATCAGGATTATGTATATATGAAGTAAAGTGCGGCAAGTAAAGAGTGCTGGGAAGGAGGAAGACAGAATAGAGACAATGACAGAGATCTGATAAAGTATTGTATTTTCAAGCAGAGGGCTACTGAGGCGGCAGTAATTCCAGAACTGTGAAGAGACCCATGACTCAGGGCAAACCAACTAGCAGAACTCTAAAATATGTTTGTTCTAGTTTTTTTTTTTTTTAAAGATTTTATTTATTTATTTGACAGAGATAGAGACAGCCAGCGAGGGAGGGAACACAAGCAGGGGGAGTGGGAGAGGATGAAGCAGGCTCATAGCGGAGGAGCCTGATGTGGGCCTCGATCCCATAACGCCGGGATCACGCCCTGAGCTGAAGGCAGACGCTTAACCGCTGTGCCACCCAGGCGCCCCCATGTTTGTTCTAGATTTTTAAGAGAGAAATAACAATGTTTAAAAACTACAAATTTCAATAGCATATTTTACAAGGTTTCCAGAAGGCACCTGGGCGGCTCAGTTGGTTAAGCGTCAGCCTTCGGCGCAGGTTGTGATCTCAGGATCCTGGGATCGAGTCCCTCATCAGGCTCTCTGCTCAGCAGGGAGGCTGCTTCTCCCTCTCCCTCTGTGCTCTCTCTCAAATAAATAAATTTTTTTAAAAAAGTGTTCCAGAATGCTATCAGGTGTATATGCATTCAGTCACCTGCTCCGTCTCTACACTGTGGGTGGAGCAGCTGGCGCATCTCTCGGCTCCAGAATTCTCTGCAAACTGGTGGGGCAGCCCGCTTTGCACAAGAGCCCGGGCAGCATCTTGGAAGGAAACTCATCCTATGGAGGCTCACTGGGGGAGGGGTCAGACACTGACACGGCTGTCTTGGTAACAACTCTGGACGTGAGAGCAGTCACATTAAGTAAAGTGTTAAGTAAAGACTCTTCATGGTTCAGTCCCCTGGGTCCCCAGGGAGAAAGAATATGGTGATGAAACAATAGGATGTACTTTGATCTACATAAGATATTGGGCTTGCAGGAGAGGAGTGCTCTGCCATCTCTCCCACCCAGAATAGAAAACGAGAGTCTTCTCTCTCGTTACCTGACGTAAACACCTCTGGTCTCTGCCCGCCAGCACTGCTGGCAGCCAGCATTCTCTAGAGGCAGCGGCAGATGGGGGGGGGGGGAGGTATGGTGGCGCTGGCCTTGCCCAACAAATGGGATCTGAGCAAGACAAGAGCAGTATCCCCAGAGAGGTCCTGAAAGAACAGACCACAATTATTCACAGACATGAATTATAGAGAACTCTTGAAAAACTGCTGGGGTATGGCTGTATGTCAAACGTAGAGGATACTATAGGAGATTCGTGAGGTGCTGGCAAAAAAGCTGGTGAGATGTAAAAAATACACAAACTACTGTGAGTGCTCAGAGCGTGTCTCTGGAGCACAGAGCAGACCCTGGTTAACAAAGATGGGAGATAAGTAGTTCTGATTTGTTAGGTCTCGAAAATAGATTTGAAATACCTTAAAAATGTATTCGCAATCCTTAAATGATTTGTGAATTAATTCAGCAGTCCCACATATATGTACCAAGTTTAAGGAAACTGAAGTTTTACGAAACAAATATATATATTCTTAACAGTGATATAATATTAGTCTATTTCCAGTTACTTTGTAAATTATGGCCTTCTCTCCAGGAGGATGGAAATAAAATCCAAAACCATATTTCTTTCATAACATTCTGGGCCCATTTAAAGATAGTAAATAACTGCCAATGTCTAGGGAATAAAATGAAACCTGCTGTACAGGAAAACAGAGTGTCAATTTCACAACTACAAAATAAAGTCATTCAGAGACGTAATACTGAATACGTAAGGAACCAAAAGAAAGCTCATAGGGATGCTAAGGTTGCAATTCGAGATCCTCATGACGATTACTACAACTTCTGCTTCCACAGGAAGTAGTGAGTGAATACAAAACTCCTTGGAGATTTCATCCAAAGCCAGATAGTTGGATTCAGGACACCTTGGAACTGGACCAGTTTCTGAATTTGGGGACACGGGGAAGAATAAAGCTCTTTCACCATTAACAACGGCAATGAAAGGAGATTCTGTTTGTATGTGCCCTGGTTATCAAGTACTGACCAGAGGGGAAGCAGGTTGGCTATTCTGCATGTATGAGTGGTATCCTTTTGAATGAAAACAAAGGAAAGCTTTTAATGATTTCTTGGGAAAAAATGAGCCAGATTTTATTTCTAATTTTTAAAGCAATAATTAGACCTATTTCTGTGTGTTCTATTTATTTCTATATATTCTAAAAATATCTATAGTTTATGGTAGATTTATGTTGAAGTCAAAAGATGTGTTCTTTTATTGCAAATACCGAGCAAGAGACAATATGTGAGTCATATGGACTGCTCTGTATCTCCCTTCTTTCAAGCTATAAACCCACCCCTTAATAAGGGGACGTATTGAACAATGTAGATTCTCTCCCTGATGAATGAAATCCTTACCACACACTTTGCTGTTTAGCAGTGTATTATCATAAAGGGACAGCTGATCCACACTTCATTAAGTGAAGTCTTTTCTCAGAGATGAAGGAAAAGCATACCCTTCCCTTAGCATTTTAATGCAGATAATGGAAAATCAAATTGAGCATAGTTGGCAGGCTCTAAGAAAAAAATAAATCATTGAAAGGTAAAATGTAGCCTGAGCTGTTGATGGGGAGGGGGGGGGGGAGGCCTTTATTGATGGCCACTTAACCTTTATTGATGGCTAGAAACTTTTACAAACTAATTTTATATATGTGAATCTCATGTTATTTTGAGCATCTTCTGGGATAGTGCCTTAATTCACCTGAAGTAATTCATCAACATTCAATCATTAACCCAACTTGGTCTCCCAAAACTCTGAGCTAACGGATGAAGACAGATAATTCTACGGGGAGGTGGGGGTGGATCAAGAGGCGACAAGTATTACCGATTGTACAGATAAGAGGCAGAAGACAAAGTGATCACAATTATACACCACATGTGGCTCAGCCCGTTGCCTTTGCCAAGGTATTGTGTCAAAATAAAGAAAATATGGAAATGTAAGTGTCTGACTTCCATTTTTTTCTATTAGCATTGCGTCACAGTCTTTTCTCTGGGTTCTTCTTGAGCTATTGTTTGAACCCTGCTAAATGAGCACTTTTATAAAACATTACTATTCTTTTTCTTACTGATAAAATCATTTCTATCCAGTGGAGAATAGAAAGCATTTAGTAATGTTTTCTCGTTTTCTTTAAAGTGCAAAACAGAAGCTTCAAGCTTCTCTCCCAGGCCCCATCCTCCGTTCAACCACATGGCCATCCCATTCTTGGCCCATTTAAATATTTTGAAGCTACTATTGGAAATATAAAACACACAGTGAAATAAATGATAATGTATTTTAGCTTCATATATGTCTGAAGTATGTAGAACTGATGCATAATTTGGAAGTAAACTGGGCAGGTAGGACTGAAATCAGGGAAACTGAAATCTGCAGCCTTCTAAATTAACAGGGTAACTTCTGCTTGCTAAGTTGGGTTACTTCAGTCAGTGCCTTCATTCCACAATTTTTTAGTTCAACTGCATGCAAGCGAGCAAGGTCTTCTTTCAAATGCTTATCTTCAGTGTAACTTTTACTAGAGTAAAAGAAACATTTTAAAGTGAATAAATGCCTATTTGAAATGATTATAGATGTATTGTAAAAACTAGAATAGAGTTAGAGAAGCACAACCATTTTAAGTCATATAAATAATTTAAGAGACTCAGGTTTTCTTCAAAAAGTGAGTGCATCGATCTATTCCTTTGACTTCCATAAAATAAACACACACAAAATACACTGTTAACTTCATGACCTTAGATTTTAAAAATATTTTCTTGGCTGAAGTCTTCACCTAGTTTTAGCTTTCCAGCACTCAAAGCTTATTTTTCTTGTTCAATATAGCTTTTTAGAACTGTATCAGTATAGAAATATTAACCACTACAGCTACAGTGTTTTCCCTCCCAACCCCTAAAAGGAAAGGATAAAGTCAATTAACACCACTGGCCCATGACTCTGGGCAGGGGAAAGGGTGGGTGAGAAACAGTCCTGAGTTTCCTTCGAGAAGACACTCGATGCAGACATGCTTCCAGGAAGATAGAGCGGAAGTAGCAACCGAAGGGCTAGGAGAGCCTGGCTTCCACTTCCACTTCCCCTACTGACCTCACCTGACTACCGCTTCCAACGCTTTTCTCAAATAACAGCCAAAATTAGTCACCAGAGAAGTAGAGACTTACGGAAAGTTTCCTAGCCTGACTGTGTGACAGTAACTATGTTGCATTTAGACATATTAGAAAAGTTAAAGATGTTGGGCTATGAAGTGTGTGTTTGTTATTTAAAAGGAGAAAGTCTAGCCAACTCATTTGCATAGCTTTAAAACAGCCCTAGGACTGAAAATGTGAAAATGTAAGCGGCTCCAGTAGCCAGCGGCAAGCTAGGCATAAAGGTCAGATAATGCTGTGCTGGCTGCCCACACAGTTGGACAGCATGCGGTAGGAAATCCTTTGTGATCCTTCTTGGTTGTAACAGGGGGAACAGGCCAACTCATATATTAATCCTAGACTTGGGGGTGAAGAGTTCCACTGCAGATCTCTGGGACAGCCACCAAGAACCTGATTCTTAAATAGAGAGCCCCCTCTGTTTCACCAGACAAACTAGCAACCGTGGGGAAATGGAAGCTGTTTATCAGTATTTTCTGCATGTCCATTGTCTTGTTCATGTAGCACTCTTAAGTCCGAGAGACTTAGGAAGGTAGCAGCTGGTAACAGAAAGAAAAAAGAACCTTACAGTGTTTCCTTCTGACGGCAAGGAAAACCTTACAACACCACTTGCCCCTTCGTCTGGCTCTTCCCTCTGAAGGACTGAAGTAGTCTGATTTTCACCTAACTGTTCATTCTAGCTTACTATTCCTTCAGTCTCTAGAATTCTCTAATATAGGACTCACTTGAATGTATTCAGAGAAAGCTAGCTTAACTCCATGAGAGCAAAATGGTTACTTTAGCTTAAATCTTTTAGAATAAAACATATTCCTGCCAAACCGGTGAGGATACCTTGCGTGCACTTAGCAGAATGTCAGAACGCAGGATAAACACCTCTGTAGTCATTAAAAATCCTCTTTAACAAAAATGAGCTCTCCCAATTCCATAGGATCTCTTAAAGGGAATTGCCCATACATTTAGCCATTTAGTAAACATAATTGCTTCTCTATAAAGTCAGTAATCGTCATAATGCAGCAGAAAGCACTGGAACATGAATTAAGAAGCCCAGGTTCTTGTCCAGACTCTGACACCAATAAGTTTTGTCATCCGAACCTTATTTACATAATACAGGTAAAACCCCACCCTCCCTTCCTATGATGACTGAATTAGCGGCTTTAGAGTGCCATCTACCTAGAAATAAAGATTTTATGACAAGTATTCAGGAAACACAGATATGCCTCAAGGTGTCCTACCACATTTTAGAATCAGTAAAATAAGTATACTTTTGTCCTGTTTATCCAGGTGTAATTCCAACACAATCAGTAGATTAACAATATGAAATCTGACGTTCGGCCACAGTCTTAACTCCTACAAAAGAGCCTCTAGCTTTGTATGTATCCAACATATAAAAATTGGAGAAATAGCAGGATTTACTGCCAGTTTATAAATTGTAGCCTGGTTTCTCATATGAACTTTAACGAAGCTGTACAGAATATTAATATTAAACTCAACAGAGTAACTATCCCTCTGAAAAGTAACTGTCTTTCCTTACATGGAGATCTAGTACCTTTTTTTTTTTTTAAAGATTTTACTTACTTATTTGACAGAGAGAGAGAGACAGCGAGAGAGGGAACACAAGTAGGGAGAGTGGGAGAGGGAGAAGTAGGCTTTCCGTGAGCAGGGAGCCCGACACGGGGCTGGATCCCAGGACGCTGGGATCATGACCCGAGCCGAAGGCAGACGCTTAACGACTGAGCCACCCAGGCGCCCCAAGGAGATCTAGTATCTTTAAATAAAATAACATTTAAAAATATTTGAAAATTTTTACGTGATTACTTCACCATTTCTTAAACTTATACTTGTTTTGTGAAAAATAACTTTTAAAATGTTACAGTAATGTTGCAGTTCCTTCCCCATCACAGAGCACTATAAAGCTGTAAGAATCAGCCTTGTATAGTCCAAACTTCTTCTGGTGAATAGAAACATAGAAAGGAAAAATACAGAATGATGTTTTAAATCTCAGATGAATCAATGAGCAACTTACTGGCTCTCACGATATCAGAGAATCATAGACATCTAACTCAACTTTGTACCCAAAACCTGAAATAATTGCTTTCTACAATAATTCTGACAGAAATTCACCCACCTAACTAGAAAATACCCCAGAGAAAGGCTTCTCACTACTTTGCAAGGTAGCACATTCTGTTTTTAAAATGTTTCCAGAAAACCCTTATTTTGACCTAAAAATCTTTCTCTATTCAACCGTTACCCATCAATCCTACTTCTTTCCTCTGAGATCATACACAGCTGGTGCTTTCTCTTTTACCTGCGAGCCCTTCAGACACGGACAGCGGGCACTTCACACCACTCCTCGCCTTTCCTAGCTAACCAGCCTCAACGAGCCCAACTTCCCCCGCCCTCCTTTCCTCCCTTCCCTCTCTGCCCCACTGCTTCTTCATCTGATCTTTCCTTCCTTCCTCCTTCCACAAGCATTAGTTAATGTGTTAGGTATTAGACACATGTCCACATACAGGACATGAGCTCTGGACCTTCACGCTCTTCGGCATTCTCCTTCGGATTTACTCTAGTTTGTCAGCACTTTCTTTTTTTTTAAAGTGAGCCCTCAGAAGTGAACATCTTCAGAATGGGGCAGAACTATTACCTCTCTTACTCTGAAAACCGTATTTCTATCAATATAACCATTTCCTTTTGCTTGTGCCTAGAAAAAAAACTTTCCCTCTGATACCATTCCTCCAAATGGACCGAATTTGGACTTTCTTTGGAGGGGTGGGGAGAATCTACAGACACATGGATTTCTCTTCTCTTCCATCCCCCAAATGAAGACCATAAAGTTTCTTTATAACAATGTATAAATTGCTTTAGTTGTAGGATGTCTTTTCCCTGAGGATTTGGTTTTGCTTTAGATTCGGATGTAGTGTTTTAACTCCATGACAGATTAAAATAGGTCCTGTCATGGACGCCCTGACGAGCTACTGATTGATCGAACTACTTATTGACTCTTCAGACTCTTCAGACTTATCGTCAGCTAGAAGCAGGTGTAGCCGAATGGGCTAATCGGTGACTGGATAACTTCAGCCCAAAGCATCTCCCTCAGAAGGGTAAACTGCCTCCAATAGTAATAAGGGTCATAGGTTTTTTTTCTTTTCCTTTCTTTTGTACTTATTAATTGGTTGACGAAGAAAAGAATTCATTGACACTGCCAACTCACAGAGCTGCTGTGGGGATGAGTGACAACAGGAAAGGCTCTTGGAACCTGGGACACAGTAAGAATTCAACTTAGTTGCTACTGTTGTCAGTATATGGCTCTTTGCTCCCTTTTTACACACGGGAAAATATCCTTATTCCTTTAATTGACACTGAGAATGGCAAACATGGCCTTGTACAGTAAGACCTTTCGTTCTCCAAAACTGCATGGATGCTCAGGTCTGACCCTGTAAGCAGCAATGCCCCAGGCGGATTCAGTCAGCCGAGAGGAAAGGACTAGGGTTTCAGAAAACAGGAGAAGGCCCTCCGGCCTTGTGGCTCATCTGTGTGCATGTGCGACACTTAACAGACCCCTGACCCGAGACTATAACGCAGACGCCAAATCCAAACTGATTTCTAACTTGGGAAAAAACGTAAAGGTGAAAAATGTAGAGAATAACAAAATAAATATATCACGTATGTTGAAACCGTGTCATATTTGTTTCTAATCTTTTCAAATCTATTCAATAAATATTTATCAAATGAACCTACTAGGTGCTGGGAACTAATAAAGTATAACTGATGAAGTCATCACTCCCTTTGCAAATCTCCCTAACCTTCTGTTCCTCGTTCCTTCCTCAGATATAGCTATTGTCATAAATTAGACGTCAGGCCTTCTTGTCTGCATTTCTATACATTTACAGATATTCACAAGCAAAAACAGTACTGGTTTATACATTCTAAAGATATAAATTATATATACTTATCTTTTTGTAGCTTAATCTATTTGTGATGATACGTGTAGCTAGTTTATTCGTTGTAACTGCTGTGTCATAGTCCATGTGAATATTCTATGTTGTTATTTATCCATTTCCTTATGATGGAAGTACAGGTCGCTTCCAGTTTTTCTATTACAAACAATGCTGCTTTATACAAATTTCCTTGTTTTCATAACTGAGGCTTTCTCTGAAAATAAAACTCATTGTGGAATTGCTATGTTGTTTGGGGAATACAGGTTTAATTTTCATAAAAACTACCATATTGCTCTTATGAACTTGTGGGACTTGCTACTGCCCATCTTTTAAATTTTTGCCAAGTTCAGGGTTGTGACATGGTTTTAATTTGCATTTCCTTATTACTCCTGCAGTGGGGTGTGTCTTGAAAAGTTTACTGTCTGTGCAGGTTTCCTCTTCAGTGAGCTGCCATTTAATCACTCTTATGTATGTTTCTAATGAATAGCTTGTTTTCGGTTTATTGATTTATAAAAGTCATTTGTATATATAACAATCTATACTGTTAATATAGATTGTAAATACCTTCTCCTAGTCTGTTGATTTTTAAAAAAAAGATTTTATTTATTTATTTAGCAAGCATGAGTCGGGGGGAGGGCAGAGGGAGAATCTCAAGCAGACTCTGTGCTGAGCATGGAGCCCCAAGCGGGGCTTGATCTCACTACCCTGAGATCATGACCCAAGCTGAAATCAAGAGTCGGGCACTTAACCGACTGAGCCACCCAGGTGCCCCTGTTGCTTGATTTTTTAAAGTCTCTGCCTATGTATGGTCTTTTATTGTCTCAGTTTTAAACTCTGATACGGTCAAACCTGTCACTTCTTATGGTGTTTTTGCAAGTCGTGCTAAAAATACCGTATCAGGAAAGCCAATTGGTATAATGAAACAAGTGACAGGGTCGAAGACGAGAGACACAGGTATAAAAAGGGTTTGAATCCCCAATCCACCACTTACTAGTTGTAGGACTCTGGATAAAACAATCTGAGCCTCAGTTTCCTCAAACAAGAAAGAGCTACTTTATACAGCTGTCCATTTATCCAACAAGTATTCTCTGAGTGTCTATTACGTGCAGGCACAACCCTGGTGCTGAAATTACGGTGGTAAACAAGACAAAGTTTGTGCCTTTACAGAGCTTATACTGCAGTGGGGGGGGGGCGGGGGGAGGGGGGCAAATAATACAAAGAGAACACAAAAGCAACTAACTAACATCAACTGAGAGGGTGCTGTGAAAATGTTCTGCAAATTGAAAAGTGTTATACAAGCATAGGACGTTGTGATTATCACCACCGGGGACGCTGCCGGAAGGTCCCCCGAAGTGGCTCACAAATTGCAGCTGCGATTAGTCTATTTTAGTTGAAAATGAACTGATAGGGCGTCAAGCCATAAAGACGGAGGAAGTCTACCAGAAAGGAAAGAATTTCACGCTGGGGGCGTCACGGACTTTGAACCAGAAACCCAGAGACTTCATTCTGTTTGGTCCAAAGCAGTCCTCCAGCCTTGCTGGGACCAGTCCTCGATGCAACAGCTTCATACGAGCCAGGCTGGTCTCTTCGCTGCCCTCAACGCGGCTGATGTGTCTTCCACTTTTCCCACCGAATCTTAGTCTCTTCTAACGTTGTCTTCTCCTAGGTCATGCAAAGGGAGTCCTAGATTGTCCTTATTTCGTTTTTACCCATACATTTAAGTTTGTAATCAATTTTCACTACTTCCGAACTGACAGGGAAAAAGGAGGAAAACAAACTATGTACACATATGTGTTCTCTTTCCTCATTATTTCAAATACAATATACAAATCCAGTAATCTGCTCGATTTAGGGTTTTAGTAAAGAAATAGTGACGATCCAGTGGGAAAGGCAGACAGTGGAAGATACGTTTTCTTGTAGGGTAAATTTTTAAGGGTTAAGGCATTAGATTAAGTGCTATTAAGAAGCTCGAGGCATAGGCAATTTGATGTAGGCAGTTGGGCAAACAGCTAAGGTTTAATCTGATTATGGGGAGCTCTCAGGATTTTCTAAAATTGTGATTCAAATCCATGAAACAATTTTCAAAATACACTGTTTCCTAACATGAGTGCATCTATAAGTGAGAGTTATTCAGCAGGAAAAACGGTTTTGCTAGCCTGGAGCTTGGTTTTTCATTTTTTGCTAATTAACAGAACTCGTGCAGGATGGAAAAAAGGGAACTAAATATCAGACAATGAAATCTTTATTACTTTTTCAGTCTCCCCAGAAAAAGTCCTGAATGTTAAACTAAAATCCATAGTCATGGGAACATGAAGATTTTAAAAATGTAAGTAAATGTAGATTAATCAAGTTAGTTTAACAACAACAACAAAAAATCTCTCTTCCAAACGGAGCAAAAAAGTTAGGTTTGTAAAGATGAACAGGATGACATTTCTGCGGGTAACAGCCATGAATTTTGAGTGTTCACTCTCAGCTAGCTTCTCTATTACGAGGAACTTATATACAGGTTACCTGACATGACCCAATCTTCACCATGTGTTACTATACAATCTCATAGAGGAGATAATGGAGCTGAGAATTGAACCCAGGAGTATGTGGTTCAAGAAATCACTTTTTCAAATGTTGGCAACATGAAGATAAGGGAGTACTGACTATATACAGTAACCTCCTTACCCAGGCTCTCTCGGCGCAGGTATTACAGAAACCAGGTTAATCTTCCTAAATGACACTTTCATCATTTGACTCTCCATTTCAAAAACTTGGTTTACAAAATCAAGGAAGTTCTTGGCCTCAGATTCAAGACTCTTCAAAAATCTGCCTTGACCCATTCCATACTCCTGTTGGTTCACAACCTGCACGATTCAAAACACATTTACTGAGCACGTAAATGTAAGCTAGGCTCTGCAAGGACAGATGGCCTTGTCCATAAGGTGCTCACAGTACAGTGTTTCTCAAATATATGTTACTGCTTTCTGGGTCCCTCCTTACCCAGTTCTTTCTCCTAAATGGAATCTTCTGTTTGATTTTACATCCCTCCTTTTTCCTATATATCAAAATCCAACCTAGGCGAGCTCTAGGGTCAGTCCCAACTCCTTCATGAAGCATACACTAAATATTTTTGTTAGTTCATTCCCTGAAGCCCTGGAATACTGGATTTCAGATTTCTGGGGACTTGATTCCTGGCATGCAAATCCCAAAGCCTCTCACGGAGAGATTCCGATTCAGTGGGTCTGGCTTCATCTAGTCTGGGAACGTGCACTTAAGCAGGTCTGTCCAATTCCCAAGTTGCTGCTCCTTCTACTCACGCCACCTCTCAGACAACTGGTTTGAGTTTTTCTCCTCTCGTTGAACTGACTCGTCTTCGGAGTCCTCTGCTGTCACAGACACAACCTGGATCTCAGCCTTCTCAATCCTGAGGATCTGAGCTCCTCAATTATCAACCACCTCCTGGTCCTGACCACATTCTTGGCTCAATAAAGTAAAAGTTACCCGTGCTGTAGGTTTGGACTTTTTTTTTTTTTTTTTTAACTAGTATGGTCGCTTTGCCCTGGTGAGTCTGAAACAGACTTCAGGCAGTTAAATCTCAAAGTAAGTTGTGATACCTGCCATTTCTTTTTAGGAGTCTGAGTACAGAAAAGACCAAGGGAAAGGGGGTAATGCTTACTTTGAAGAATACAAAGGAGAAACAATTCCCTAACCTACGGAGAGAGGGATGTGAAATAGCCTCTAAGGGCACTCTTGGTTAGGCTGTCCCAGAAGAAAATGCAGCTGAGTATTGCTCCGACACCCTCCTTAAGCATAACTGCACCGCTGACATTAAATCACTCCCAAAACATGCATTTCCAAAAAGCAAGGAAGCTGCTGGCCCAAGAGACTGAATCTTCCCTGTAACAATTTAAGGAAAGCCTCTGCAATGAGGGCAGAAAAGGTCCAAGCAGAGGCTCCCTCTTTCTTCCCACCATGTCAGAGAACACTGCACAGACCTCTTGGAGGCAAAGAAAATAAGGCGATCAGAACTAATTCTTCTGGAAAATTGAAAATGGCCTAATTTTATTTTTGCATTATGGACACCTGTTTTCTTCTTTTAAAGGCTTGAGTTAATTTTTAATCTGACTCTAACTAACTAACTCTAACTAATCTAACTTCAGTGTAACAGTTGATAAACTTTTGACCCTGCCAACACACTAAGGGTCCCCAACTAGTCATAATATCTGTTAAACTCAAAGATTCTATTAACCAAATTCGCTTAGCAATATGGAAAAATCAATAATTTAAATCTTCAAGTATTGCAAGTAAACTTAAATGATAAACTGTCATTATGAATCAAAAGTTTATGTGCAAAGCTACCATTGGTCTCTCTCATCAATGTCTTTTTTTTTTTTTTAAGATGTATTCATTCGTTCGTTTATTTGAGGGGGAGGGGCAGAAGAAGAAGAGAATCTTAGACTCCTCACTGAGCACAGAGCTCCATGCAAGGCTCAATCTCATGACCCTGAGGTCATGACCTGAGCCAAAACCAAGAATCAGGTACTTAACGAAGGTGTCCCTCTGATCAGTGTCTTAATACTACAGTATTCAATTGAAAAAGTGACCATTTTACTTAATTGGATATTTATTATTTAATGGTCTACTAGATGGGTGTGGGGCCTGCTCTAGATTCTCTCTGCCTCTGCCTCTTTCTCTCTCTCTCTCAAAAAAAAAAAAAAAAAAAAAGAAGAAGAAGAACACGAAAAACCCAACAAACACTTTTTCCCTTGCTTGCTCCAATTTCCATATATTTGAAATGGATCTTTAGGTTTTATGTATTTGTTTATATATGTAAATACATACATAAGATCTATATAATATGTAAATACAGATGTTATGTAAATAAATACAAATATATATTTACCTATCTATCCATCCATCTATTCTTATAATTTGCAGGGAAGAAACTACATGGGGAAGTCGTTCTGGTTTGTCCCTTCTCCCCTATGATAATGGAGAGGAGTACTATGGCTTTCATCACATTTATATGAGAAGAATACATTTACACTGATTCATGGATAAACCTATACGGACCAAAACAGGTAATGTTTTTGGATCAGAAGGTTTATACCTGGTTTTGCTACCTCTAGTATATGACCTTAGATTAATCACTTATTCTTTGGAGCTCAATTTTCTCACCTGTAAAGTAGGTATATTGATACAGGACTTGCCTCTCTCAAGTTTTTTTTTATAAGGCTTCAAAAAAGGTATGTATTTTCCAATGCACTTTTACACATATTAACTGATTAATAAATATAAAATAACATTACTGCACTCATAGTGTATGTAAGTGATAAAAGCCAAAAAAGACAACATATATGTAAGAATCAAAACAACTACTCAGTAAATTCCCAAATCATAGCTTTGTTTATATTACCATTAAGATATTCATTTTTAGTTTCAGTAAGAATCTAATGCTATTACTTACAGATTTCATTAAGTAAAAATAAGAACATAATCTGTCCCCATCTACAAATTATTTTATGAAAAGCAAATATTATAGAAATGTATACACATTCATTTGAATTTCAATAACTTATAATAAAGTTATAGGTTTCATTACTTAGAAATGACATAACCTGACCCCTTCCACAAATATGATTGTGAAACATAAATATAGTTGTAAGAATACATACACATCATCATTTACTGAAAGGTTACACAAGCATGAAACAGCTACATTACTGAAATGTGCCTAAACTCAACTGTGATAAATAATTATAAATGCATTAAGAGATACTGGTCTTTAAAAGAACTATCCTGTGGATATGTTTGCAAAACAGATGTGCATTTCCAAATTAATCCTTTATGGACGGTAAATGGGATTGATGAGAAAAGAACACTGCACTGGGAACCGGCGACACTGGCCTTCACTTTATCAGCAAACAACTGTTTAGCATGTACTATAGGTCAGGCATTTGCCTAAATGCTTGAGATACTTTACTGAGCAAGGCAAACAAAAATCTGTCCTCATGAAGCTTGCAAACAAAGGGGGACATCAAAGGACAGGTCATGAAGGGACAAACAAAAATCACTTCACATAATAATTATTAAAAGGTACCAGGTGTTCTATAAATGAGTACACCTAAGTGCTATGAAAAAATATAGCAGCGTAAGGGGATCAGGCATATGTGAACATGGCAGGGCAGGTTGTAGTTTTAAATACAGTGGTTAAGACAGGTCTCAATAAGAAGGTACTAAGCAATAACTGAAATGAAAAATACCCTAGAGGGAATCAACAACCGATTAGAGGGTGCAGAAGAACAGATCAGCAATCCGGAAGACAGAATAATGGAGAGCACCCAAGCTTGGCAGCAAAAAGCAAAAAGAATGATAAAAGAAAGGAGGATTGGTTAAGGGAGCTCTTGGACCACATCAAGGGAAGGAACATTTGTACTACATGGGTCCCAGAGGGAGAAGAGAGAAAGGGGCAGAAATTATATTTGAACAAATAATAGCTGAACACTTCCCTAACCCAGAGAAGGAAACAGACTTCTAGGTTCAAGAAGCACAGAGAACTCCAAAGTTGATCCACGGAAGTCCACATCATGATACATAATACCTAAAATGTCAAGGATTACAGATAAGCAGAGAATTTTAAAAGCAGGGAGAGAGGAACAACTAATTACAAATGAAAAAGGGAAATCCCAGGTGGCCATCAGCTAATTCATCAGTAGAAGGTTTGCAGGCCAGAAAGGAGTGGATGATATATTTAAAGTCCTGAAAGGGAAAAACAACAACAGCAGCAACAATGTCCTACCCAGCAGCAAGAGTATCATTCAGAATAGAAGGGGAGAGAGAGAGAGTTTTCCAGAAAAACAAAAGTAAAAGGAGTTCATCACTGCTAAACTGACCTTACAGCAAATGTTAAAGGGACTCATTAAGTGAAAAAGAGAAAGTCAGGGATGCCTGCGTGGCTCAGTCGGCCTTCAGCTCAGGTCATGATCCCAGGATCCTGGGACCGAGTCCCACATGGGGCTCCTTGCTCAGCCGGCTTCTCCCTCTGCCTGCCGCTCCCCCTGCTTGTGCACTCGAGCTCGCTCTCTCTGACAAATAAATAAATAAAATCTTTTAAAAATATAGAGAAAGTCATAACTGGAAGGAAAACTACAAAATTTTCAAAATTAGAAAATTACGAAGGGACAAAGTGTCATGAGTAAAAGCAAACACACAGTAAAGAGCACAATCTCTTACAGGGCTACTATGCATGTCACAGAACAAAAGTGGCAAAATCAATTGTATCATAAAGGTTAAGGGAACTCACAACATTAAAAAATTTGAAATATGACAACAAATATACAAAACGTGATGGGGGAGTAAAAATAGTTTTTTTTAGAATGTGTGTGAACTTAAGTGACTATCAACTTCATACAGACTGCTGTATGTTTAAGATGTTACGTTTGAACCTCATGGAAGCCACAAGCAAAAAACTTGTAATAAATATATTAAGAAATAAAGAGAAAGAAAGCCAAACATAACACCAAAGAAAGTCATCAACCATAGGAAAAGAGAGCAAGGAAAACAGAAAGAAAAAGAACTACAAAGGAAAAACCAAAAACCAGAAAACAATTAGCAAAATGGCAGTGAGTACATACCTATCAATAATTACTTCAAATGAAAATGGTCTAAATGCTCAAAGGCTACAGGATGACTGAATTAAAAATAAGAGACTCATACATGCATATATGCTGCCTACAAGAGACCCACTTTAGATCTAAAGACACATACAGATTGAGAGTGAAGGGATGGAAAAAAATATTTCATGCAAAGGAAGGGGGAAAAAAAAAGCCAAACTAGTAATACTTATATCAGACAAAACAGACTTTAAAACAAAGGCTGTGGGGCGCCTGAGTGGCTCAGTTGGTTAAGCATCTGCCTTTGGCTCAGGTTATGATCTCAGGGTCCTGGGACTGATCCCTGCATGGGGCTCCCTGCTTAGTGGGGAGTCTGCTTCTCCCTCTCACTATCCCTCTATGTCACATGTGCTCTCTCTCAAATAAATAAAATCATTAAAAAAAATTAAAATTAAAAAAAAACAAAGACTGTAACAAAAAACGGCATTACATAGTGATAAAGGGATCAATATAACAAGAGAATATAATAATTGTGAATATCTACACACCCAAAAATGGAGCACTTGAATACATAAATACTGAAAAATACAAAGGGAGAAATTGACAGTAATATAATAACAGCAGGGGGCTTTAACAACCACTTACAACAATGGGTAGATCATCCAGGCAGAAAATCAACAGACAGAAGGAAATAATAAAGATTGGAACAGAAATATATGAAATAGAGATTAAAAACAAAAAACAAGATCAATGAAACCAGGAACTGGTTCTTTTTTTTTTTAAAGATTTTATTTATTTATTCGACAGAGACAGAGACAGCCAGCGAGAGAGGGAACACAAGCAGGGGGAGTGGGAGAGGAAGAAGCAGGCTCATAGCGGAGGAGCCTGATGTGTGGCTCGATCCCATAATGCTGGGATCACGCCCTGAGCCGAAGGCAGACACTCAACCACTGTGCCACCCAGGTGCCCCAGGAACTGGTTCTTTGAAAAGATAAATAAAATCGATAAACCTTTAGCCAAACTCAAGAAAAAAAGAGGATCCAAACGATTACCATCAGAAATGGAAGAGAAGTAACGACAAGCACCACAGAAATACAGAAGAATATAAAACATTACCAAGGAAAATCATACGCCAACAAATTGGACAACCTAAAAGAAACGGATAAATTCTTAGAAATGTACAGTCTTCCAAAAGTCAGTCAAGAAGAAATAGAAAACCCGACCAGACCAATTACTAGTAAAATTCAATCAGTCATCAAAAAAACTCCCAGCAAACAAAAGCCCAGGACCAGATGGCTTCACAGGTGAATTCTACCACACATTCAAAGAAAAGTTAACACCAATTCTCAAACTATTCCAAAAACAGAAGAGGAAGGAAGCTTCCAAACACATTCTATGAGGTCAACATTACCCTGATACCAAAACCAAACACTACAAAAAAAGAAAACTCTAGGCCAATATACCTGATGAACGTAGATGCAAAAATCCTCGACAAAATATTAGCAAACCAATTCCAGCAACACGTTAAAATGATCACCACGATCAAGTGGGATTTATTCTGGGGAGCAAGGATGGTCAATATCTGCAAATCAGTCAAAGTGATACACCACATTAACAAAACAAAGGATAATAATATGATCACATCAACAGATACTGAAAAGCATCTGACAAAATTTAACATCCATTCATGATTAAAGAAATGCTCAATAGAGGGAACATACCTCAACATAATAAAGGCCGTACATGACAAACCAGAGCTAACATTATACTCAGTGGTGAAAAACTGAAAGCTTTTCCTCTAAGACAGGTAACAAGACAGGATGCCCACTCTCATCACTTTGATTTAACATGGTACTGGAAGTCGTAGCCTGAGCAATCACACAATGAAAAGAAATAAATGGTATCCAAATGGGTAGGGAAAAAGGAAAACTCACTATTTGCAGATACAGGATACTATATATAGATAACCCTAAAGACGTCACCAAAACAGTTAGAATAAATGCATTCGGTACGGTTGCAAACTATAAAATTAATATACAGAAATCTGTCGCATTTCTATATACTAATAACTAAGCAGAAAGAGCAATTAAGAAAACAATTCTACTTGTAATGGCACCAAAAAGAATAAAATGCCTAGGAATAAACTTTACCAAGGAAGTGAAAGACCTGTACTCTGAAAACTATAAAACACTGATGAAAGAAATTGAAGACGCCATAGACAAGTGAAAAGATACATCATGCTCATGGATTGGAGGAATAATATTGTTAAAACGTTCATACTACCCAAAGCAATACACAGATTCAACGCAATCACTATCAACATACAGCAGCATTTTTCACACATCTCAGAATAAACAATCCTAAGGTTGATATGGAACCACAGAAGACCCCGCAAAGCCAAAGCAATCTTGAGAAAGAACAAAAAAGCTGGAGGCATCACAATCTGATTTCAAAATATACTACAAAGCTACAGGAATTGAAACAGTATGGTACTGGCACAAAAACAGACACCTAGACCAATGGAAGAGGATAGAGAGCCCAGAAATTAATTCATGCTTATATAGATTAATTAATCTATGACAAAGGAGGCAAAAATATACAATGGGGAAAAGACAGTCTTTTCAATTAATGGTGCTGGGAAAACTGGACAGCTACATGCCAAAGAATGAAACTGGCCTACTTTTTCACACCATACTCAAAAAGAAACTCAAAATGGATTAAAGACCTAAATGGGAGACCCCAAACCATAAAAGTCCTAGAAGAAAACACAGGCAGTAATTTCTTGGACATCAGCCTTAGTAATATTTTTCTAGATCTGCCTCGTCAGGCAAGGGAAACAAAGGCAAAAATGCACTATTGGGACTACATCAAAATAAAAAGCTTCTGCACAACGAAGGAAACAGCAAAACAAAAAAGCAACCTACAGAACGGAAGAAGATATTTGCAAATGATACATCTGATGAAGGGTTACTTTCCAAAATTTATAAATAACTTACACAATTCAACACCAAAAAAAACCCCCAAATAATCCAATTAAAAAATGGGTAGAGCATCTGAATAGAAATTTTTCCAAACAAGACATCCAGATGGCCAACAGACACATGAAAATATGCTCAACATCACTCATCACCAGGGAAATACAAATCAAAACCACACTGAGATATCACCTTACACCTGCGAGAATGGCTAGTATCAAAAAGAAAAAAATAACTGGTATTGGCGAGGATGTGGAGAAACCGGAACCCTCGTGCTCTGTTGGTGGGAATGTAAACTGGTGCAGCCACTGTGGGAAAGAATACGGAGGTTCCTCAAAAAATTAAAAATAGAGCTACCATAGGATTCAGCAAATCCACTACTGGGTATTTACCCAAAGAAAATGAAAACACTAATTGGAAAAGATACACACACCTCTATGTTTATTGCAGCATTATTTACAATAGCCAAGATATATATCACAATAGAATATTAGTAAAAAACAAACAAACAAACAAAAAAACAACCATGAGATCTTGTCATTTGGACCTAAAGGGTATTATGCTAAGTGAAGTAAGTCTGACGGAGATAGACAAATACTATATGATTTCATGTATATGTGCAATCTTAAAAAAAAAAAAAAAGCAAATGAACAAAGAAAAGCAGAAACAGACCCATAAATACAGAGAACTGGTGGTGATGGCCAGAGCAGAGGCGGGGGGGGGGGGGGGGGGTCGGGCAGAACGGATGACGAGGAGTAGGAGATACAGGCTTCCAGTTAGAGAATGAAGAAGTCACGGGGATGAAGGGTACAGCCTGGGGAATAGTCAGTTTTGTATTGCATTGTAACAGCACTGGATGGGGACAGATGGCTGCTACGCTTGCGGTGAGCAGAGCATAAGGTATAGATTTTGTTGAATCACTATGTTGTGCTCCTGAAACTAATGTAACATTGTGTGTCAACTATGCCTTGAGAGAGAGAGAGAAAGAAACCTGTCTTGTCTACTGCTTTCCAAAACTTTTTGATCCTAAGATCGTTTTCTCTTAACACTTATGAAAAAAAGGAAAAAAAAAAAAAAAGGTATTGAGAAGACAGCCAGCCATACAGCTCCCTGGCAGAAAGACCCGGCCAGGCAGCCAGAGAGACGAGCCAGTGTAAAGGCTGCATTGATTCTGCCAAAACAATCTTGCGAAAGGAGAATACCCCATTCCGCAGATGAGTAAACAGTGTCTCAGAGTGATGGGATTAAGGCAATAGAGCTAGTCAATAAAAAAACACCGGAACTAGAAAGAAACTAGGTTTCTTGACTCTTGGTCCAGCACCTTTGTCCACCAGGCTAGAGGAAAGTGTTCCGTTTGCTATAAAGCCCTGAGGAAGGTATCACCATAGTTGTGGTTGTTGTTGCTATTGTTATTAATCAGGTCATTGATATTTCTTGAAAGGTAATTAAAGCTCAAAGAATAATTTCATTTTCCCTTTCCATGGTTTATTTTTCTCCTTCCTTTATCTGTGCTTCTTCCCTTGGGTGGACCATTTCAATATCAGATTTTCAATCATAGGAATTCTATTTCTTTGGATATTTGATAAAGATGTGAAGCACAGACATAAGGCATAAAATAGAAAGCATTTATAACTTAACATACAAAAGAGCTATGAGAGAATGGCAAGAATGTGCAGCCCAGTGACTTCGAGGTAGAGAACCACCTTTCTCCAGAGGCAGAAGGGGGTGGGGTGGGGGTGGGGGGGCAGAAGGAAGGGAAGTGCAATGCAGGAAGGAAGCAAGAGGGAGGCCTTGGAAACATATCAGGACCAGAGGTGCCCCCAGCTTTAAGCTACCACAGAAAAATGAGGACTCTGGCCTTGAAAAAATAATGAGCTTCAAGTAAAAAGGTTAAAAACTAAGAGACCACAAAGGAGGAAATCTGTAAGAAAGACAAGAATAGTGGAGGGGGGCTGGAGAAGACAGAAGATGTAAAGAGGTTTTCAAAATGTGAGAATATTATACAATGAACAATATAAAAGAATAAGGCGAGTAAGAATCCAATTTCAGACACAGTAGCCTTGAGAGCTGGTGGAATTACTAGCAGCCAAAGGGAACAGAGAGGACAGTCTGAAAGATGAGTAGATGACTTTTGGTAACACTAGGTTTAAGGCGGCGGTGAGGTTCTCATGAGACGGAAGGGCCCAGCAGATAAGAGGTAAATTTGGAAGATGTGTGTCATCTGGGGCTGTTTTATCCCACAGCTGGCTACTGAGCACCTGAAATCGGGGCTCACCTGAACTGAATGTGCTGTCAGTATAAAACACATAACCAGATGCTAAAGATTTCATATGGGGAAAAATGTATGATTTCTAATTTTTTGTTTACACTGATTACATGTTGAAATCATATTTGCATGAATTGGGTTAAATAAAATCTATTATTAAAATTAATTTCACCTGTCTTTTCACTTCTTAATGCCACTACTAGAGAATTTTAAATTACATATGCGGTTTGCATATTTCTCCTGGAGCGTGCTGATATAGAGCAATACTAGATACATTTCAGGATCACGTAAGGGGAGAGATCCATGAGTGAATCACAGACATTATTCTGAGATATTTCAACTGAAAACAACCAGGTATGGGACAAAGATCACACGTCATTATAAAAGATAATATTCACCGAATGCTCAAAGAACTATACTAGCCACATTTTGTGCATTATCTTCTTTGTTCCTCCCAACAACCTTATGAAATGATATCATTGTCTTCTTTTATAGAAAAAAAAAAACAAAAACAAAACTAAGTTCTAAAGAAGTTAACCTGCCAAGGTTACACAGTTAAATCTTGGTGTTGGGGTTCAAATCCATGAGTCACTCCAGATCTCAAGGTCTAAACTGCCACGTCATCAATTCCAGAACAATTTGTACTCTGCAACTCTTAAATTGTTAGATTTTAAATGGTTATATTTAAACTAACAATTTATTAGAATGGTTCATTGTCAGAGTCAGGGACATACCAGTGATGTCCTAATTCGATTAAGATACAAATGTGTAAATTTGTAACTTCAGGATATTGCTGAGCTACTCATGTTGGCATATTTTCACCATGCTGAGCTGAAATAAAAGCTTACTGGTGTAACCCCTTGTATCTTATCAACATCTACTTCTAAATATCCCAAACTTTCAAGGAGAGGATCCTGGGCACAACCTTCAATAGAAGGACCCTGTTTTCTGAATATAACAAACCTACCATATGGAGCCACTTAAACTTTATTATTATTTTTTTTTAATGATTTTTTATTATATTATGTTAGTCACCATACAGTACATCCCCGGTTTCCGATGTAAGGCTCGATGATTCATTAGTTGTGTATAACACCCAGTGCACCATGCAATACGTGCCCTCCTTACTACCCATCACCGGTCTATCCCATTCCCCCACCCCCCTCCCCTCTGAAGTCCTCAGTTTGTTTCTCATAGTCCATAGTCTCTCATGTTTCATTCCCCCTTCTGATTACCCCCCCCTTTCTTTATCCCTTTCTTCCCCTACCGATCATCCTAGTTCTTATGTTCCATAGATGAGAGAAATCATATGATAGTTGTCTTTCTCTGCTTGACTTATTTCACTTAGCATTATCTCCTCCAGTGCTCTTTCAGACTATGAAAGCACCTGAACCTCCCAAACTGATAAAAATGTTTTGAAGGGATCAGTTATACTGCAATTAAAAAAAAAATGTTTTCGGTTAGAATGGCAAAAATAGACAAGGCAAGAAACAACAATTGCTGGAGAGGATGTGGAGAAAGGGGATCCCTCTTACATTGTTGGTGGGAATGCAAGTTGGTACAGCCACTCTGGAAAACAGTGTGGAGGTCCCTTAAAAAGTTAAAAATTGAGCTACCCTATGATCCAGCCATTGCACTACTGGGTATTTACCCCAAAGATACAGACGTAGTGAAGAGAAGGGCCATATGCACCCCAATGTTCATAGCAGCAATGTCCACAATAGCTAAATCGTGGAAGGAGCCGAGATGCCCTTCAACAGATGACTGGATTAAGAAGTTGTGGTCCATATATACAATGGAATATTACTCAGCTATCAGAAAGAACGAGTTCTCAACATTTGCTACAACATGGACGGCACTGGAGGAGGTAATGCTAAGTGAAATAAGTCAAGCAGAGAAAGACAACTATCATATGATTTCTCTCATCTATTGAACATACGTATTGCATGGTGCACCGGGTGTTATACACAACTAATGAATCATCGAGCCTTACATCGGAAACCAGGGATGTACTGTATGGTGACTAACATAATATAATAAAAAATCATTATTAAAAAAAAATGTTTTCAAGGGAGCTGGATGAAATTGCAACTTTTTCTTGAAAGAATGAGAATTAAGCTTACTCAACTGGATAACTTTAAAAGGGGATTTATAGTCCTTGAAAAATACTATGCTTCGAGGAATAGACGGAAAAAAATGGCTTGGTACTTTGGAATCTTAACATAAAATCTCTTAAAAATATAAATAGGGATCAAAAGAATGAGGTGTCTTTCACTTACGTCTGGTGGTTGGATTCCATTTTGAAGACAAACGTATTATGCCTTCCTTCCCATCTTTCATCTTTACTACCTATCTGGCCAGGACAGCAATTATAGAACTGCTAAACTTGAAGAGTAATGGCTATAATTACATCATTTTCAGGAACTTGCCCATGTAAATTTTACTACGCAGTTTGGCTCACATTATAAAAACACATGTCCCCAGGCTTAAAACAAAGGACTGTTATACATTTATATCATAGAAATGGGAAAGCAAAAGGGAATTTGAAGGAAAAACATAGGCTTTGGAATAGACTAATGAGCAGACATCGTGAGGGACTATTCGTGTTGGATCCAAAGCAGGGTCTCTCTGAACTGACCCACCAGCTTATTTTGGAATTTAACCCCCCAAAACCTTCCCACTGCCAGCATAATTTTTTAAAGTGAGAGGACTTGTTTGTGGGCATATGTGTACAAATATCTACTCGGAAAACCCAGTTTCTGAAAAATGCTTTTCTAAGAAGGCAGCATCACAATAGTACAGGGTAGAGTTAATAAGAGCAAGCCCTTTATTTTGGCTCTTTTAGATGAATTCCCATGACTCTTCCATTCCAATTAAGGTGATATCCTTGGGCTTCTTTTCTTACTCATTACAATTCATAATAATTTGTAACAAAGGTTCAGGCCCCAAGGAGAGAGCCAGTTAGCTCTAAAAATGCTTTATCTATCCAAATGCAAAGGTGTCAAAGGCTTGAAGTGATAGACCCAGGCATTAAAAGATGGCTAGCTATACTCTTCTCATGGAGGGTCACCACAGTCAGTCCCTCGTTTCCAAGAGTATCCCTCCTCTCACTTCCCTTGAGATTCTCATCCTTATAACTGTCAACTGGATAATCTCTGTAGTTGCACTGCTGCTTCCCATTTGTACATCAGCAATAGTATGCTGGTTTTTTGAGTTAATTCTCTCTTTAATTTATCCAGCACATATTATGTGCCAGGCACTGTTGTAGGTACAAGAAATATAGCAGTGAACAAAATGAAAAAATCTCTGCGTTGATATTTACATTCTAGCGGGGAACACGTTCAGTAAACAAGATAAACAAGAGTATGTTAAATAACTGCTATAAAGAAAAAAATGAAGAAGGGTGATAGGAACTGTGGTGGGTGGGGTAGGAAAGACTGAAATTTTAGACAGGGTGGCCGGAGAAGGCTTCACGTATAATCAGGTAGATGGTGTGTGCCTGAGAGGGTGGAGAGAGCGCAAAATCCGGGACTGATCAGTGTCAGCTGGAGTGGGGAAAAGAAAGGAGATTAGCATATTTTAACAAGTCCCATGTGGAGAAGGAACCATATGGAAACCACATCACTTTCTCTTTTTGTAGTCACAGAACCAGGTTCTTCCGCCAAAACTCTCGGGCAGTTCAGGGGATACGGACGCACGGGGACAGACACGGACACACACGCACCCCTCTCTCTCCAGAGCTACGCGGCCAGCTGAAAGCGGTTTGAATTCAAAGTGGAGTACTGGCCTGGGAAACTGGGAAAAAGTAGTTGTTGGAAAGAACACACCAGACCCCCGCCCGCCCAATCTCCGTAAACACATGGGAACCTCCCCGACTCCACGATGCAAACCCAGGGAGGCCGGGGCAAGCACACAGACACACCCCCGGGGATTGCAGGCACGGTGCAGGGAGGAGAGGAGGCACGGATTCAACCGTTAGAAACAAAAACCCCAGAATTTCCGGAGGCAGGGTCGGGACCGCGCCAGGGAAACGCCGTCCCCCACACCGGGGGTCAGGGCGAAGGGAAAGCAGGGTGTGGGAAGAGAGCGGGAATGGCCGCCGCGGGGACGGGGGACGGTTTCGTCGGGCATCCCGGGCGCCCGGCGGGCCGCGTGCTTGCAACAGGGGGCTGGACGCGAGCGGGCTCCTCGAGGTGCCGGGGCGGGACCGCGGCCCCGGACAAAGATCCCGAGACCGCGGCCACCCGCCCGGCGACACCCCCCGCCCAAACGTTCACCGCCCCCTCCCCAGGCCCGCCGAGAGCGACGGGTTCCAGCGGTCGAACCCGCAGCTCCCGCGCCGCCGCCCGCCGGGCCCCTTCCCGCCCAGTGCGTTGGTCGAGGAGAGAAAGGAGGACCGCGGTGGCGGCGCGCGGCGCCCACTCACCATGATCCGCGGCGGCTGCGGCGCGGCGACCCCGGCGGGCTGCGATGCGCTGTCCAGGGTAGCCAGCGTCCCTCTGCCCCGCGCTCCCGCCGCGCCCGCTCTACTTACCCACGCCCACACCCACGCCCGGCGCGCGCACGCCCGCCCGCCTCCCCGCCCCCTCGGGCTCGCGCGACTCCCGCGCGGCGCTCCGAGCTCCAGGGCCGTTTCGGGCGCCCGCCGCTCCCCAGCCCCTCCCCTCGCCGGGGGCTTGCCGGCCCCGGCGCGAGAAGGGCAATGGAGGAGGGGCGGGGGCCGGCGAGGCGGGGCCCTGGGCGGCCTCGCGCGCCCCCTCCCGGGCGCCCGGCTCCGCCCGCGGCGCCGCGGCGCCCCCTGTCGGACGGGCGGCGATTTGCAGGCCCAGCCGGCCCCCGTCGCGTGCTGGGTCTAACGATCGCAGGGCCTCCGCGCGGACCGCCCCGCGGGCCTCTGTCCGCTGCCCCAACCCCCTCCCCGAGGCTGGGGAGGCTTCGGAAGCTACGAGGACCAGGGGGCTGTAGAGGGCCAGGGCCCTGCTCCTCCTGTTTGCTGGGCTCCGCGGTTTTCAAGCACATGTTAAACGGGGGAATGGCTCGTGCTCATGCGGATTTGCGGGATGTGAGTGTCTTAGATCCAGGGATCAGTCGGGTTCTTTTTGGCCTAAAGTCAGGAACAAATCAGTCTGAGCAGGCGACTGACTCCTTGTCTCACAGGACGCTGCCTGCAGAGGGTCTTATTCCAGGGACTTCTTAGCTAATACCACCAATGGTTAAGTATGGGATCTTAGATCCTGCGCTTTTAATTTTTTAAAGTTTTTTCACCCAGGTGAAAGATGTTGGGAAAGGTAGACTTGTGCATGCTACATGACCTTTCCTCTTTTTTAGCATTGAAAATGCTTGCTTTTTTACGTGGCCTATGTGGTAAACTGAAATGCAAGCAAAGGCAAAGGTGTTTGTTGAGAGTCACAACACCACATCTGGATGTACACGGAGGGACCTGCAACATACACTTAGCGTTCCACACCGGAAGGATTGCGGATGTATTTGCAGCTTCGTGAAGTAGCAGAGTGAATAGCCATAGAGGTCAGGGCTAAAACAACTGTCATATAATCACCTAGTATTTAGAGTTTCCTGTAGTTGGAGTGTCAAAAGTCAGTTACATATTTGCTTATAAGGAGCGGGTAGCTTTAGACCATGAACAAGTAGGTATTTGTTAACCAAGTCTCTTAAAATCTCACCGTCAGTGGGCTCAGGACTCAGCCCCGCCACATACGGGCTATGTGATACTGGCTTAGTTACCTAATTCCCTGTGCTTCAGTTTCTTGATCTATAAAATGGGGATTAAAATGACACCTTATATACGGTTATTAGGATTAAACTAATATGAATAAAGCACTAGAAAAATGCCTGAAACAAAAGCACTACTTATTGACAGTGTTATTGATCTAACGCCCATGGAAATTAGAAAGTGATATTCTACTTAGTGTTCGCATTTTTTTTTATAAAAAGTGTCCATAAGGCTGAAACCAAATATACAATTTGATGTCAGTTCCATTCATTCCTTCACTTTGTCCATTCAATACAATCCCATTTACAATTGCCCCAATAAGAATAAAATACCTAGGAATAAACTTAATGAAGGAGGTGAAAGACCTGTACCCTGAAATAGTTAACATTTTATTTCACCCGTATAGTAATGAATGGGCCTTCTAGAGGGAACGAGAAGACGAACCTAAATGAGGTTCAGGTGCTTGAAGAGCCTCTTACTTGACCCAGACTTCAACCACGCGCATTGTTGCCACCTGAGCAACTTCTTTGACATCTGGGAAACAGACGAAAGGGATCCTAGGATTTTTTTTTTTTTAAGATTTTATTTATTTATTCGACAGAGATAGAGACAGCCAGTGAGAGAGAGAACACAAGCAAGGGGAGTGGGAGAGGAAGAAGCAGGCTCATAGCAGAAGAGCCCGATGTGGGGCTCGATCCCATAATGCTGGGATCACGCCCTGAGCTGAAGGCAGACGCTTAACTGCTGTGCCACCCAGGTGCCCCAGGGATCCTAGGATTAATCCAGAAGTCATAGAAGGCAGCCTCAGTTTATAAGCTCATCATTCTTTAAGCTCAAATGTGTTATTTGCAGGTAACTACTGTGTATCTAACATAAACCATGCTGAATGACTTAACAATAGTAGCTCATTTGTGACTAGCTCCATTGTACAGATGAGGAACCTGGGGCCCAAAGAAGAGAAATGGTGTAGCCAGGGTCATGTGGGCAGGCAGTTGGAAAGTGGGAAGCCAGAATGCAATCTGAAGCCTGTTGGATTCTTTCTAGGACACCATGCTGTTTTGAATAATCCTGTCTTTGTAAGAATCCTTATAAACTTGAAAGAGAAACTCACTTTCTGTGGTTTGGAAGAGTATGAACGTCACAGAAATTTTCATTTTTTTTAATTATGGAAAATTCCAAACATCTAAAAAAGTAGATGGATTAATGAACTCCAATGCATACCTCACCTGTCTTTAAAAATTATCTACCTATGACCAGTCCTATGTCATCTATACCCCTAACTTACTTCTCCCCAATCTATTATTCTGAGGTTTTTTTCCATTCTATTATTTTGAAGCAAATCCCAGATATAATAGTTTGTCTGTAAATATGTCAATATGTATCACTAGAGAAGAAATCTTTTAAAAAACACACCTAAGGGACCCTGGGTTACCTCAGTCCGTTAAGCGTCTGACTCTTGCTCTCAGCTCAGGTCTTGATCTCAGGGTCAAGAGTTGGGCACGGAGCCTATTTAAAACAAACAAAAAAAACACACAAAATGACAAAACCATCGGAATACCTTAAACTTCAACTATAACTTATTAATGGCATTAATTATGGACATCGAGTATACAAATTTCCAAAATTTGTCTTTTTTAACATAGCAAGCTGTTGCTACATCTCTTACGTTTCTGTAATCTCCAGTCTCCCCCTCCATCTCTTTTCAATATCTTTTCATTTTCTTGCAATTTGTACTGTAGCATTTCCCGCAGTCTGGATTTTGTTGACCACACCTCCAGGGTACAGTTTCGCATGTGCTTCTGACCTCTGTGTTTTTGTAAACTGAGAAATGTAACTAGCTCCAGAGGCTTGATCAGACTCGGATTAGAAATTTTGGGCAAGAATATTTCAAAGGTGATTGTGTGTTTCCATCAGGAGGCACATGACATCCAATTGGCACTCTTTCTGTGATGCTTAGGCGTCAGACGATGCTTTGTGCCTACACCCAGTGATTCATTAGGGGTTGCGAGATTGTGACATTCCAGCTCCATCCTTCCTTCTTCGTTTATTTGCTAAAATACTTCGAGAAATTTGCCCATCTGTGTTCTTTGGTTACCTACGGTGCTGTTCATACAGGAAAGACAAAATGAATTAAAACTTTAAAATGAAGAGCTGGTTCACCACTGATGTAAAAACCCAGAGACAGTTCAAAATTTAAACGTGAAGATAAGTTAAGAGTAAACATCATTTGGAAATACTCAGGCTAGCTGCCAGTGTCAACAAAGATACCTTAACTGTTGTTGCCCAACTTGCTTTTTTAAATATACCGTGTTCTATCCGAACTAGAGTGACGTTCACAGATTTCTTTATTTATCTAAGCTCTGAAAAGGAAAAAAATTAACAGAAGACTTTAATGTGATTGATCCTTTCCAAGGGAAGAGGTCAGAACTCAGGAGAATGAGTCATGAAGAATATTTCTGAATCTTATTTGGTTCTATCATTAAACTAGTTGGATAGAAAAGTACATATGACAATAACCTTTTTTTTTAGAGGGGGGAGGGCCAGAGGGAGAATGAGAATCTTAAGCAGGCTCCACGCGGAGACTGATGTGGGACTCAATCTCACAGCCCTGAGATCATGACCTGAGCTGAAATGAAGAGTCTGATGCTTAACCGACCGAGCCACCCAGACGCCCCTTGACATCAGTCTTGATTATAGTTGGTCAACATTATACCTAATTCTGTTAAAGGTAATTTGTAATTATTTTAGTTCTACAAATACTTCAGCTTAGAGCAGAATTTGCCTGAAAATGTTCATTTCAGCTGTCTTTTTAGCTTCGGTTACATAGTAAGCATTCAAGTAATATTTAATACAGATTTACCCCTCCCCCCTTTTCTGTTACCGCATGCCACCTAGGGTTTCTGTGACAGTCTAAAGAGAATCTCATGAGATCCAAACGCCTTTGAAAAATATATTATTATTATTATTATTAGCTAAAGGAGATGCAGCTCCTGAGCAAATGATATCATTGATATAAGCAATATCCTGAAAAAAATGTGGCCTTTACTTTGCTGAGGCCTGCACCATGCCAGCACTGAAGTGTTTACAAAAAAAAAAAAACAACCAAAAAAACAGCAGACATAGTTCTAGCTATCATGTAATAAGCATGATGGCTGCGTTAGGAGCTGGGGTTTCAGAGGTTCTAGCATTATCTCCCCATATCTGATGGGGAACCTAAACATTGTACAAGCAGCGAGGAAACCCTACTTAAACTAGTGCCCAGGGGGCCCATTGAGTTCTAATAATAACTGCAATTCGGTGAACAAGGAATTCACGTCCAGGAAACTTACATACGTTGGAGCATGAGATAAGGCTAGCTGGCAAGAAATTTTACCAAAGAAATAGGTAAAATTTACCTCTTTTGCATTTCTATTTCTGGTCCTTAAAAAGACACATACTTCAGTTCCTGTGTGCCCGTGGTGGTCATCCTCCCCAGAGGGAAATTGAATGAAGCATGGCAACGGGTCCAATCGAATCTAGGCTCATCTGCCCTTTTGCATTAAGCTCTACAGCTTTAAAAGACAATACGCCAATCGCTAGAATTCCTGGTGCATCAATTTCTACCATTTCTAGGGAACCAAAATCTCTATATTCTTAAATTTGATACAGAGTAGTCATTAAGGACCCTAATTGTGGAAGATGGCCTCTTTCACCGCATGGCAGACTCCTCCTGCTCCCCTAACCCTTGCCCTCACCTGCAAGCCCTCTAGCAAGTACTGCATAGCTTTGGACCTTGTTAAGTGAACTTTTGCCACTGACTATACATAATTTTATCATCCAAACTAAGATGTATTCAGTAGCCAGACTATCTCCTGGGACGTTAGTCCGCTCTCTTATACTACTAGTTGGAGCATAGGGATACACAGAAAGGCCTGACCACCTTTTGAATTCCTTAAACAAATAGTTTAAATTCCTTCAACAAATAGTTTAAAACAAACTGATATCCTTTAGAACTGGCTGGGTTAGCAGGTCAATAACCTTTACTTCAGGAAAAAGAAAAAACAAATAGAAGAAAAAAAACAAACATGTTTTAATGGCACTAAGTTAAGATCTTTTATTCTACTGAAAGACAGATTGCAAGTCAAAATGTAAATGTGAAAAACTGCAGACCAAGGGAGAAGTACACGATCTCAGAGATCTCTAAAGGACGTTTGATAAAGTCTTCATGGAAAGAAGGGAATAGCAACTTTTAATTCTTGTCTGCTTTCTGCAAATGAGGAGAGCTGAGGGAATAAACCGTTAGCTTTGAACCAAAGCAGAAGCTCCTACTACAGCCAGGCTGCCGTGGCGGGCTGGTCTGGGACAATCTACACTCTGTTCGTCTAGCACTGTCATTTTAGCTCACTGATACCCGAGGATCTATTAAAAGCTTGACTGAGAGAGGAGTTTTCTAACGGAAGTTTCTCATTTTTGTAGTCTTACTTGAATAGTCTACATCCTCGCCCTCATTAAGCCAGACCTTTAGAAAGCTGAGGACATGGACCAAATTACCTTAACGTAGCTAACTTTTAAAAACTATTTTTTCTACTGGAAGGGTCCAGAGATTATGATACTTACAACTTAGTTTTATCCGGCTTTAGCATGTATATTTGTACTAGAATAATCTTCACTTGTTCTGGTTACTAGAATAATCATCAAAATTAATTCTAAAGATTTAATCAAGGGGCGCCTGCATGGCTCAGTCGATTGGGCAACCAACCCTTGGTGTTTGGCTCAGGTCATTATCTCAGGGTCATGGGATTGAGCCCCGTGTCCTGGCTCCTTGCTCAGCAGAGTCTGCTTGGGATTCTTTCCCTCTCCCTCTGCCCCTCCCGCCACTCATGCTCACTCTCTAAAATAAATAAATGAAATAAAATCTTTAAAAAAAAATAAAGAGTTAAGCAAGCAACAAATGCATTCAGAAAAACCAGGCCTCATTCATTCATTCCTTCACCCAACTATTCAGTGGGTTTTTCTGAGCACTTTTTGTGTGTATTTCCCACCATCATGCCTTCTTTGGTAAAGAGCCTCTTCAAATCTTTTGCCCATTTTTTATTGCATTGTTTGTTTTGTTATTAGTGTGTTTTGAGAGTTCTTCATGTATTCTGGGTATAAAGCCTGTGTCATATATGTACAGTACACAAAACTTTATTCTAGCCTATGGCTTCTTTCTCCATTTTTCAACAATGACTTCCAAAGAGAAGAAATTCTGAATTCTGATGAATTCCAAGTTTTTATTCTTTTATGAACTGTGCTTTTGGTGTTGTATATAAGAAATATTTGCCTTCCCAGGGTCACCAACCTTTCCCCCTTTATTTTCTTCTATGAATTTTCTAGTGTTAGATTTTATATTTGATTTATGTGGTTCATGTTCAGTAAGTTTTTATATTTGGTGCAAGAGATAAGTTAAAGTTAGTTTCTTTCTTTTTCTTTTTCTTCTTCTTCTTGGTATATGGATGCCCAATTATTCTAGCACAGTTTGGGCAAAGGATCATCCTTTTCTCTTTTGGCTTGCCTTTGCTCCCTTGTCAAAAATCAATTGACTGTATGTGTGTGGGTAAATTTCTGGACTTTCTATTCTGTTCTATTGATCTGTGTCTACCTTTTCACCAATACCAGACTGTCTTAGTTACCGTTTCTTTAGGGTAAGTGTTGAAATCAAGTTTTGAAAGTTTTCCACTCTCTTTCCCCAAATTGTTTTGGCTATTTCAGCTCCTTTGCTTTCCCATATAAATGTTTAGAATCAGCTCATTAATTTTACACCAAAATCCTTGCAGAAAGTTTGATTGGGATTGTGTTGCATTTGTAGATCAATTTGGGGAGAATTGCCACCTTAATAATATTGAGTTTTTCAATCATGAACTAGTATTTCTTTTTATTTATTTAGATCTTCTTTGACTTCTTTTTTCACAGTCTTATAGTTTTAAGCATATCTTACATGTATTTCATTAGATTTATACCTAAGTATTTAATGTTTACTGGTGCTATTGTAAATGATTTCTTAAAATTTCAATTTATGATTGTTGCTAGTTTAGAGAATTACCACTGGTTTTTGCACATTGACATTGCATCTTGTAACCTTGCTAAACTTATTAGTTCTAGAGGCTTTTTTGTAGATTCTTTGAGATTTTCTACACATGTGATCATGTCATCCGTGAATAAAGACAGTTGTATTTCTTCCTTTCTCATCTATATTCCTTCTATTTCCTTTTCTTGATTCATTACACAGACTAGGAACTCCAATACAGTGTTGAATAGGAGTATGACAGCAGGCATTCATTCCTTGTTCCTGAGATGAGGGGTAAAGCTTTCAGTCTTTCCCTGTTAAGTATAATGATGGCTGTTGGGGTTTTTGTAGAAGTTCTTTATCAGGTTGAGGAAAGTCCCTCTTTTTCTGGTTTGCTGAGAATTGTTTTGTATTATTATTACAAATGGATGTTGAATTTGGTAAAAACTTTTTGCCATGTTTACTGAGATAATCATACATTTTTTCTTTAACTCTGTTGATATGGTGAATTTTATTGACTAATTTTTGAATGTTGATTTAATCTTTCATTTCCTAGATAATGCTCAGCTGGTCTTTTTTTAAATTTTTAAATATTTTATTTACTTATTTGACAGAGAGAAAGACAGGGAGAGAGGGAACACAAGCAGGGGGAGTGGGAGAGAGAGAAGCAGGCTTTCCGCTGAGCAGGGAGCCCTGTGCGGACCGATGCCAGGACCCTGGAATTATGACTTGAGCTGAAGGCAGATGCTTAATGACTGAGCCACCCAGGCACCTTTCAGTTGGTCTTATATTTTGCTGGATTCCATTTTCCCATATTTCGTTGAGGATTTTTTTTGCATCTGTGTTCTCAAGAGTTATTATTCTGTTGTTGTCTTCTAATGTCTTTGTCTGGTTTTGGTATCAGAATGAAGGTGGCTTGGGGTGCCTGGGTGGCTCAGTTGGTTAAGCGTCTGCCTTCAGCTCAGGTCATGATCCCAGGGTCCTGGGATTGAGTCCCACGTTGGGCTCCCTGCTTGGCGGGGAGCCTGCTTCTCCCTCTCCTGCTCCCCCTGCTTGTGCTCTCTCTCTCTCTCTCTCTGACAAATAAATAAATAAAATCTAAAAAAAAAAAAAAAAGAATGAGGATGGCTTGATTAAATAAGTTGGGAGGTCCTCCCTCCTTTTCATTTCCTAGAGACGTTTGTATAGAGCTGGTACTATTTCTTCTTTAAAATATTTTGTAGTATATAGCATTGAACCCAGCTGAGCCCAAAGTTTTCTTTCTTAGAAAAATGTCAAATATGAATTCAATTTCTTTAAGACCTAGGACCGTTCAGTCATTTGTTTCTTCTTGAGTGAGCTTTGGTCATTTGTGTCTCTCGAAGAATTCACCCATTTTATCTAAATTGCCAAGTCTATAAGCATAATGTTATACACGATCATATTCCCTTCTTGTCCCTTAGGTGTTTGCAGAATCGGCAGTGATGTTCTCTCTTTTGCTCCTAATATTGGTAATTTGAGTTCTATCTTATATCCATGGTCATTCTGGCTAAAGGTTTATCAGTTTTATTGATCTTTTCAAAGAAGCAGCTTTTGAAAATTAGTAAGTCAGGAAATAACAGATGTTGGAGAGGATGCAAAGAAAGGGGAACCCTCCTACACTGTTGGTGGGAATGAAAGCTGGTGCAGCCACTCTGGAAAACAGTATGGAGGTTCCTCATAAAGTTGAAAATAGAGCTACCCTACGACCTGACAATTACACTACTGGGTATTTGCCCCAAAGATACAAATGTAATGATCTGAAGGGGCACCTGCACCCCAATGTTTACAGCAGCAATGTGCACAATAGCCAAACTATGGAAAGAACCCAGATGTCCATCGACAGATGAATGAATAAAGAAGATGTCACACACACACACACACACACACACACACACACACTGGAATATTACGCAGCCATCAAAAAAATGATATCTTGCCATTTGTAACAACATGGTTGGAACTCGAGGGTATTATGCTGAGCAAAATACATCAATCAGAGAAAGACAATTATCATATGATCTCACTCATATGTGGAATGTAAGAAACAAACCAGAGAATCATAGGGGAAGAGAGGGAAAAATAAAACAAGATGAAATCGGAGAGGGAGACAAACCATAAGAGACTCTTAATCATAGGAAACAAACTAAGGGTTGCTGGAGGGGAGGAGGTGGGGGATGGGGTAACTGGGTGATGGACAGTAAGGAGGGCACATGATGTGATGAACACTGGGTATTATATAAGACTGATGAGTCACTGAACACTACCTCTGAAATTAATAATACACTATATGTTAATTAATTGAATTTAACTAAGTAAATAAATAAGTAAATAATGGAAAGAAAAAAAAAAAAACACCAGGCAAAGAATCAGCTTTTGGTTTCACTATTTTCTCTATTATTTTTCCATTTTCCATTTTATTGATTTCTGCTCTTCCTTAATTATTTCCCTCCTTCTCTTGCTTTAATTTTCTTTCCCAATTTCTTAAGGTAGGAACTTAGATTATTGACTTACGATTTTCTTCTTTTCTGATATCAGCATATACAGTATAACTTTTCCTCTAAGCCTTACTTTCGCTACATCTCCCATACATTTTGATATGTTGTGACTTCATTTTTATTCAAAATATTTTCTGCTTTCCCTGTGATTTCCTCTTTTACCCATGTATTATTTAGTAATCTTTCTTTTCCAAAGATTTGGGGGCTTTCCAGACATCTCTTTGTTATAGATTTATAGTTTAATCCTGCTGCAGCTAGAAAATATACTCCACATGGTTTTTTAATTCTTTAAATTTGTGGAAGCATTTCAGAATATGAATCTTTTTTTTTTTTAAGATTGTATTTATTTATTCAACAGAGATAGTGACAGCCAGCGAGAGAGGGAACACAAGCAGGGGGAGTGGGAGAGGAAGAAGCAGGCTCCCAGCGGAGGAGCCTGATGTGGGGCTCGATCCCAGAACGCCGGGATCACGCCCTGAGCCAAAGGCAGACGCTTAACCGCTGTGTCACCCAGACGCCCCCAGAATATGAATCTTTTCAGTTAGCCCAGGATATGGCCTATCTTGGTGAAAATGTTTCACCTGTACTTGAAAAGAATGTGCACTCTGTGTGTTTCGGTGGGATGTTGGCTTCGCAGAGTGTCAGCTAAGCAAGTTGGTTCACAGTATTATGTCTTCTAAATACTTAGGTTCCCCTAATCTTTCATTCATCCCAGGCTACCTTCGAATAATGCTCTCCTGCTTCTTACACAGTGTAAGAACTTTATGACAATATACTTCCAATTCCCATTGGAAATCCCCAAATTGTGAATTCCCCATTTCTATATTTTGTGCCATAATTGGCATACATTTTTCCTCTACAGATGTCACAGTTCTACAATTCATCGTTAAATAATCAATTATCTTTTAGAACAATTAAAAGCAAAATGTCTTTTATATTTTGCTTTCAGCTTAATCGTTTCTGGAGATCTTCATTTCTTTTTGTAACTCCAACTTTCTGTCGGGCAGCGTATTCCTTTGCCTGTAGAATTTCCTTCACCTTTACTATTGGGATGGGTCTTCCGGTAATGAGTTCTGTTTTCCTTTGTTCTATATTTATGTGAGATTTTAAATATTTTGCCTGAGGTAGAAGTGTCTAGAGATGAATGTTATCAATTCCTTTTTTTTTTCTCCTGTAAGCACATTAAGAGGTAAAGATCTGGGGCGCCTGGGTGGCTCAGTCGTTAAGCATCTGCCTCCGGCTCAGGGCGTGATCCCAGCGTTCTGGAATCGAGCCCCGCATCAGGCTCCTCCGCTGGGAACCTGCTTCTTCCTCTCCCACTCCCCCTGCTTGTGTTCCTCTCTCGCTGGCTGTCTCTCTCTGTCAAATAAATAAATAAAATCTTTAAAAAAAAAAAAAAAGAGGTAAAGATCTGTTTTCCCTTCCCTTCAACTTGGGCTGATCTTGTGACTTGCTCTAACCAATGAATATGGCAGAAGTAATCGCGTGCCAGTTCTGAGTTTCACCTATAAAAGGGCTGGTAACTTCTGTATTTGCTCACAGAAACCAGCCACCTGGATGTAAAGAAGCTCAAGCATACTACTGAATTCTGAGATCCCATGTGAGGAGGAAAAAGCCGTATGGAGGAACGCCAGGCACCAGCGTATAAGTGAAACTGCATTGGACCTTCCATCCCAGCCCAGCTACCTGCTGAATTCGTTTGCGTGACCTCAGCTAATTCTACACACCGCTGGAGAGCCACCCAACTTATCCCTGCCCAGATTCCCAACCCCTTCCCATAGTGACAACAAAGGTCAGATGTTTAGTTCACTTAAAAAATGTTTTTTTCATTCTTTTCAGACGGTACACCCCCCCTGTTGCTTGCACCCAGATAGAAAGGCTCCCCACTCTGCTGACAGACCACTGAATAAGAGTGAAAACCTTAAAATACATAGCACTGGTTCTCCTACGTTCTAGTAGTTCACGATTATCAGGTGTCTACTAGCAGATTGCATAGACCAACTAGCAAGAATCATCTTCCTATGTATATTCAACGAACAGAGTTTCATTAAATATAGCTTACACCTCCTCTTCAGTTATGCTCACCAAGATATTCAGGATCTAGCTAGCATTTTTATTCAGTTAAAAAAAAACTTGTGGGGGGCGCCTGGGTGGCGCAGTTGTTAAGCATTCGCCTTCGGCTCAGGGCGTGATCCCAGCGTTCTGGGATCGATCCCCACATCAGGCTCCTCTGCTATGAGCCTGCTTCTTCCTCTCCCACTCCCCCTGCTTGTGTTCCCTCTCTCGCTGGCTGTCTCTGTCTAATAAATAAATAAAATCTTTTAAAAATAAAAAATAAAAAACTTGTGGGACGCCTGAGCGGCTCCGTCAGTTAAGCGTCTGCCTTCGGCTCAGATCATGATCCCAGGGTCCTGGGATGGAGTCCCACATCAGGCTCCTTGCTCAGCGGGAAGCCTCCTTCTCCCCCTGCGAGCCGCTCTCCCTGCTTGTGTGCTCCCTCTCTCTCTCTGACAAATAAATAAATGAAATCTTAAAAAGAAAAAAAACTTGCATTTTTTTTTCTCCATTCAAACTTTAAAATTCACTGCAGCAGAAGAGAGGAAGGACTGCTTTATCCTTCATTGAATCGAGAGCCTGCTTTCTGGCCGCAGGCCGTTAGCTGGTTATGCACACGGAGGGCCAGGGCATTGTGTCTGGGCTTTGGCGAGAGGTGACTCCCTTGTGAGATGAAATCGGAAACCTGCCATTCAGCCTTAGTAGAAAACAAAACTGGTTGCGATAATGTGTTAATTAATGTGACAGTCCAGGAGTTTTCAGTGTTTTTATTCACTTCCTCTGGCTCCCTCTCAAGGAAGATTTCAGGAGAAAGCTACTCGACAACCCGAAGAAGTGTAAGCGGACAGGCCTCTCTTACTTGCATCTATTCTATGGAAAGGCAGAAATGTCTTCCTCAGGCTGTAACGGGTAGCTAGAGTGATGAGGGGAAAAATGGCTTCCAGAAAGACTGCAAAAATAAAACACCTGCTCTGAAGCCCTTTGTTAAGGATATGAAAGATGCAGGCGTTGTACTTCAAATGGAATCAAAAGGGTTTTTCGTTTGTTTGTTGTTCTTGGCCAATATTTATCCTTGATCAAGTGAATCCTCTTCTCATGGCCTGGTGCCCCTTTCTTCACGCCCTCACAGATGCAGATCCCCGAGAATTTTCTCCCCAGAGACTGCTTCCCAGGGGAAAACTGACCCATGACAAATATATTCAGGTAGTCGAATATTTGTTGAAAACTCTCAAATTTCAAACGAATGGATGGCAAGTACCCATTACCCAGCTTCAACAATTATCAACGAATAGCCAATTGCATTTTATCTGAACCGTCACTGACTTCCCCTAGTATCCCATCCTTGCTTTGCTTTGCTTTGCTTTTCTTTTCTTTTCTTTTCTTTTCTTTTCTTTTCTTTTCTTTCTTTCTTTTTTTTTTTTTTCAGAGAGAGCGGGGCCAGGGGAGGGGGGGTTGGAGAGGGAGAGGGAGAATCTCAAGCCAACTCCACATCCAGGGTGAAGCCCCACTTGGGGGCCCTATCTCATGACCCTGAAATCATGACCTGAGCCAAAATCAAGAGTCAGCACCTTAACCAACTGAGCCAGCCAGGCATCCTCCTCCCATCCTACTTTCTTTTGAAGCCAATCCCCAAATCTGGAAATTTTAATCTGTAAATGTATCAGGATGGATCTCTAAAAGGTAAGGATTCTTCTCATTAAAGACCATAAATGCAATACCATTACCACATCTTAAAAAATTAACAATAATTCCCTAATACCAGCAAAGTCCGTGTTCTGTTAGTTTCAGTTAGGATCTGATCCCCTGCATTGCAACTGCTTGATATACCTTTTGATTCTCTTTTGGTCTATAGGCTCTCTCTTATCAGTTTTTATTTTTTATTGATTTAGTTTTGATTGATGAGATTTTTAATTTTTAAAATTTTTAATTTTTTCAGTGGTTTTTTTTTTTTAATTTTAATTCCAGTGTAGTTAACATACACTGTTCTATTAGTTTCAGGTGTACAATACAGCAAGTCTCATCAGTTTTTGAACACTACGCTTTTTGACTTCCATGATTCCTATGCTTGGAGTCACAAGAGCTTCTGGTAATGAATACGATTCTAACCAAAGCCGCCTTTCGAGGCCTTGTTATGAACCAGGCACGTGGCAAGTGTTTCGCAGGTATTATCTCATTTAATCCTTACACTAAGCCAGCAAATTAGGTACTATCAGCCCCATGTCATAAACAGAACACTGAGGGGTCAAGAAACGAAATAATTTGCCTGGGAACATACAGTTAATAAGAAACAGAGTTGAGGCTTAATACCACATCGTTCTGATTCTGATTCTGCTATTTTCATGGATGTTCAAAATTATTTCTTAGCTTAACAACGGAACTGAATGCGGGCGTCCAATGTCCACGTGGTCTGTCTACATCAGCAGACACGTGCCGAGCACCTTCTGTGTTCACAGAGCTGGGAAGGAGCTGGGCGGAATCAGCAGGTAAACTGATCCCGGCCGGGCCAACGCTCACAGTCTAGAGGTGAGGGCGGAAGGAGACACAAGCAGAAGCAATGCAATGTGGCCTGCGGTTTCTGCTATCACGGAGCTACCGGTGAGAACTGATGCGGCCCAGAGAGAGAAAGATGTCTAATTTGGGAGATCCGGAAAAAGCTTTTGGAGAACATGGGCGCTTCAGTGCCCCTGAATGATGAGTAAGATATTAGCAAAGTTTAGGCGGCTGGAGAGTAAAGATGATGAATATTAAAGTATAATACCGCATTCAAATGAGGTTTATTTAGGGCCTCTGTCTCCCCCTGTTGATTTTGTGGAAATGCGGAAAACATTCCTTGCAGCTTTCCCGGCAACTCAGCAAATTGCACCACAGGTAGGTGGGAGCTGACGCCTCACCTGCTTGCACCCCCTTTCCAGGCGGGATCTAGGTTCGGGCGGTGATAGGAAGGGCATACTGATCATCCATATCAACTGCTCATTATCACTTTGCTGGTCCCCCTTTTAAAGATTTTATTTGTTTATTTGAGAGAGAGAGAGAGCGGGAGAGCGCAAGCCTGGGCAAGCAGGAGCAGGGGAGGGGCAGAGGGAGAAGAAGACTCCCCGCTGAGTGGGGAGTCCGATGGGGAACTCCATCCCAGGACCCCAGGATCATGATGTGAGGGGAAGACAGACCCTTAACCAACTGACCGCCCAGGTGCCCCTGCTGGTCCGTTTTTAAAAGCCCAGGATTATGTTTGGATTACTAGTGGCAGTGGTCATTGTGGCCTGGGCTGCCATTTATCTTACCAGCCTGCTTCTGACCTAAAGCATCCTTCAAGTTTGCTGAGGTCAGGCAACTTGCCAGCTCCACCTTGGCAGGAGAGCCTGGGTTCCCTGGATAACTAGTTTTGTGCCTCTCTGATTACAACCTGATTACAACCCTGCCTTGTTCCTGGTGAGCGGTGCCGGCTGTCACTGCGGGAGGCAGTCTTAGTGGCAGACACATCTGAGATTCCTTTAGGTTTGTTACATTAGGAAACAGAACTTCCTTTTGCAGCACTTGGAAGGACTACTTCATGTTACATCTTTATTAGAGAAACCTGTTTCTCTGGCTTTAGGAGGTTAAGTGAAAAGCGAATGCTGAGCAGCAAAGTTTCCTATTTTGTCAGCCATCAGCTGCAAAAGGTGAGCCTCCAGCTGCTGAAAGCTTTTTCCCAAGCCTGGTTGTTCCACCCCCCATCCCCTCCCGCCTACAGTGGTGATTGTGTTCTCAGAAAAGACAAATAGGTTTTAATATTAAAGCAAATCCTAAGTGGAGAAGTAAATCTACCTTCCGCTCCTCCCTTCCAAAGCATTTGTGGTAATGAATTTAAAAGCCAAAAGCAAAGTAGTTTAATTATCCATGCTAGCAGTTGCTACAATTAAGGAGGAAGGTTAACAACATTGCCTACAATCCCTTGCTTGGAAGATCAAAGAACTTCAAAGTCAATGTTGCTAAATTATTTCCAGTGACTTTTATTATTATAACATTTGTAGCATGTAGTAGTGACTAAGGCTATCTAGCCAATATTTCTGGTTTTCCTCCCCTATGCACGTATCCTAGTTCCCAAACTCTACATTAGATGACACAGCCATATGGTTTGCTTTAGCTAAGAAAATGTGAGCAAATGGCGCGCCTGGGTGGCTCAGTCGTGAAGTGTCTGCCTTTGCCCAGGTCATAATCCCAGGGTCCTGGGATCCAGCCCCACATAGGGCTCCCTGCTCAGCGGGGAGCCTGCTTCCCCCTCTCCCTCTGCCTGCTGCTCCCCCTGCTTGTGAACTCTCTCTCTGTCACATAAATAAATAAAATCTTTTAAAAAAGAAAATGCGAGCAAAGATAACGGATGCCACATCCAGACAAGCTTTGACAGCCAATGCATGACAGCCCCTGCTTTTCCTTCCCTCTGCCATGGTAACTGGTGACTTTCATGGTGGTAGCTACCATGTCAACCCGATTCCCCTTATAACGACCACACTGGGCAGAGCCCCGGGACAACAGCATGATGGACACAAAGCATGAACTAGAAATAAACCTTTGCCGTCGAAGTCATTGGCCCTGAGATTGTTAAGGCAGTGTTACCCAGCCCTGCTCGACTGATAACATAGGGTTTCTTAAAAGCTTCTGAGGATGAAACAAATGAACCTCCACATAACCTGTAATATAACCTTCAAAATTGGGTACAAATTTGAGGGATTAATGATAATCTTGCCACGCTTTCCAAAAAGGCTCATTTCCAACCTTCTGGTAACTTGCATAAGGTATAATACACATACAATATAGATTTTATGTTATGTTATGTAACATATAATATGACCCTACAACAAGTTTCTTTTTCCCCAGAGCATTAAACATTTTACGAAGTGACAACATGGAGGAAATTAACCTTGTATTTAATATTGAGAAAGCTTTTAAACTTTGGTTCTTAAGATCTCTCACGCCCATATTCTACAAGACTAGCCTTTTTTAGAGATATTTGCTATACGTGACGTTAGAACAGAATAGGCAAGTCTATTACTCAACTACACAAACTTTTGTTACGCAAGCTTCACTGCACCAAAGTTATATTTTAGCACCCCCTGCTGAAGAAATTATGTGCACCTCCAATTAGTATGGGTAATGCCTGCCTCTGTGATCTTTTTGACTTGTGCTTTTCAAATAGAGGCCCTGGAGAGTATATTATCTACACTCTGTACTTAAAGAAGTTTCTCCTCTCAACAAATGCCCTTCTGACGGACTATTCACCTACCAATGGTACGCGTCTTCTGCAGATCGTGGAGCAAAGGAAATGCAGATACACATGCAGTCATTAACGTGTGTGTAATTTACACATTCACAGTGTAAAAGTACACTTGGTGCAAATTAGACCTTTGTAATACCACCCCTCTCTCCCTGGCAACACCCCTGCCTCCCATGCTCACCTAGGGCTTATACGATTCCAATTTCTCTCTAATGTCTTCTGAGTTATTTGCCGAATCCCGCTACAAATTATGTCATTCCCAATTATTCATTCAACAGACTATGTGACAGGCACAGTGCTAAGGGCAGGAGTTCCATTTTCAGCTAAATGGGTGTTAAATCTGTTCTCTGAGAGTTTACAATCTTATTGCAGAGCTGACTTTCGCCAAATGAAGAGATCGATGTGTTTAATTATGGACTGTAACATGTGATTTCGAAGGATACAATTCCCTGCCAATATGCAGCGGGGAGACCCAAATTACATCCGCTAAGTCACAGAGCAGTGATGGAGTGATATGAACAGAAGTCGATTGGCAGGTGCCAGCCAGCTGAAGAGCGGGGTGGGCAGGAGGTGGAGGAGCATTCCAGGAATGGAAAGCAACAGGTGTAACACTCCGTGTTGAGAGGGAGCCTGGATGGTTGTAGGAGTAAAAGACTATAAAGTTCCAGCAAAGCGATCAAGGGGGAGAGGGGAGAGACAGGAGGCAGGGTCAGACCAAGGGCTTATGGGTCATGGGAGGGAGTTTTGCTCTTGGACTAAAGAACGCTGGGGGCTGGTGAACAGGGGTTGGGGTGGGTAGGGTAGATGCTACAAGCAGGACACCATTGGCTCTGAGTCTCAAAACAAAATTATTCGTCTTGGGTTTTGGAGAAGGAATAACATTGGATATAACAGGAGTGGTTTCCTTTATGTTTTTTTTTTTTCAAGATTTTATTTATTTATTTGACAGAGAGAGAGACAGCCAGTGAGAGAGGGAACACAGGCAGGGGGAGTGGGAGAGGAAGAAGCAGGCTCCCAGCGGAGCAGGGAGCCCAATGCGGGGCTCGATCCCAGGACCCTGGGACCAGGCCCTGAGCCGAAGGCAGACGCTTAACGACTGAGCCACCCAGGCGCCCCAAGAGTGGTTTCCTTTAGATGCTAGAATTGAACCTAGTGCCTAAGCATGACATTAGAGTTCGCCATAAGTAGGCACTGTCCAGTTTTCCAATCTCACCCTTTCCTAGGTTCTATGATTGCTTGTTGTTCCCTGATAACACCCACCATGCTCATTTGAAATACACGACCTCTCTCCTTTCTCCACCTATAGAAGTGCCAATCATATTTAAAAGTTTATTTAGGTAATCTCTGCACCCAACATGGGGCTCGAACTCATGACCCTGAGATCAATAGCCCCTTGCTCTACTGACTGAGCCAGCCAGGTGCCCCCAAATGCCAATCATTCTTAAAAGACCAATGCAAAACCATCTCTTTGGGGGAACTTTTCTCGGAGTCCCTCAATATGAACTCTACTTCTACTTACATAACATAGGATCTGCATTTCTACACAACACCTTTCACACTTCTCTCTCCACGAGACTGTAAAAACTATGATAGAAACAATATTCTTCTCATCTTTGTACTTCTTCCCCACAGTTACTGATCATTGGGCTAAACTCGATAAATGCATTTTTAAGTGAAATTTCATTATACGTTTCATTAGAACCCCTAATAATTTCTTAAAAATCTATAGATACACACTAATAGGGATATTTGTACACATATAAGTACATTGAGACATGCAATCCTCAGAGCAGAAAGGGGAAAATTAATGTTTTGGTTGGGTTAAGAGAGGTAGAAAGTAGAGAAAGGGAGAGGAGGTGGAAATGAATAGAGAAGTGAATTAGAGCAGGTGGGCAAGCAGGTGAGATGGTGAGTAGTAACTGAGGTGTCCAGAGATTGAGGACATAAATAACCATGCCTACCTATAAAGCTAAAATCATATATATGTATATACATATATACACATATATATGGCAAGATGTATCTTGTAAAATCATAAATATAGGTTGATACAACTTGTGCCTACTATTCTCTCTTTCCCATTTTCTGATTTGGGGAAAAGCTCTATTAAATCTGAATTGATGAATATTCTCCCTGCTAGTACCTTACAGTCCTGATTTGTAGGGATGCTAAGGATGCCATCAGCACATGCATATCAGCTGGGGATCTTGCAGATTCTGATTAAGCAGGTCTTCGGTTGGACCTGAGATTCTTTTTTTTTTTTTTTAAGATTTTATTTATTTATTCGACAGAGATAGAGACAGCCAGCGAGAGAGGGAACACAAGCAGGGGGAGTGGGAGAGGAAGAAGCAGGCTCATAGTGGAGGAGCCTGATGTGGGGCTCGATCCCATAACGCCAGGATCACACCCTGAGCTGAAGGCAGACGCTTAACCGCTGTGCCACCCAGGCGCCCCTGGACCTGAGATTCTTGATGCTAGTTCTGGTGGTCTGTGGACCGCACTTTGAATAGCAAGGAACTAGATAATTCCTGGTAGTCCTTTCCAGTTCTTGGGAATTATTTTGTTGGAAAACTCTACTTTTTGGAGGTATTCACCTATAAATCACTTATAGCTTAATCTATATAGTTTTAGGTAAAAAGAAGAAAACATTGCAAGGCAGAAGATTCAAATGTTAAGACAAAGCAGTCTTAAATATAAATCTAGAGTTATTCTTAAGGCAATAAAAACTGCCAAAGTGGTAAGCGCTAGGCCTGAATTTATAGAGTGCTCTCAAGGTCCGATGGACAACCATTGTTAAGTGAAGGTTTGCTCCTAGTCTCAGGAAAGGGAATATAGACTAGATCAGTAGATATCAAAGTTTTTTGTTTACAACCACAGCAAGAAATACGTAAGTTGCGATTCTGTACAAAAAGAAAGGTTTCATAAATAAAATAATACCTTTACTCTATGAAACATGCTCTGATATGTTTATTCTATTGCAATTCATTTAAAAAATGCTTCTCACAACTCATGAATGCACGGTGACTTGAAGTTTGAACTGGAGGACACTTTCAGCTTTCTTTCTGTCTGTTAGTTTTTGATGACTCTTCCCCAACGAAAGGTCATAAGACCGTGTTGCCTTTAGGTTCCTAATGTTTGTGTTTTTCTTTCTTATTGTGTGCGATGGAATATTGGAAGGTGGGACTCCAGGGTAGGGTGATGGCAGACAAGACCTGTGATGGCCTTCAGGACCAATTTATATCATGGGTATCAGTTTGATTTTCCTCCCAATCTATGACATAACTATGTGTTTGATTCTTAGAACTTTATGGAGGCAAGCCAGAGTGTTTTATCCCCTGTAACCACACCCCCTCACTCACACAGACAGAATAGTAGAGTGGTTAGGAGCATAGACTTGAAGCTGAGTGTCCAGTCTGCGTCTTGACTCTCTCATTTATCAGCCAGGTAACTTTGCTCTAGACATTTAACTTCTCCCGCCTCAGCTTCATCATCTGTAAAATGGGAATAAAAATAGTTTCTACCTAACAGAATATGGGTGAAGATGAAATGAGTTAACATCCTAGACAAGTACAACAGGAACATTATCAGCTACTGTTAGTCAGACTTCAGTTAAGTTACGATGTAAGAAGTTTGAACCTAATATTACATTTTCATATAAGGTAGAAAAGTACTATGTTGACAGGTACTTTTCTTTTAAAGGTTTCATTTATTTATTTGAAAGAGAGAGAGAGCATGCGAGAGAGTATGAGCCGGGGGAGGAGGGTGGGACAGAGTGAGAGGGAGAATCTCAGGCAGATTCCCCACTGAGCAGGGAACCCAACACAGGGCTCGATCCCAGGACCCTGAGATCATGACCTGAGCCAAAGGCAGACACTTAACCAACTGAGCCACCCATGGGCTCCTTGACAACTACTTTTTAAACAGTGGCTTGAAAATAGTGACTTGAGCCATAAGTTCAATAAATGTGTCTTCAGTAATCACCCAAGGTAATTCTCCCCAGTCCTGATTCAAATAGACCTGCAATAACTTAGTTATTCAACTGATTAATATCCCAAATCTATCCTGGGGGAAAAAAGATTCTACCAGAAATGAAAATTTGTGTAGCAGAAAAGAAAGATCTGATAAAATGTCACGTTTCTCTGAAAGCACAAGAATCGGGGCTTTATTGTTCAAATCGAAGGATGCAAACTCCATTCTGTGTATCACTGAGGAAAACATGACATGATTTAGGAATTTGTTTCTTTTTTATTAATGCTTCTCTCTGTCGATGCCCATTTTTCTGGTAGGTAGAAATGGCTGTGGTACTTTAGAAATAAGATAGGCTCAGCTGCCAAAGGAAAGAAACACATGTTGTGGACTAAATGTTCATGTCCCCCCACCTCAAATTCATATGTTGAAATCCTGACCTGCAAAATGATGGTATGGTATTTGGAGATAGGGCTTTTTGAAGGTGATTAGGTCATGAGGATGATGCCCTCACCAATGGGATTAGTGCCCTTGTAAAAAGGACCCGAGAGAGCTCTTTCTTTTTTTGCCATATGAGCACACAGCGAAAAGACAGACTTCCATAAACCAGAAAGTGGTCCCTCACCAGACACTGAATCTGCTCCTGTCTTGAACTTCTGAGCCTGTGAGAAATAAATGTTTGCTGTTTAAGCCACTCAGTTTGTGGAATTTTTGCTATCACAGCCCAAAGGGAGTGACAGAATATCCATTATAAATATTCAATCTATTACATTGTGAAAATAATAGTATAGCTATCTTTCAAAGTTCTAAATTGTTTAGGCTTTTCTTAAAAAGAAAACTAACAAATTTACCTAATTAGCTACAATATAATCTTTTTTTAATAAAGATTTTATTTATTTATTTATTTATTTATTTATTTATTTATTTGTCAGAGAGAGAGAGCACAAACAGGGGGACTGGCAGGCAGAGGGAGAAGAAGACTCCCCTCTGAGCAGGGAGCTGGATGTGGGACTCAATCCCAGGACCCTGGGATCATGACCTGAGCCAAAGGCAGACGCTTAACCGACTGAACCACCCAGGCTCCCACAATATATTCTTTTAACTTGATAACCTATAAAGCCAAATATTCTATTTGTCATGATTAGACCAAGAAAGGAAATGAGTATCAGCCATATGCCCCTTCTTGCTTGTGACGAGTTGCTGCTATCTGCATAGATAAAAATCTATTACTATAGTTAGCTGTGTTAGTTGCCATAGAGAAACTAGGGTGTGCTCAGTGCCTAACTATAACTTCACCCACTTCTAAAAATTCAACCATACTTACGTGGATTTCCAGGAGGTCAGCATGAGAATAGGGGACAGTGTATTTGAAATGAAGATATTTTTCCAAGTAATGTCTAGAGGGAAAATTTGAACTATTTCCTCTCCCTGGTTCCTCATGCCTTTCACTCACAAAGTTCGCCCTTCTTAGTGATATCTCTTGAACCCATCCTCTCCTTTCCCTCCCTGTGCCCTCCACATGCCCTTGCCTTGGACTTCATTAGCCCATAGCTGCACCTCCATAGCCTCCTTGAGGTCACCTTGAGACTTGTAGGTGAGGTGAAATTTCTCCTCTGCTCTGCTGGGTCTCCAGATAGCCTAAGAATTAAACTGACGTAAGACAGATTAATAGGAGGAAAGCACACACATTTTGTTTAGTAATTTTACATGTACAGGGGAGCCTTTGTGAGAAAAATGAAGGCCCCAAGAAGCAGTTAGGGGCCAAGCTTACAACGTGGACAAAGAACAGTCAGTTGTGAAAATGTGACAAGACAAAGGGTTTGGGGCCAGGGCAGTTGATGGTGGAGAAGTGTCCAGAAGATCAGGGTTTGTTGAACCAGGTTTGTACAGATTTCTCTTGACCTCAACTCTCCTCTCTGGTGATAGGAATGGCTTCCTTCCTCTTGGTACAGGGAGGGCACCTTTCCCATAGGAATTTTCTCTTCTGCTTTCATGAAGAAAAAGGAAGATCAGAGTGCCTCCCGTATACGTGCTGTGTCTCATGGGCTTTTAATTCAAAATATCAATATGCCAGAGTAGCCTATATGGGGTAACATGCTTGGAAGCCCTGAAGACTTAAGATCTTTCTAACATATCTTTAACTCCACTGCGGGGCCTAATCTCTTTTTTTTTTTCCCCAAGATTTCTCCCCGCCCCCTTTTTGGGCATAATCTTTTCAAAACATACTTTTATCTTGTCATCTTCTCTTCTCAGACTTTCATTCCTCCTTTAGCTTTCACATTTCCAACAAGGCCTGAACAACATCCAGACACCCCTGGAGGTCTTCCTGCTGAACGTCCT
>NW_024425564.1:22282578-22292869 GCF_017311325.1 Ursus maritimus
TCCAGAGTTCCCACCATCATGATCCAAATCCAGCTTCGCAAGGGTTAACCTTGTTTCCAAGTCAAAGATTTCTTTTTTTTTTTTTTAAAGATTTTATTTATTTATGTGACAGAGAGACAGCCAGCGAGAGAGGGAACACAGCAGGGGAGTGGGAGAGGAAGAAGCAGGCTCACAGCGGAGGAGCCTGATGTGGGGCTCGATCCCAGAAGGCCGGGATCACGCCCTGAGCCGAAGGCAGACGCTTAACGACTGAGCCACCCAGGCGCCCCCAAGTCAAAGATTTCTGTTTGCGGTGCTGACTTCCATTCAGTCACTTGGGTTAACAATCTGGAAATTAGCAGGGCTCTTTCTCTGTCCTTGGCAGCACAGACAGCTCCTGGATCCTGTCTCCCCAGGGTTGGGCCCCTTCTCCCCTTCCTTTGCTACACCCTACGTCCAGTTCTTGTGGCTTTTTGCCCCGATGAGTGGAATGTGAAATATAATACATTGAGAACATAAGAAAATATGAGAAGGTACATATTTTTATTTTAATAAGAGAGTAAGTGGAGTGTCTGGGTGGTGCAGTTGGTTGGGCACCCAACTCTTGGTTTTGGCTCAGGTCATGAACTCATGGTGGTGAGATGGAGCCCCACATTGAGCCCCATATCGGGCTCCACACTGAGTGTGGAGTCTGTTTGAATTTCTCTCTCCTTCTCCCTCTGCCCCTCCTTGCTTCACTCTCTCTCTCTCTCTCTCTCTTTCTCTCTCTCTCAAATAAAAAATATTTTTTTTAAAAAAGAGGTAAGCTTTCCTAATATTTACTATAAGGATCGACACTGAGGGCCTCACTTGTCCTTATGCCATATGGTCACACGTCAAATAGAGTAACAGCCAGTATCCTGAGGGCATAGTAGGGGTTCCACTCTCAATGTATCACTATGCACAACTGTTTCCTTGCTAGGAGTGGTTTTATATGGGCTTAATTTTGTAAAAGCAAGACTTTAAAATAATATGTCATCACCAGAATGGCCAGCAAATCTTTTGTACACGTAGGAGTTTTCTGTTTTTCTTCTTCGTGAAGTTTTTTTTTTTTTTTTTTTTTTTTCTCTCTTAAGTGATGGTATCTAGCTTGGGTTCCTGGGAAGGAAATCCTGAGACACAGCCAGTAGGATGATTATGAAGGCCGTGCCTTGGTTTCAACCAGAGTAGAAGGCAGAAAAAGAAGGAAGCAGGAGCCCTCAGAGGGAGAAGTCGAGCTACACTGCAGGCCAGTGATTCTGGGGCTGACCTCATGGGAGCTCTGGAGCTAGAATGGCCCTTCCAAGTTGTCTTGAGTTATGCTCAGATGGCCAGACCTTTGTGTTCCTGTGTGGATCACCCTGGATGTGGCCACCCCAGGAAGGGTGTGGGAGAGGCAATCCCTGAAGTGCCATCAGCACCCCTACAGCTGGAACCACTGTGTGACACTGAGAGGTAGGTGAATATGGGGGGTAGGTCGGTGTCCATCTCAGTTTGCTGGTCTTTTCTGCAATGAAATGATAGAGTGGCTCTCTATAGCATAGTACGTAGCTGACAGTTTGGAAAAATAACCACATTTCCTCTGTAACCTCAAGATAAAGAGGATGTCTTAATAAAGGAGAAAGTAGTTACTTGTAAAAGAAATGCACGCTATGGAGAGGCTGTTTTGAAAACATGTCCACTGTTATATGACTTAATTGTCAAAAACTACACAGTTGTGTCACACACAAACATGAAACCAGAATTTTTTCACTTGCCCAAAATTTTCCAAAGAGTCCTCATGAATTTTTAACTTACTTGTAAAAATGATAAAAATGCAACATCTTCCAATGAATGTTCAAGAACAACGAACACAGGAAAGATGGAAATTTGCAAACTGAATATTTACAAAAATCTTTGTATACTAAGTGGATGGGATTGACAAATGTGTATCAAAATTCAGAAAGTCAGGCAGAGATGCTCTGCTTTCACTTGGAAATCTGGGTCTTTTTGAGGCATCTTTTACAATTTTGACAAACATTAAAATTAATTATAAGATGAACTTAGATCTGCTGTATCTATTGATACATTGAGCTGCTGTATCTCAAAGCATTAACCATTTTCAAAAGATTTTTTATTGCACTGAAGACTATTTGGTGATTGTTAATGGGTTGAATTGTGTCCCACAAAGAGGTAATTTGAAATCGTCACCTCCAGTACCTCACAACGATTTTATTTGGAAATAGGGTTGTTGAAGATAAACTTCAGTTAAATTAATGACAAGTCCTTACAAGACAAGGCAGAGGCACAGAGGGAAAACAGCCCTGTAAAGAGCTGGCGGAGATTAGATTTATGCTGCCTCAAGCTAATGCATGCCCGCGGCTGGAAGAGGCAAGGAAGGATTTTCCTCTAGAGGCTTCTGAAGGGGGCATAGTCCAGCCAACACCTTGATTTGGCACTTCTGACCTCCAGAACTGTGAGAGAATATAGTTCTGTCATTTTAAGCTACCCAGTTTGTGGTACAGTGTTACGGCGGTCCTAGAAAATTAAACAGTGATATTAAAATGTCTTCTTACCAGTAGACATAAAATTTTTAAAACTTAAATATTTTGTTTCACCTCTTTCATCTTTGGAAGCAAATACACATGTATTAAAGGGGTGCTAATTTTTGTTTTTTAAACTAAGAATGGCAAGCAATAAAAGGGGGAAAAAACTTGAGTATGTGCTTAAAGTTGTGTCTGAAAAGTTATTTGTAAAAATAATTTGAGTGGAAGAATGTTGAGTTTCTTAATTCGTTCCTGCCAGGCCTTGGGGATTTCCTTAATCCCATTTCAGGATTTGAACTTTTCTGGGTCAGCCAGATCAGGCAAAGCTGACCCACGCTGCCTGTTTATTTTTGGTTCCCCCTTACTCCTGTGGTGTGACTCTCTGGTGTCTTAGTCCCATGGGCCTGATGGTCTTTCAGCAGCTCCTAGCCCTGGACTCCAGCTTTGCCCTTGTCCCCAGAGCGGTGGCAAGAGATACTCAGCACTCTCTTCAGGACTTCTGGATGGACCTCTGGGTAAAGGAGCCCCTCAATGGTAGCGCTTGATTCTGGATTTCCATTCTGTCTCTTCTCCAATCTTGGACCAATTATTCTTCATTATCTTATTGGTGTTTTTGACACTTAGAGTTTTTCTCAATTCAGATTTTTAAGTTGTATTCTCTCAGAGGGTTGGCCCTATTTATCTCGTCTACCATTACCAAAAGCACAATCATAAAGAGTTTAGAGACTCCTGGATTAGGCCAATGATTTCTTAACATCTTCAATCCCTTTCACCCCCAATCTCTCCTCCATTGTGCTGTCAGATCAATGTTTGTTTTTTTAAAGATCTATTTATTTATTTGAGAGAGATGGGGTGGGGGGGAGGGGCAGAGGGAGAGAATCTTCAAGCAGACTCCCTACTGAGCTAACTGGAGATCATGACCTGAGCTGAAACCGAGTCAGATGCTTAACTGACTGAACCACCTAAGTGCCCCCAGATCGATTTTTTTTTAAGATTTTATTTATTTATTTGTCAGAGAGAGAGAGAGAGAGATTGCACACAAGCAGGGAGAGCAGCAGGCTCCCCGCTGAGCAGGGAGCCCGATGTGGGACTCCATCCCAGGACCCTGGGATCATGACCTGAGCCAAAGGCAGACACTTAACCTACTGAGCCACCCAGGTGCCCCAGATCAATGTTTTTAAAACATTTCCGTTAAGTTATTTCTCTGTTCAAAAAAAAAAAAAAAAAAAAAAAAGGCCTCAATGACTCTTACTGAGCTGAGGCTCTGTACTGTGTCAATTTAGCTAAGCTGGGATTTCCTTCCTGGTATGGTTATGGTGTTGGCCAACAGAGATATTTTGGATGCTATTTGGGAGGTAGAAATGAAGCAGCTGCCAGTTTTTTAAAAATGTTTTAATGACTGGCAGGAGGTGCCAGGCACACTGTCTCTGACCTGCCACTAACCCACCTATTGTTATGGAGAAACATCCGAAAGCAGTTCAGTTCCTGGACCACAGAGCTGAATGGTGTTGTCCCCTCCCCCTCCTCAAATTCAAGTCCACCTGGAATCTCAGAATGTGACTTTATTTGGAAACAGGGTCTTTGCAAATGTAATCAGTTCTATTAAGATGAGGCCCTTCTAGATCAGGCCTTCTGTCCAATGACTAGTGTCCTTATAAGAAAGCCTCCTGAAGACACAGGAGAGACAGACACAGAGGGAAGAGAGCCTGGTTGAAAGGCAAGCAGAGATTGCAGTGACGCAGCTACAAGCTGGGGAAGGCCCAGGATGGCCAGCCACCCCCGGGAGCAAGGGAGGATTCTCCCCTAGAGCCTTCAGAGGGAGTGTGGTCTTGCCAGCACCTTGATTTCAGACTTCCAGCCTCCAGAACTGTGAGAGAATACATTTCTGATGGCAGGCCCTGGACACTAAGACACTCCAGCTCCTGGCAAATCTCCTCTTCTCTCCTCTCCAACTCCTGGACCGAGAGCATGACAGCTCCATAATGAGGGGCGCCAGCTTCTCTTACCATCTGTTGTGGCATCGAGGATGGAGGAGGGAGGGGCAGATGTGAGTTCTAGTTAGTCTTTCTCGGTCACATGTGCTCATTGGTCCTAGTTTGCCCTTTGCCCTCTTTCACATCCAACTTTCCTTTTCAACTGCCAGTATAGGGACTGTAGGATCAACACTAGACACGGAGGCAACTGCCTGCATAGACGGTCCACTACTAACTCAACTGCCCTTAATTCTTATAGTAATTCCCTTATTCCATACCGCACATGGTGGTTCTGCTTCTCTGGTGAAACTCTAACAGACTGTTTCCCAAATTAAGTAAAAAAAAAATTGAATGAAACCAATTCTGTAATCCAGTTCCTTCCATTATGTTAGAATACATTAGGTTATTAAAATTAACAGCTAATATTTATTTATTGAAGACCTCCTAAGTGCAGGGCACTATGCTAAGTAAGCTTTTCATAGCATCCCATTAAATTCTCAAAACAACCCTCCAGAGAAGGGACTGTTATTATGCCTATTTCATAATGTTTACAAATGTGGTAGTGGTTTAAACTTTTAGAGAGATGAACTAATTCAACCACGTGAGGTTTCATATCCAGACTCTAATTACAGAACAGGAGTTCTCAACAACCATTTTTTATACCTCCACACCAAGTTCGTTAGAACTGAAAGGAATTGTGAATTTTCCATGGAATCTTAAGGATCCAGACATCCCCTGTCTATACTTACAAAATGCATTTTAACGACTTCAAGACTTTGCTCATGTCTTTTCCCATATCTTCCCTGTTTCCTAAGAACTTGCCCAATGTTACCCTCAGTCTTGTGGTCCAATGGAAACAAAATTTTCTTGTAAATCAGACTGACCTGGGTTTGAATGTCAGCTCTACCCATTACCTCCTCCCAATTTTTAGATTCCCTGAGCCTTGATCTCGTCTGTAAAATTCCTGTTACAGGTACAATAATATTCAGTATAGTCACTTATATACATGTCTGGCTTCCTCTGCTAGATACTAGGTCTCCAACTTTGTAAAAACTGTAACCTACAGTAAGAATATATTTTGCACTGTGATTCAATTCACACACACCCCCATATACACAGATAACTAAAGCAAGTTTCATGAGTAGCACTTGCCCTTAGCACTTGTAATACACAGTGATATCTTCTGTTCTATTTTAGTCTATTTTTTAAGGTACTGATCATGACTTATTCAGTTGATTTCATGAAGCTCAGAAGGGTCAGTGTTGAAAAAGGCTGAGCCAGTCTGAGTTCTTTTATGTAAGGGAACATATTTGATCTATTTTTTATCACTACTGGCTAGCGCAGTGCCTGGTACAAAGTCGTACTTGCTAAACACTCACCTTAGGACGGGTTTTCCTTGAGGGCAGGAATCTTATCTTAGTTTCTTTGTATCCACCCGACATTTAGCATAATTCTTCCCACAATACTTAGAGATTAAATGACTAAAATTCAGGCCTATTTCCAGGCTTTAGAGATCAAATATTTGGACCCCTCAATTTCCGACTAGCACTTACTATGTGGTACTACATAAATGCTGAATGCATGGCTCTTTCCCTTAATTATCTTAAAAGCAGTCTGGGATTGCTAAAAGGGAACCATGAATAATGTCGCCCAAATGAAAAACTAAACAAAACAGTAAGACAAACGGAGGCCAAATGTCACCTTTATTAATAATAAAGACTAGGTCAGAGAACATATAATAATGTGAGAGCCAGTCAGGCCTGCTAATTAAACCCTAAATTGAGGGAATGCTGAACTAGGGGGGCCCTCCTTATGCCGAAAGCCTACACAGACAGGAGGCTTAAGGCAGCTCACACCCAAGAGGAATGTGGGAGGAGACAAGCTCAGCAATTTTTCTTTTCCTAAATGCACTAATTAGATAAGTCACTCCTCTCCAGACCAAGGACACAGGGAATAAAAGAGCACAGAGAGACTAGACATATTCTTACCGATTGAGTTTCCTCCCTTACAGAAGGAAAGAGTAGGGGAGGAGTAAGTGTTTTCCTCTGAGAATCAGAATATGTATATATATATGTGTGTGTGTGTGTGTGTGTGTGTGTGTGTATGCGTGCGCGTGTGTGAAATATTAAATAATATATATGTATGCATGAAATACTAAATAACAACATAAAACAATCTAAGGAATATCATAAGATAGGTACCTAATTTATTTCTAAATATGGTTTGCACTAGTGCTTCTCAATGCTGACTGTTCATCAAAACCTAGAGGGTATTGGGATAGGCCGGTGATGGGTATCAAGGAGGGCACATATTGCATGGAGCACTGGGTGTTATACGCAAACAATGAATCATGGAACACTACATCAAAAACTAAGGATGTACTGTATGGTGACTAACATAATGTAATAAAAAATTTAAAAAACAAACAAACAGTTACAGGCCCTCTATATCCCCCTGCCCACCTTTCATATGCTTGGCATGAAACCTGAGAATCTGCGTTTAAAGCTTCTCCTGTACAGGTAAGGCTGAGAACCACCGGCTTAGAGAAGCTAGACAGGCAAGTGAATAGGAAACTGGGAGGTTTTACTGAGGAGGAAATTGGACAGAGATTGAAGGATAAGTATGCTCGAGATCAGAAAGGAGGGGGTTCCTTTCATACTCTCATCCTCTCATACAGGGATGAGAACGGTAAGTAGACCTCACAAATAACCATAGCTCAAGAATAACTTCAAGACCTTATCCTTGAAAATCCCTAAAGAATTTATCCTTGGAAACATGATCTGTTCTAATATAGCAAATGATGAGACCTATGGCAGCACGGTTTAGTGGGAAGGCCCTTGGACTTTCGAGAGTTAAAAGACTTTTGTTCTTGGTTGTGGGACTTCACCACAGTCACCACATCCTTCCCTTGGACAGCTAAGGATCGTTTGTAAAGAAAGAAGTTCATAAAGCATTCTAGGGAGATGGTTGTATTGTCTTCCCCATTTCAAGATAGGGCACAGCCATTCACCTAGAAGCTCAGGCTACAAACCTGGGAGTCAGTTTTGATTTCTTTTCCTCATTTGTTTTCACATCTAGTCTATCAGCTAATTCTCTTTCCAGAACATATCCTAAATCTTTCCACTTGTCACTACTCCATTGACTATTACCCTAATCCAATATAACTTTTTTCTTTTCTCTCTCTCTCTCTTTTTTTTTTTTTTTCCTGAGATTACCTCAAAGTTTTGGATTCAATAGGTCTGGGGTAGGTCCTGTGAACTTGCATATCCAACAAGTTCCCAGGTGATCCTAATGCTGCTGGTCCAGAGACCACTCAATGAGAACCACTGCTGTAGAGCAGTGGTTAACCATGGGTGCACATTAGAATCATTTGGGAGCTTTTAAAAAGTACTGTGCTTGCGACTGACCTCTAGAGATTCTGAGTCATTTGGTCTGGCCATTCGTAATTTTTAAATCTCCCCAGGTGATTCGAAATGTTGAGAAATACTACCAAGGCCTAGCAGAATGGCTGTTTGCTCCCTCCTTGGGCCTTTTCCTCTAGCCGCTCCTGTTACCTGGTACACTCTTTCTCTAGGTATTTCCATGGCTGGATCCTTCAGGTCTCAGATTAAATGTCACTTACTCAGATAGGCCTTCTCTGATCCTCCCCCCCCAATCTAAAATAACACCTCTACCTTTATCATGCTCTCCTGCTTGTTTTCATTATAGGAATTAGCGGTTGGAGATTTCCCTAATTATACTTATCGTACCTTCCACTATAAGCATCTTGAGCATAAACACGTTTGTCTCATTCACTGCTGTATCCCTAGCATTTATAACAGTGTCCAGCATCTATTACATATTCAATACATGGCAATGGAAAGGAAGATAAAAAGCTTTAAAATAAATTCTTCCAGTTCTTGTGTTATTTTCAACAATTCAATTGGGCTTTAATAAAATGTGTTTTATTTATGCAATAGAATTGATTTTTTTGATCAATATATCATAACTGCACTGGATTCCTTCTCTTCATAGAAACACTGTATTAAATCTTCTGCAAAGTCATTATCCCTTAATGTATTTTCATATGCAGTATTTGTTCATAATACTGCTGCTTAGGGAATACAATTTACAGAGAGGCAGCTGGGTTATGGCCAAGATATATTTGTTAAATCAAGAGATTTCTGCTCAGATTTCGTTGGCTTGTTTTTGAAGACAGAGCACAGAGGAAAGGAATTTGTAGAATAGAAAGGTACTGCAGGGAGCAACAGTCACAGGAGAACGGGAAGGCTATTTATGGTACCTTCTAGAAGTGGGCTACACATTTCTCTTCTGGGGGCACATCTTTAACGAATGAATATAATCTGACAGAATTGAAGAGTTTTGATGGCAGGCAGAGATAGAATACTCGAGATTATTAAAATTGTCTTGTTTCACAATGATTTGTTCAAGCCAGTGCGGCAAAATCTTCAGGTCTGGGTCACGTGTCGCTTGGTTTCAAGGAAGTCCCTGAATTAAATTTACAACTCAGGCGAATTAACGGCTAAACAGATGTACTTAAGCCCCTCGCGGACCATTTCTGAAATACATTACTCATGAAAACACAGACCGACATCTGTTACAGGAGGAAAAGGGAGATTCCGTGCCTCTGGCTGCCTGTTTGACACGGACGTATTTCCTCAAAAGCCCAAGTATCCAACGTGTACCCGCAGCAATAGGGCTAGGTTCACATACAACCAGTCTTCCAGACAGCTGCCTCCCTTTCTTCCCTCTTCGTGCTTCGTCGATCGTGGAACAAAATGATTTCACGTGTGGGATAATGGTTACAATCACTGGCGCTTTCGCACAGCGCAGCAGAGGTAGCCAATTAACGCGGATTCCGAGAACACCAAACCGTAGTCGGTAGACAGAGGTTGCGGCTCCAGAAAAACCAAAGGCAGAGGGAGGATGAAGCAAAGCGTCCAAGTTGGCGGTGCATTGTGGGAGTTGTAGTCCCCGAGGGGCAGTCTCCAAAAGTCTCCACAAGGCTCTGCACTCCATCTCCCAGTCGGCCCCGCGCCGCGGAGGCGGAGAGAGGTGGGTGTGCTCGGTGCTGAGCTGCTGCCCGGGGAGGGGACTGGGGTCGAAAAGCTGCTGCGGCCGCCGTCGGGAGACGTTAGCTGCTGTCCCTGCGGGCCGAGGAGACGCCCCCCCACCGCTCACCTCCCACCCCCATCCCCCAAGGCGGACGGCGACGAGGGCTGTGTGGCCGCCGCGCGTCCCTGTGCTCGCCCTCTCTCCCGTCCACGGGCGCGCGGCGTCCGCCATGGAAGCACATCCGGCTGTCGCCGGGGTCTCAGGGCGCCGCGTCCCCGGCTCCCCGGAACGATGAGGGGTTAGAGGCGCCCTGCGTCGCGCCTTGCCGCGCGCTCCACGGGCCGGTGAGCGGAGGGTCGGCCGGGAGAGCCGGCCGCGGTGCCCGCCCCCGCGCCGGCCCGCTCCGCTCCGCCCCCTGGGGGCGCTGCCGAGGGGCGCCCGCCGCCCTTGCCGCGCCGGCGCTCCGTCGCCCCCGGCGCCCGCCGCTGAAGCCCAGCACGCGCCCTCCGCTCGCCCGCGCCCGCCGCTCCGCAGCTCGGCGCCGACCGCCGTCCTGTCCCCAAGATGTGGCACAACGTCGGGCTGACCCTGCTGGTGTTCGTGACCACGCTGCTGATCGTGCTGCTGCTGATGGTGTGCGGTGAGTGGGGCATCCGCCGCGGGGCAGTTCCACACGGTATTACACACGCCGGCGCGATTCTGGGTGCTCGCTTGTTTTGTCTGGGTTTTTTTTTTTTTTTT
>NW_024425564.1:22292879-22321901 GCF_017311325.1 Ursus maritimus
TTTTTTTTTTTTTTTTGGTTGTTGTTTGTTTTGTTTTGTTTTTAATGGTGTGGATGGACGCGTTTCTTAAAATCATCTGCTGTCCACCATTGCTCTAAGGACTGAGTCAGGGGAGACGTGCTCCTGCCCCAGGACAGGCCCGCCGGCATCCTGGAGTGGGAAGGAGAAGGATCCAGGGCTGGGCATCCTGACTCGGGGTTAAACCAGATACTGCTTCGCCGGCAGCGTCCGCTCTTGATTGCCATTCTTAACCACTGTCTGCCCAGATTTTAACCTTGGCCTGTTTTCGAAGGTGAAGTGATTGGTTACTCCTTTTCTTTTTTCAGAGGTTCTGACCCTAATGATGATGAGAGGTTTTCCTTCTTTCATTTAATTAGGGGAAGGGACAGAGTTGGGTATGAAGCACTCGGGAAATTGTTTACTTCGAGTTCAGGCTTAAACTAAATTCGAGACAGAAATGTTGAGGCTAGGCAGAACTTAAAAAACACCGGCTATATTAAACTTCCAGGGTCGGGTAACCTAACTCTAGGTTTTGTAATAATGGTGCTGTTTTGTTTGCTGTGATGTTTTTTCTTTCTCGGGATGGGAGGATGTAAAACTTTTTTCTCAGGGTAATATTAACTCAATTTTAAGTTTTCTTGATTTCTTTATATACAGTAATTGATAACCACAGATTACATAGCAAAGTGGCAAAGCAATTGTGAAAATTTGGGAAGTATTGAGAACCAGGTGTGAGTGAATTTCACTTTTCAAAATTCCAATATATTGATGGTTCGGGTTGTGGGAATAATTTGTCGGAAATAAAAATAAATACTATAGGGCTTAGTCATTTCATGGTTAATGTACTAAATGCTCAGTATCTGCTGTGTTTGGAGAAGATATGTGTGCACTTATGCAAATACATATGTATGTATTTGTATTTACATTTGTATTTTATTGTATGTATTTGTACTTACATACTTGTATGTAAATTTTTAGTTTTCTTGCCATAGGAAGGAACCAGAGTTAACAGCCTTTCTTTTCTGATGATAAAACAATTGAAAAGCCTCCGTTTCCTGCTTGTCAAGGCAGGATTTGGGGCCAGTTGTAGATATGTAAGATTCTGGAAGTAAGGAAAACCAGATCTGTGTGATTTGTTTGCGTGTGAGGAAGGAGGAAAGCGTATGCTTTCTTCTATAATTTGAAGATGCCAGCTGCTTGGAGGTGGGGATGCATGTGGCAGGTAGACCACACAAAACCTTGCGTAGAGTATTTGCTGAACTTGCCTTTGGGGCATCGAAATTCCCCGTTGCTACTTACATCTTACTTGTTCTCTCAGCTCCCCATAGGTAGTTAACTTTGATTTTACTCATTTTTCTAAAAATGCCTTGCCTTTGGTTTCAGAAAATATTATGGAATGAGAGGTGAGGTGTGGTAAGTAAAAGAACATCTTATTTTGATTGGAATGGTCCAGAACTAATAGCTTTATGAGGAAAGTAATTCAAGCACTGTTTTGTTGGGAGAGCTAATGATGGAGTAGTTTCATGTTTTGACTAGGATGGGCCTGCGGCTTGGGGAGGGGAGGGAAAGATCCAACTAGACTTGAGACTTGAGAATATCAGGCATTGTATTAGTTTGCAAGGGTGCCTTAACAAAATACCACAGACAGTAGACAACGGAAACGTACGTCCCCACAGTTCTGGAGGCTAGAAGTCCGAGATCAAGCTGCCAGCAGGGTTGATTACTTCTGAGGCCTCTCTCCTTGGCTTGAAGATGGCTGTCTTCTCCCTGTGTCCTCATGTGGTCTTTTCTCTACGTGTGCCTGTGTCCTAATCTTTTCTAAAAAGGGTGTCAGTCATATTAGATTAGGGCCTCACCCCTATGAATTCTTTTAACCTTAATTAACTCTTAAAGGCCCTATCCAGATACAGTCAAGTTGGAGATTAGAAACCTGTCATGGCCTGCTTTATTGTAGAACTGACTGGCTCTCTCACTCAGTGAATGCTGACTTTCAAATTTCAGGTTCCTTGGGAGGTTTTCTTTCTCTCGTGTGTATTTGTTGGGTGTACTTTCTTGCCTCTCATCCATGCTAAAATGTTTTCCACTTTTACCATTCACTGAAGTGGCCTTTGTCAAGGTCAGTAACAAACGGCCTCCATATTACCAAGTCCATGTTCACTGAGTTCTAAGTATATTTAACCTCTCATACTCATTCTATACAGGTGAGCAGTCCTTCTATGAAGTATTTCTCTTGGCTTTTGTACACTATATTTTCATAGTGTCCTTCCTACCATTGTACCTAATTGCTTATCTTTTCCTGGCTTCTCATCCCTTAGATGAGAATTATTTATTATTAATTAATTAAAAATTTTTTTGTTTGCTTATTTATTGGAGAGAGAGGGAGAGAGAGGAAAAGTGCGAGGGGAGGGGCAGATGGAGAGGGAGAGAAGCAGACTCCACTGAGCATGGAGCCCAACATGGGGTTCGATCCCACGACCCTGAGATCATGACCTGAGCCAAAACCAAGAGTCAGACACTTAACCGACTAAGCCACCCAGGTGCCCCCCACTAGAATTTCTTATTAAACATTTTTTTGATCACAGCCTTTGATAGGAAATACATTTTAGATTAATCCCAGTACATTCATAAGTATATAAGTTACATATCAGTTTATTTATACATCTATCTAGCTATCAGCTTTCTGTCTCTGAAATAAAAATTTTATGGACTAGTACTTGCACTTACTCCATGAGATACAGTTATTTTCTGTTATATTTCTATAACATATTATAATACAAATATATATTTATATTCCCTTTCCTTCTGTTCTCTCCCCATAGTATCTTATCCAGCCCTAGAGGGTTAAATATTTACTGTAACTAATGACTCAGATGGACAGCTCCAGCTCTTACTTTTCTCCTGCACCCCAGGCTCATGCATCAAACTTTTTTTCATGATAACTCCACTTGGAGATCTAAAAAGCATCTCAAACTTAGTATACCTAAAACAGAACTCTTGATTTCTGTCACCTGTGTTCTTTCTCCCTTGCCCCCTTCCTATCTCAGATGTTACCAGCAGCCAAGGATGTGGGTGTCATCTTTAGTTTTGCACTTCCTTTCATCCCATCCCTTTTCCTTTACAAATACCAGCTCTATCTGGAAGTATGTTCAGTTTTATGTCTTTAAGGAATCTGAAATATGTTCTCTTCTCCACATCTGTGATCACCACCACTGTCTTCATCTTTGGCTTGCACTGATTTAACTAGTGTCTTTTGACCCCCTCTTTTCTTTATGATGAGGGAGCAGAAGGCTAGCTGAAGACAAAGCATAAGCTGACACCCTGCAACCTCCCTGCCCCCCCACCTTTGGGTGGGACATGTGTGACATTCTTCCAAGAAGCTCCCAACTATCTTAATACCTTTTTAGAGGAAAAAACAAGCTTAACTTGACAAGCAAGGCCTCTGGTATCTTATTGTAGGTCCTGTTTAGCATATGAAAGTTCTTTTGAAAACCTCCCTTTTTCCTTACCTCCCCCAACCCCTTGGTATATAATCAGTTGCTCCTCACAACCCCAGTGCAGCTCTGTCTGCCCTCAGGTCCTGTCCCCATGATTTAATAAAACCACCTTTTTGCATCAAAGACATCTTAGTTTCAAGAATGCTTTGTTGGCCACCGCTCCAGACCTCACCCCACCGAACCTCACCTATATGCCAAAGCCACATCATTTATAATCCACTTTTCACATACTAGTCTATCTTGTATTAAGACCATGTTTTCTCAAATGGTTTTTTTTTGTTTTTTTTCTTTTTAAATATTTTATTTATTTATTTATTTGTTTATTTGACAGAGAGAGAGACAGCCAGCGAGAGAGGGAACTCAAGCAGGGGGAGTGGGAGAGGAAGCAGTCTCCTAGCGGAGGAGCCTGATGTGGGACTCGATCCCAGAACACTGGGATCACGCCCTGAGCCGAAGGCAGACGCTTAACGACTGCGCCACCCAGGCGCCCCTCAAATGTTTTTAACAAAAGAAAGAAAGTTTCAAAAGTTAATAGTACTAAAGGCATAAAGTAGTTCCCTTCAGCCCTTTGCTCTACTATTTCCCCTAGTTATTTACTTCCATATTTGTAAATATTTTATTCATAGCTAGTTCTTGATTTTGCAACTTTAGACATTATTAACCATGGTGGAGTCCCCACTTCTTTACCTGCATGCCATTAGTAATGACAACTTTTAGATTCATTTGAGAGTCAAGATTTATATTTTACTTTTTTGGGGGGGGGAGGGGCAGAGAGAATCTATTTTTTTTTTTTAAAGATTTTATTTATTTATTTGACGGAGAGAGAGACAGCCAGCAAGAGAGGGAACTCAAGCAGGGGGAGTGGGAGAGGAAGAAGCAGGCTCCCAGCAGAGGAGCCTGATGCGGGGCTCTATCCAGAAGGGCGGGATCATGCCCTGAGCCAAAGGCAGATGCTTAACGACTGAGCCACCCAGGCGCCCCAGCAGAGAGAGAATCTTAAGCAGGCTCCATGCACAGCTCGGAGCCCCACCTGAGGCTCTGTCTTACAACCCTGAGAACATGACCTTGGGCGAAATTGAGAATCCCAACGCTTAACCGACACAGTACCACCCAGGCGCCCCAAGATTTATATTTTAACTGTGTAAGTAGTCCCTGCTGGTCAGATAGTATAACATGACTACACTTACTTTTTTATGTGGTTCTTCATTTCTCTTGAAGTTAACAGTTGCCTTTTTAATTTACCTAGTATTACTTTTTTGTATGTGCCCGTTGTTATCCCCTGACCCCACTCCCCCACGCAATCCCAGAGCTCTCCTTCCTTCTTGGCCTGCCCTTCACTTTCTCTGCTGTAGACGCTGTTTGCTGGATCTCATGTCATCATCTTGCTTAGTTTATAATCTTGTTTTGCGGGAGCACATTTCCTGGTAGCTTTCTGAGGGAGAATGCATGAAAGATAATTTTTTTGAGCTAATGCCTGCCTGAAAATGTCTTTCATTGATGTCAAAATGTCTTTTATTGATGTCAAAGTTTCTAGAAAAATCTACCTTTATACTTGATTGATAATTTGAATAAATTTCAAGTGGTAGATAATTTTCATCCAGAATTTAAAAATGATAACTTCACTAAATGTCTGCTTTCCTAGGCCCGATTTTAAGAAATCAAACGCCTTCTGTTTGTCCTTTATAAGTAACTTAATTTATCTTTCTAGATGCTTTCTGGTAGATTTTTCTATCATTGTTATTCTGAAATGTCATAATGATATGTGTTGATATATTTCTCTTCCTTCCATTTTTCTGGGCCCGGTCAATTAAAAAAGACTAATGTTAGTTGGATTTTGGACCTCATGGGCTGATGTCTTTAGTATTACCTGTTTATCTCCTATTTTCTACCATTTCTCCTCTCCCTTCTGGCATATGTTTTGAGTTTTATCTTCTTTTATGTTTCTATTCAGTTTTTAAATTTCAGAACCTTCTTGTATTCTGATTGTTTTGCCAGCACCTGTTTTGTATTTTGTAATATGTTATCTCTGTACGCATATTCGCTATATAGTAGACCCTTCAACAACATGGGGGTTGGGATGCCAACCCCCACACAGTTGAAAATCTGTGGATAACTTTTGACTTTTTAAAAACCTAACTTCCAGTCTCCTGTTGACTGGAAGCCTTATTGAGAACATAGTCAATTAACGCATATTTTGTATATCTATTATATACTGTATTTTTGCAATAAAGTGGAAAAGAAAATGTTATTAAGAAAGTCATAAGGAAGAGAAAATACATTTATAATACTGTACTATATTGATTGAAAAAAATTCTGTCTATAAACAGACCCACATAGTTCAAACCTGTGTTGCTTAAGGGTCAATTGTAGTTTTTAATAAGAAAAACTGTAGTTTTTCTTCTCCCTGCACAATTGCCTTTGTTTCTTCCATGTATTTTCTTATGGTTTGTTTGCTTTGGACTTTTTGTGATTGAAGATTTTTACAAACGTCCAGTGCTCTGTTCTGTATTCATATTTAAGGATGAAGAAGTAAAAGATGGTAATAAATTCTCAGTGTCCGTCTGGCAGCGGGTTGGCCTCTTCCCTAGGAGAAACCCCAGTTGTTAGTAATCTGAGATCTCTTCTCTGTGGGTATTCCATCTTTTCAGAGGAGAATCCTCTCATTTTCTGCTTGGGTGTTACAAGCTTGGCTGCCTGCATGACAGTTTTGTAAATAGACTTTCAGCCAATCCTTTTGTCTTCCCTCCTTAATCCTTCCTTCTTCTCACCCCAAGTCCCGATCTTCTCCATAGTTCTAGATTGAATTTTGGCTCCAATTTCTATCCCTTTTTCCTGCTATCCAGATTTTTGTTTCCTTTGCTCTGCTGGATCATTTACCACTCTTTAAAAATGTCACTCCTTGCTTAAAACCTATCCTCCAGCAGCTTCCCATTTCCCTGGAAATACAGTCTAGATCCCTTACTGTGGCTACAAGGATCTGAGTGATAGAACCCCTCCTGCTTCTCCACTCATCTCTCCATTCTCCTCCCCACTACTCTCATGGTTCCGCCAACAGGCCAACCTTGTACTCTTCCCCAGGGCCTTTGCCCTCGTCTTCCTCTGGCTGTTCATGTGACTGGTCCACCTAGGGTAACTCATCCAGTTACTCTCTCGCTCACCAACCCTTGGTTTTCTAAGCACTTAGCCCTTTCTGAAATGAGCTATTTTTGTGTTTTTCCCCCATTAGAGTATAAGCTCCATGGAGACAGGGACCTTGTTTGGCTAGTTCACTGCTCTATCCTTGGATTTTAGAGTAGTGCCTGGCATGTACTAGGCCCTCATATATTTGAAGGAAGAATGAAGAAAGACTCCTCAGTACAAATTATTCAGTTCCCATTACAAATTACAAATAAGTCTTAAGTGTGTACAAACCAAAGTTGTCTCAAGATGGATAACCCTTATATTACTCAAAATATACTCAACAAACTCTCATGTTCACTGCTGTGGCAGTGATCATTGTATCCAAAAATTAACAAAGCGTAATCCATGCTCTTGAGGACCTTATACTCCCAATAGGGAACACACTCATACAAGGTAACTTTAGTACAACTACTACACTTCTGAGCTCCAGTTTCACATACACGACTCTACTCCTTTTTCTTGTTTCATAGAGCTCAGAATCTTTACCTAAAACAACTCCTTATTAACAGTTTATGCACGAAATCTTGGGCATTATTTTACCTTCTTATTCATTCCCAGTTATTGGGCCATATGTCATATACCCATTCATCCCCCAAATATTTGAGCATCTCTTATAAGCATGGTCCTGAGATACAAAGATAAGGAAACCTGGTTCTGCCACTAAATCACAAATCCTGGAAGAGGATACAAATTAGTCATTACTTCCAACAACAAATTTGTAAGAATCTAAGAAAAGGTCTACTAATGTGGGTATATTGTCTTTTACATGAAATTCATCAAGTTGGGTGTGTATATCCATTCCCTGGTAATTACCTTTCTTTTTTTTTATGAATTTCCATCATTTTATTTAAATTCAATTAATTAACACATAGTGTATTACTAGTTTCAGAGGTCGAGTTCAGGGATTCATCACTCTTGTATAATACCTAGTGCTCATTACATCATGTGCCCTCCTTAATGTCCATCACCCAGTTACCCCTATCGATTGACCTCTGGGCTCTTTCCATAGTTTTGCTTTTGTGGACATTGCTGCTATAAACATTGGGGTGCAGGTGCCCCTTCAGTGCACTACATTTGTATCTTTGGGGTAAATACCCAGTAGTGCAATTGTCGGGTCGTAGGGTAGCTCTGTTTTCAACTTTTTGAGGAGCCTCCATACTGTTTTCTAGAGTGGCTTCACCAGCTTGCATTCCCATCAACAGTGTAAGAGTGTTCGCCTTTCTCTGCACATCTTTGCCAACATCTTTTGTTTCCTGCCCTGTTAATTTTAGCCATTCTGACTGAGGTGAGGTGGTATCTCATTGTGGTTTTGATTTGTATTTCCCTGATGCCAAGTGATGTTGAGCACTTTTTCATGTGTCTCTTGGCCATTTGGCTGTCTTTGGAGAAATGTCTGTTCATGTTTTCTGCCAATTTCTTGATTGGATTATTTGTTTTTGAGTGTTGTTCTTTATAGATTTTGGACACTAGCCCGCTATCTGATAAGACATTTGCAAATATCTTCTCCCATTATGTTGATTGTCTTGGTTTAGTTAACTGTTACCCTTGCTGTGCAAAAGCTTTTTATCTTGACGAAGTCCTAATAGTTCATTTTTGCCTTTGTTTGCCTTGGCTTTGGAGACGTGTCTAGCAAGAAGTTGCTGGCTGAGGTCACATAGGTTGCTGCCTGTGTTCTCCTCTAGGATTTTGATGGATTCCTATCTCACATTTAGGTCTTTCATCCATTTTGAGTCTATTTTTGGGTACGGTGTAAGGAAATGGTCCAGTTTCAGTCTTCTGCATGTCCAATTTTTCCAACACCGTTTGTTGAAGAGACTGTCTTTTCTATTGGATAGTCTTTCCTGCTTTGTCAAAGATTAGTTGACCATAGAGTTAAGAGTCCATTTTTGGGTTCTCTGTTCTATTCCATTGATCTGTGTGTCTGTTTTTGTGCTAGTTACCTTGCTGTCTTGATGGTGACAGCTTTGTAATATAGCTTGAAGTCTGGAATTGTAATGTCACTGGCTTTGATTTTCTTTTTCATATATTCCTTTGGCTATTTGGGGTCTTTCCTGGTTCCATATAAATTTAAGGATTATTTGTTCCAGCTGTGTGAAAAAAGTTGATGGTATTTTGATAGGGATTGCATTGAATGCGTAGATTGCTCTAAGTAGCATAGACATTTAACAATTTTCTTCCAATCCATGAGCATGAAATGTTTTTCCATTTCTTTGTGTCCTCCTCAATTTCTTTCATGAGTGTTCTATAGTTTTCTGAGTATAGATCCTTTGCAATTGTAAGTGGGATCAACTCCTTAATTTCTCTTTCTTCTCATTGTTGGTGTATAGGAATGCAACTGATTTCTGTGCATTGACTTTGCCACTTTGCTGAATTCCTGTATGAGTTCTAGCAATTTTGGGGTGAAGTCTTTTGGGTTTTCCACATAGAGTATCATGTCATCTGCGAACAGTGAGAGTTTGACTTCTTTGCTGATTCTGATGCCTTTTATTTCTTTTTGTGGTCTGATTGCCGAGGCTAGGACTTCTAGTACTATGTTGAAAGTGGGCCTCCCTGTCATTCCTGATCTTAGAGGAAAAGCTTTCAGTTTTTCTCCTTTGAGAATGATACTCGCTGTGGACTTTTCGTGTATGGCTTTTATGATATAATTACCTTTCTTTCAAACAGAAACAAACTTGCTTTGCCCTTGGCTCCAGGAGCAATCATCAAGTACTGAGTTCATGTCAGTGGGATAATACTATATTTGGTCTTTGTCCCTAGTCTCTGGCAAAAAGTTCCCTGAACTTAAATTTTTTTTTTTTTAAGATTTATTTATTTATTTATTTATTAGACGGAGAGAGACAGCCATCGAGAGAGGGAACACAAGCAGGGGGAGTGGGAGAGGAAGAAGTAGGCTCCTAGTGGAGGGGCCTGATGTGGGGCTCAATCCTGGAACGCTGGGATCACGCCCTGAGCCGAAGGCGGACGCTTAACGACTGCGCCACCCGGGTACCCCCCAAACTTAAAATTTACTGAGTGATAGTAGCATCGTCTGTTTCTTATAGCAAGCCTCGTTGGACCATGCCTGAATTTATGCTCGGTAAGTCTCAGCGTGGGGCCCCTAGGTGGTTTGAGGGTAGGGGCTAGTCACTGAAAATACTAAACAGGATTAGAGAATGGGAAGTTTCAGCTCTACCCCTGACCTCCAGGGAGGGAGAGGGCCTGGAGTTGGGGTTGTAACAACTCTTGAAGAATGAGTGTAATAAGCATATCTAAAGCCACATTCTTTTTTTTTTTTAAGATTTTATTTATTTATTTGACAGAGAGAGACAGCAAGAGAGGGAACACAAACAAGGGGAGTGTGAGAGGGAGAAGCAGGCTTCCCACGGGGCAGGGAGCCTGACGCAGGGCTCCATCCCAGGACCCTGGGATCATGACCTGAGCCAAAGGCAGACGCTTGACAGCTGAGCCACCCAGGCACCCCTAAAGCCGCATTCTTGTTCTTGGAGCCTTCTCCGTCTCAGTAAATGGCAATTTTGTCACTGTTATTCCAGTTGTCATTGAGGCCTCCCTGACCTCTCCGTAGGACACAAGCCTCCCACACACCTGCCCCCTTTACCCTTACAATGCTTTATTTTTGCCTAAGTTCTTCTTAGGGAGCATATATGTTCCAGTGAGGATGATACTTGGAACATAGTAAGTGTTCCATGAATCTTCAAATGGATGAATTTTCAGTCCTTGAAGAATTGGCCAAGGTGAGGTTATAGATGAAGGCAGGAAGCACCCCCAGACTGTGGCATTTTATACGCATCTCCTGTAGAATTTATGCTTTCTATTAGTCAATGGGGAGCTAAGAGTCTTTGGCAGGGACTTAGTTTTGTAGGCTGTCTTAGCTACAATGTGAGGAGTGGGAGGCTAGGAGCAAGGAAACCAGGTAGGTTAGTGTTAAGGGTGGATGAGAGTTTGAAATAAGGGGGCAGCAGTGTAGGGGCTGGGAGTGGTGTTCGTCTGATTGTAGCCTGACCCAACAACAGTGATGCCACTTCTGTCTGCTCTGCCTGCCCCTCTCTTAAAGAGATTGAAGTCTTTAGGTCGCAGGAGAGTATCAGTGTGGACCTACATGAGAGAGAAGTAGTTGTCTTGGTGTACAGATTTTCCCTTCTCTGGGGGTTGGCTTGGCTGTGCTCCCTAGTTCAACCTGGCTTAACAGACCATGGACAGACTGAAATTTGCAGGCCTTGTCTAGTGCCCGGTCCTGGGTGCCTGCTGTGCCAAACAAGGTCGGGGAGTTAGTGACCAGTTGGACTCTGGCTGATCTAGCTTACAGACTACCAGCACTGCCACTTACTAGTTGTGTGACTTGAGCAGTGTGTGCAATGTCTTAATTTTAGCCAGCAGACAAATGCAGATAACAGAATCTGGGAATACTGACGATGGATATATTTTTGCTTGTCTAGCTCACATTGATGTACAAGTGAAGAAATAGGAATTAACTGATGTGTGGAAGACAAAGTACAAAATTTGATGATTTTAGCAAATGTATGCAGTGGTGTGACCACCACAATCGAGACACAGAACGTTTTAATCACTCCAGAAGATTCCCTCATGTCCTTTAAAGTCAGTCCTCAAGCGCCTCGCGACAATTGCATTGCTTTCCATAACCATAATTTTGCCTTTCCTAGAATTTAATGTAAATGGAATCGTGCAGCAAGTCTTTTGTGTCTGACTTCTTTCACTTAGCATAATGCTTTTGACCTCCATCTGTGGTGTTGTATATATCAGTGATTCATTTTTTTATTTGATGGATAATATTCCATTGGCTGGATGTACCACAGTTTGTTAATCCAGTTGCTTATTGATGAATGTTAGGGTTTCCAGTTTTTGGCTATTACAAGTATTACTGCTGTTATTAGCATTCATTTACAAGTCTTGGTGGAGATATATGTTCTCATTTATCTTGGGTAACGTTATAAGAAATTGCCAAACATTTCCATTGCCAACAGCCATGCTGTCAAGTGTCTGTTTAAATTTTTCGCCTGCTTAAGAAATTGCATTGTCTTTTTATTATCGAGTTGTAACAATTCTTAGGTATTTTGGGTGCAATCTTTTATCAGATACATGTTTCGCAAATACTTTCTTTGAGTAATTTTTTGTGTTTGGTTTATGTTAAGGATCAGAGTTCTTTTTTTTTTACATAAGGGTATTTTAGTATCATTTATTGAAAAGGCAGTTGAAAATCAATTGATGATATATATATGGGTTTATTTCTGGACTGTTCTGTTCCATTGACATATGTATCTTTACACCATTTGTATAGGTTATGCAGTGTTACTCTTTTCAAAGTGTTTACTATTTTAGATCCTTTGCATTTCCTTATAAGCTTCAGAATCAGCTTGTTAAAATAGATCTATTGAAGTTGGAGAGAATAGACATCTTAATGTTACAATCCATAACTATATGGTATCTCTTTATTTTTTTTAGGACTTTAATTTCTCTCAGCAACACTATACGTATTTCAGTATATAATACAGTTCTTGCACTATTTTTGTCAAATTTAACTAAAGGTTTCATAGTTTTGATGCTATTGTCGTGGTACTCATTTCATGTTTGCTGCAAATACAATAGAAATACAGATGATTTTTGTATATTGGCAGTGTATTCTACAAAACTGCAAAATTCATTTATTACCTTTTTTTTTTTTTTAATTCCATAGACTTTTCTACCCGGAGGATGATACTCCAAATGAAGATTGTTTTACCTGTTCCATCCAGTGTCTATGTCTTTTAGTTTTTGCCTCATTGTTCCTCCAGTGTAGTGTTGAAAGAAAAGGGTGAGAGCAGATCTTTCTCCTTGTCTTTTGGAGAGAAACACTTAGTCTTTCACTGTTAAGTTTAATATTAGCTGTAGTTTATAGATACTTTTTTTAGTTCGGAAAAGAAAAGTTTCCTTCTATTCCTACTTTGAAATTTTTTAAAAAATGAGCAATGGATATTGAATTTCCTTTCAGATGCTTTTTCTGCATTGAGATGATCATGGTATTTTTCTTTAAGTGTGTTTATATGGTGTATTACATTGTTTTGAATGTTAAAACAATCCCACATTCCTCAGATACACCCTTTTTATATATTGATGGGTTATCCTTTTTGCAGGATTTGATTTATTAAATATTTAAGGTTTTCCCATTTACATTCATGAGGAATATTAGTAGCTTCCTTAAATGCCTTTGTCTGGTTTTGTCATAAGGATCATGCAAGAGCTCATCAAAAGTGAGTTGGGTAGTGTTCCTCTTTTATTTCTTGGAAGAGTTTGCCTAGAATTAGGATATTGGATTTTTACTGCTGCATAACAGACTACCACAAACTTAACAGCTCACAACAGCATACAAATTATTAGCTCACGGTTTCTGCAGGTTAAGAGTCCGGGTGTGGCTTTAGCTGGGTCCTCCGTTCTCCATCTCACAGTTGCGTTCAGGGTGTTAGCCTGCCTCTTAGGACTGCTGGCAGAATTCAGTTCCTGGTGACTGTAGGACTTACAGTCTTACAGGACTTAGAGTGGCTTGCTTCTTTAAGTCAGCAGGAGAATCTTTGTGATACCAAGGAAGGTCCCAGTCTCTCTTTTAAAGATTTACGCTTAATGGAGTTGGATCTGCTTATGATAATTTCCCTTTTCGGTAACTCAGAATCAGCTGATGGAGACCTTAATTGTATCTGCAGAATCCTTTTACCTTTATCATATAACTTATCCCATCACCCTTGCTGTATTCTGTTGGTTGGAAGTAGATCACAGGTTCCGTCCACACTCAAGGGGACAGGTCATACAAGAGTTAGACATGGCTTGACTCACTGAGGTTACTAAGCTGTATCTGCCACAGTTTGTATGCTTTCTTAAGTGTTCAGTAGAATTAATCTGGGCCAGGACTTTTCTTTTGGGGAAGGTTTTAACTACAAATTCAGTTTCTTTGCTAGATATTGGGCTATTCTAGTTATCTGTTTCTTCTTTTGTGAACTTTCATAGTTTGTGCTCTTCAAGCACTCTAATCTGAATTGTATAATTTACAAGAATAAAGTTAATAATATTCTCATTATCCTTTTAATATCTGTAGGCTCTATGGTGATGTCTTCTCTTTCATTTCTTATTTGTGTCTTTTTTTTTTTTTTAACATGATCAGTTTGGCTGGAGGTTTATACATTTTGATCATTTTGAAGAATCAACTTTGGTTTCATTGTTTTTTTTCCTCCTTTATTATTCGTCCATATTCTATTTAATAGCTTTATGCTTTTATCTTTATTTTCTTCTCTTATTTTGAGTTTAATTTGTACTTTTCTAGTTTCTCATGGTGGAAGCTTCGACTATTGATTTTAGGCCCTTTTTTTTTTGAAAAAAATAGTTAATAAATTTCCTTGCGGGTATTGCTTTTCTTTTTTTTAACCAAAATCATTTTTGTTTTAGTCTTCAAAGAACAAACTTCTTTTTCCAAGGTAATGATTAATTTACAAAAATGGCATTTGCAATGCATCTTCAAAATATTTCCCTTTAACAGGAACCTTAGCTTTACAGAATCCAAATATTAAAAGGTTAAAAAAAATTTTCTGTTTTGTTATTATAGGACAAAACAGTAAGTCAGGGAAAGCCATTCATTTTTCAGGACCTTCTCCAGGAACCAGCATTGTTACATTATTTCCATTTAGCAAAATTTTATCTAATTTAGTGATCCTTCTTCCTTCTGGTGTGATTTCAAACTTAGTGACATCCTCCAATACCCTATTGACAAAGTCATCATACCCCAAAAGTGTGCCAACAATTTCTTTATCATTTTATATCACAATGTGAATTCTTCATCCTATAAATTTGTCCACAAGCTCTAGAGGCAGAGGCTGTGATGGGTTAGTGGTAGTGTTAGCTGTCATGGCTATGCCAGAAGTCACGGGTATTGCTTTCGATCTAAAAAAAAATTATTCAGGGGGAGGCGTGGATGGGAGGTTGGGCTAAGTAGATGATGGGCATTGAAGAGGGCACTTGTGAACACTGGGTGTTACACGTAAGTGATGAATTGCTAAATTCTGTTCCTGAAATCAACACTACTACACTATATCTTGACTAACTTGAATTTAAACTAAACTAAAAAAAAATGATTCAGTTCAAACTATTTTTTAGTTTCACTTGTGATTTCTCTTTGGAATGGATTATTTAGGAGTATGTTGTTTAAACGTGGAATATTTGAAGTTTTTCCCCAAATACCATTTTGTCATCAAGTTCTAGTTTAATTTTATTATGGTCAGAAAATATATTTTGTATAATAGAATTTAAGAGGGTCTACCCTTAAAGTTAATGAGACGGATTAATGGTGTACTTTGGTGAATGTTCTATATACACTTGAAAAGAATGATTCTTCTCTAGTTATTGAATAGAAGGTACTGTATGTATCAGGTCAACTTGGTTGGTAAGGCTGTTTGTTCAGTGTCTTAAAGCACTTCTCTCCATTTATAACTACATTATGTAGCAGGCATCTTCAGGGCTCTGAAATGGGTTAATTGGTGAAAGTCATTATACCCTTCAATTCATGGGTAGTTTTTTCTGTTGAGGGGCTGAGAGCATGGGGGTTGGTTGATTTGAGTGTCTGCTCTGCCAGGTACTGTTCAAGAATAGGGAATAAAGTGGAAGGCATTGATAAACCAGACATTGCCTTGTCTTCAGAAACTCGTGTCTTGGGGGGAATGAGAGACAGTTATTAATGCAATGAAGGATGGAGGCGGGTATGATGTAGTAGAGCAGTCACGCAAGACAGCGTTCTACTGAAGAGATAGTGTAGTGGAAGGTGTAAGATTGTGTATTAACGATGCTTGACATTCTTAGTAACGGTGGTAGTAGCCTTGTGTCTGTTGAGTTTGCCATGAGAGGAAGGGACTGGAACCTAGGAGACAGTGACAATGGGTAGCGTTTGATATGTGTTTATTATGTGCCATGAATTCTCTTTAGCATGTTATGTGTATTCATTTTTTTTTCTTTTTTTATAAAGATTTTATTTATTTATTCGACAGAGATAGAGACAGCCAGAGAGAGAGGGAACACAAGCAGGGGGAGTGGGAGAGGAAGAAGCAGGCTCATAGTGGAGGAGCCTGATGTGGGGCTCGATCCCATAACGCTGGGATCACGCCCTGAGCCGAAGGCAGACGCTTAACCGCTGTGCCACCCAGGCGCCCCTGTATTCATTTTATTACCAGTGTCACCCTTTGAGAGTGGGTACTGTTATCTCCATTTATTGCAAAAGGAAACTGAGGCACATAGAGGTTAACTGGCTCAAGCTGCAAGTAAGTTGTTGGGTTAGGATTCACGGCTGAGCAGTGTGGCTCCAACATGCGTGTGAGCTGTCAGCCATTATGCTGATAATCCCATTGACAGATAATAAGGATTTGATCTAGGCTAGATAGAATGGCATTGGGAATGTAGAGAAGCAAACAGATGGGAGAGGGCTTACTGGGGTAGAATCTATAGCACTGAGGTAAAGTAGAGGAGGGGCAATGTGCTGAAAAGGAACTATTTCTCACCAGAGAGATGGGGAGAGGATGTAATACCCATTACAGAAATATGAAAATCGGAAGAAGGAGCTGTAGGATGTATATACTTTTTAAAGATGTCTTCGAGCCAACCAAGCAGAGATTCCTTCCTGGGGTTCCAGAAAGGTGGGAGGTATGGAGGGAAAATGTGGTTATAATTTGTCATAGAGGTAATATTTGGATCTATGGGCATGTTGTGGTCACCAAAGAGAGAAGAAAATAGAAAAGAGAGGTTTTAAAAGACAACATAAAAAATGTACTATTTGTTGGATTAAAGAGTTTTGGGTGTGGAGGTATCACGGTTCAACGTCATGTTGATTCAGTAATGGTATCTCCAGGTGCTTATCATCTAGTGTTGCCCAGTGTGTCATTACGAAAGTGGTGTGCAGTAGAGGGAATATTGTGGCAGGACGTGGAAGAGCATGGCTCTGTTTTTACGTAGCCTGTGTGTGTCTGCTGCCTTCGATATATTACCTTAGAAGTGAGACTTAGCTGCCTTCAGAGGAAAATAAAAATCAGTAAGAGGATTAAAAATGGAAAAGAGCTTTATACAATTTGAGATTGGTCTTGAGCCAATTAGTTAACCACTTAGATGCCCTCATGAAGGTGGGATTATGTAACTCCATTGGAATGATTCCAAAAAGAAAAACATTTGTGATTATACTGTAGCTGGGTTTTTGACCTGAAAAGATCTTGGGTAGTGAAGTCAAATTCTCATTCTCTAATTAGTGTTTTGGGTTTTAGCCATACTTTCACCACGAAAGTCTGAGAAATTTGATAAACTTTTAAAAATTGTCCCCCTCTTGCCTCGCTGGCCTTCTTCAATGGTTGAGTCACTTTAAGCCTTTATTTTCTTATCTAGAAATTGGGGATAATGATATCTAGTCTCATTAATTCAGAGGGCAATCCGGAGGATTACAGGAGCTGTTGAATAGAAAAGCACTTTGTAAACTGAGAACTCTATAATTACAACTGTCCCTTGGGGTTGTGGTGTGTTGATGGTGTTGGTTCATCTCTCAGGTTCATCTGCTATCACTACCCTTCTGCTGCCAGCGCCTTTATCTTGCAGAGAAAAACAATGTACCGTGTGTTTCATGAAATTTATCCTTTGAACTAATGCTAAGTTACTGGCACACAGGAATGAGTGCTCCTTTGCTTACCCCAGATATACACCCTCTGTTGCCAGCCAGTTTTTCTGACGTACAGTGCTTACCAGTGTGAGACTGGAGCAAAGCACATGCTTCCTTTTAAACTATGAAAAACTGCAGTACTGGTTTCAGCAATTGGTGTATGTTTCTGATTCTATATACATATAATTGTGGACAGTTCTCCTCCCCCCACTTCTCTCCCTTCCTCCCTCCCTTTTCTCTCTTATTAAATCCCAGGACAAGGTATGAGACACGCATCCCATACAGAAGCGTAAACTAAGCAGTTTGTGGTGTCGTCATATCTGGTCTCAGTGGGAGGAATTGTATGAGCTATACTTCCAGAAGAGTTCTTGTTGGCTGTAGGCATGCAGGGTACAGGGGTAAGTCCTTTTCAGTAAAAGGTAGCCTTTTTAGTGATCAGTCTTCCTCTCATCCCACTGCCCCACAAAGATACATACATACACTAGGGCCCAGAGTCCAAATTGCGCTGGTCTAGTCATATGGGAAGTCAGAGTTATGCTTCTCAACGCTTCCTAGCAGAGTATGATGAGTAGCCAGTTGGGAGTGATTTTGTTGTGAATGGCTATAACGTGGTAATCACATATCTTTAACTAGGGTCATTCCAGTGGATAATAGATGCTTTTGAACTGGCCTTACATTTACTTGTGTTCTTTTCCCTAAAAGGGAGGCTATGACTCTCAGCCTCATCTAATCTCACCTCACCCCCACCATAAGTAGTTCCTTAGTTCGAGAGGTTGATGACCTCTTGCTGTGTGGACATTCACTAAAGGTTACACTGTGTTGCAGTTTGGAAGGAATCAGGCAGGAAGATTGAAGATTTGTTTAGACTTTATCCAACAAAAGAATTGCCTGCCTAGCTCAGGGATGTTTTGTTTCTGAGTGACTCATTAGTGGGGACCATCTTCCACAACTCTGTTTCTAAAAAAAGAGTAGAGAGACAGCTTTCCTGGATTCTTTCTCTAGGCTATTCTGTCCACTCCCCTGCAGTCTCTAAGATCACACTCTTAACTCTCCGGGGAAAGCGCTATAGCCATGCTCACGGTACCTGCCCAGCTAATGCGTGCTGCCACTGGTCGTGGGGCTGACACTTGACCCAAGTTGGATAGAGATCTGGGGTGGGATTTTTGGGGGGATGGTTTTTGAAATTATGAACTGAGAAGGCTTTCATAGAACTGGGAAGAAGCAGCTATGTGCAAGGGAAGTCGAGAAGAAAGTGAAGCAAGTGTGTAGAGAGAAATGAGTAATGCTCTGAGAATGACATCAGTTCACAAGAGCCTTCTAGTTCTGTCCCCAGCAACCTGCTTCTTCCCATGCATTCTGTAAGCTTATTCTCCCGTAAGCTAACAATAAATTCCCTCTTTTTGGTGAAGATAAGGTTTCTGTGACTTGAACTAAAATCTCCTTTACTAAAATAAGAGGAGATGAACTATTATATGACTTTGTACTTTGTTTTTATCATATGACCAGTATAAGTAAACTACTATTGATGAATAGAGCAGGGCCCCGTTAATCAGCTACCAGAAGTATGTGGATGGATAGTGTACTTTAACGGACAGTTTGGCCATTAAATGATACGTGCAGAGCATTTCCTTGTGGTACCTGGCCCAAAGTTAAAGAATGTAATTACATCATAACTGTCTTATTAGCAGCTTTATCTGGCACTGTAGTAGTACTTCTCTTAGTTTCTTCTTTGCTACGTCATGCTTTCCTTGGTATATACTTATTGGGGTTTTAATAATGGTTCTTTTTCTAAAATAAATGATCGTGTGTATAACTTTTTTTTTTTTTAATCAAACTGCCTGGGGTTTTTAGAATCATCCTTTGTTTAGACTAATAATACTCTTTGTAGAAGCAGGAGCTCTTACTAACTGTAGGTACTGTGATATGGAAACTCCCTTCCTCCACTTCCTTCTGCCATCTGTCTCTGAAAAATTATAGTTCTGTTAGAACTTAAGTCATTTTACTTGGAGAACAACTTGTTGAACTTCCCTCAGTTTAGTAAATACCACTGCAGTTCTTATCAACGCTACAATTTATCTTTTAGCTTTGCATTCTCACCCTGTCATTACAGTAGTCTGTAGAAAATAAGCACGGTGAATATTTGTTCTTTTTGGCTGCCCAGCAGATGAACTCCATATCTAAATCAGGAGAGTTCTCTACTTCATGATGTTTTGTGGGAAGCTGTGTCACTGCCCACGTGCTCCCCTTCCACTCCCAACCCTTGCATATCTTAATACCCAGACAGAATAGGGAAAAATTAGTATACTTTTAAAGTTCTCTTATCCCAGGTTGGGGCATACAAATTAGAGGTGTGAAATGGAGTGGTTTAGCTGTGTGGGTGGGGAGGCAGTGTGGAGTGTGGAGGTAGTAGTAGCCATAACTTAATTGCTCTGAACTCAAGCATCACTGGCAACCACATTCTGAATTTTGATTTGAAATTGAATCCCTTGCATAGATTGTTGGCAGTGATTAAAAATTTTGGGGGGAGGTTCGTTTCATTAAGTTTGAAAGAGAGTTTGATCTAGCTGAATGCTTTTGTACCTTCCAAGACTGACTGCAATAGCTGTCCTTAGTTCCTTATTGTGTAGATTTCTGGTATTTTATGGTGGAACTCCGGTCATGCCAGCCCCTCACCATAGTCTCTGTTTAGTCAAAAGACTATATTCCCCTACTTTTCTTTATGGTCATTTTACACTTTGAAGCCACTGTTGGAGTCTTTTTATTCTTTATGAGGTCGAGACTGTCATCTTTGATAGTCAAAACTAACCTAAGAGTTAAGGGTTTTCCTTACTATTTGTTGAAATCAACTGGCTTTAATAATTTAGGGCAATTAGTGGCATTGGCATATTTAAAACAATGTAAGTTTACAGTGTATTCATGATTTACTTACTAGTTTCTGACTTGTTTTTCCTGATTTTTTAATTTATCAAAGCCATGTTTGTCTGTTCTGGAAAAATCTTTTAAGTACAGGGAAGTATTAAGAAAAAAACAATGTAGGGCCCCCACATTAATCTGCAGATTCAGTGTAATCCCTATCAAAATTCTCACTGCCTTTTTTGCAGAAATCAACAGTGTAATTCTAAAATTTACACGGAAATTCAGGGGGCTCAGAACAGCCGAAACAATCTTGAAAAGAACAAAGATGGTAGACTTTAAAACTTTTTTTTTTTTTTTAAGATTTTATTTATTTGAGAGAGTGCAAGAGAGAATGCAAGTCGGGGGAGGGGCAGAGGGAGGAGGAGAAGCAGAGCCCAATGTGTCAGGTGGGGCTTGAACCCAGGACGACAAGATCATGACCTGAGCTAAAGGCAGACAGTTAACTGACTGAGCTGCCCAGGGGCCCTTCAGCTTCAAAACGCTACACAAAGCTCCTGTAATCAAGATGGTGTGGTACTGGCATACGATACTATAGATCAATTTATGGTCATTTGATTTTTGACAAAGGTGTCAAGACAATTTAATGGGGAGAAGAACAGCCTTTTCAACAAATGCTCCTGGAACAGCTTGATAACCACATGCAGAAGAATTAATTTGAATCTCTCTCTCATACCAAAATTAACTAAAATAGATCAGACCTAAATGTAAGAGCTAGAACTAAAACCCTTAGAAGAATACATAGGTGTAAATCTTCGTCGTGACCTTGGGTTAGTCAATGGTTTCCTAGATATGATATGACACCAAAAGTACAAGCATCCCAAGAAAAAATCGATAAGTTGGATTTCGTTACAGGAAAAAAATGATAAATTAGGTGTCATCATAATTAAAAACATTTGTACTTCAAATAACATTATCAAGACCGAGAAAAAACAACCCGGAGTGGAAGGAAATCTTTGGAAATCATATATCTGATAAAGGTCTAGTATCAAGAATATATAAAGAACTCTTACAACTCAATATAAAAAGACAACCTGATTTAAAAAATGGGCAAAGGAATCAGATAGATGTTTCTCCAGAGGATATGTAAGTGAAAAGATGCTCAACATCTTTAGTCCTGAGGGAAATGCAAGTAAAAGCCAGAGTGCTACGCCCACTAGGATGACTGTCAGGGGAAAGGTGGACAATGGAAAGTCTTGGTGAGAATTTGGAGACTCATGCATCTCCAAATTTGGGGTGTAAAGTGGTGCAGCTGCTCTGGGAAACAGTTTAGCAGCTTCACAAATGGTTAAGCATAAAGTTACCACATGACCCAGCAGTTGGACTCCTAGATACATACCCAAGAGAAATGAAAATATCTGCAAAAACTTGTACACAAATGGTCATTGCAGCCAAACAGCAGAAACTGTTCCTTTTATACCAGCCCCAAAGTAGAAGCTACCCCAACGGCCATTCATTGCTGAATGGTTAAACCAGATGTGATGTATCCGTGCAATGGAATATTATTCCGTGGTAAAAAGGGCATAAAGTGATGCCTGTAACAACATGGATGATGAACCTTGAAAGTATAGGTCAGTGGAAGCAGCCAGACCCAGAAGACTACATACTGTGATTCCATTGATATGAAATGTTCAGAATAGACAAATCCTTAGAGACAGAAAGGTCGATTACTGGTTGCCAGGGGTGGGGGAGGAGGAAATGGGGAATGACTGTTGATGGATATGGGGTTTCTTTTGGGGTTGATGAAAATGTTCTGGGCTTTGATCATGATGATGGTTGCACAGCCTTGTAAATATACTAAAAACCACTGAATTGTATACTTCAAAAAGCAAATCTTATGCTATGTGAATTGTAGCTCAATTAAAAGAAAAGATAATTAACAAAACAAGCCACCTCAGATCCCACTGCCCAGGGACCCCCACAGCTTACAAATGCTTACTCAGTGCCAGACCCCTGAGCCCCGTAGATCTCATTTAGTTCCCACAGTAGCTTTGTGAATGTTCTCTCAGAACTGGGGCTCCTGACTCTTCCAGAGTTCTTTCTGCTAATTCGCTGTGCTCACTCTTAACAAAGAATTTTAGGCGAAGACAAGAGAGCTAATTTGAAATATTATGAAAATACTGTTTTATGAAGGTAAGTGCTTTACTCACACAGTTGACCAAAATACATTTGTGGCATGGTTCAGGTAGCATTCAGTGCTCAAGCTTTAGGGAAAGCAAACCCTTGAGAAATAGGGTTAAACCCCCAAAGTTAGTCTTTTAATAATACTGAGGAGCTTATGCTGATCTTTTTTCTTTTCTTTTCTTTTCTTTTTTCTTCAGAGACTGCAAGAAAGAAACAAGTAGAATTAGAAACTTCCTTAAGTGGGTCATTTATGTTGACCTGGTGTAATGCTGGGGTAGAAAAACTGCTTGAATTTTGTCTTCATAAACTGCTACTCATCAGAACATGCTATGGTCCATTGCTTTTCTACTAGAGAGTTTAGAACAGAAGGCGTCAGTAAAACACACTAGCATGGAAAACCTTGTTACAGTGGTTACTTTTGTTTGTTTGAACATGTGCTTAAGATTTCAGAGCAGCTAGTCATGGGTTCAGAGGTTTTATCCTGTGTACTCATTGTATTGATTGATCCTTATTCGTGGGCATCTAAAATGTGGTGAACTTCAAACTCCTTGCAAAAACAAACCAAACATGGTTAGTAATTTTTATTTTTAAGGAGAGTTGTTCAGACTTTTTAATGACTTTGACATGAAAATATACTGTTTTTAAAAATCTTGAACTTCAGATAGTGGTGCTCTGGCTTTATTCTTTCATCATGTAAATAAAGAAAATGTATTATTTCTAGAAACTTACAAATAGCTTGACTCTGACAGAAGTTCTCAGTGAAGTGCAGTTGACCCCTGTCATTTAATGGTTTCACATTGCAGTCAGAGCAGACTTGCTTTTAGTAAGTATTAGCATTGAGACATGACTGTCCCAAGGAAATGCAAAGTATCGTCTTTTTTTCCCCAGTAGAGTGCTCTCAGAAATTTGATTTTAATATAATAAACACTTTGACCTAGATATCATAATGTCATCATAATTTTAATGTAGATAGACCACACTTGGATTCTAAATTCCATGAAGGCAGAAACTTTTTGCCATCCTTATATAATGTCAGAGTTTCTTCTTGTGCCTGTCCATAGTAAATGATTAATAAATGTTTGTTATATAAATATATATTCATAATCACATATATTGATATTAATCATACTGTTTCTGTAATATACCCCTGACACATATGCAATTAACTAGAATGTTCTCAATTGATAATATTGTGTGTAATAATTTTTCTTGCTGTTTTTGTTTCTTTAGGTTGGTATTTTGTATGGCATCTTTTTTTATCAAAATTCAAGTTTCTGCGGGAACTGGTGGGAGACACAGGATCTCAGGAGGGAGATCATGAGCCGTCAGGCTCTGAGACCGAAGAAGACACTTCGTCATCTTCACACAGGATCAGATCTGCTCGGCAAAGGAGGGCACCTGCTGATGAAGGCCACTGACCCTCGCCATGGTCCTGTACTAGTGAATGATGGAAGGCAGCGGGGAGCCTCTGTCTTTAATGACCTGGCTTTGCAGTTTGGTAAAAGATTGAAGAGCGTTTTTACTTGGATTTTAAGTCCAATTAAAAGAAAAAGATTTATATGTAAGCCATATGAAAATAAAGGGAATTAAAACCAAATCAGCCCATTGCAAATTTCATCTTAAAGGTAGTCTTTTGCCTCACTAGCTTTCTATTTACGTACTTACTCTCTGGCTCCCGGGCTTATTTCCTTGCACTGGTGTGAATCTTGTAAACATTACAGGCTTGAAAAACCATATTTTATTAATTCTGTAATGTATGTTGTATTTTTGTTTTTGTTTTCACATTTTACCTTGTCCAAAATTGGGATATAGCTCATGATTACTGTGAACCAGAAGAGGGTCGTGATGTCATTCTCCCAGCCTGTGCGTGTGTGAACTTACTAACAGCTTGTCACGGCGTCATCACTGTATTGTCCGTACCAGATGTGTCAGGTTTAATTGGCATTTAAAGATGTCTTCAAAAAGATTGCACTACGATTCAGCATTGAAACGAAAAGTGATTGTGTACGCAGAGAAGCATGGAAACAGAGCGGCGGGGCGTACGTTCGGCATTAGCGAAGCAAATATCCGGCGCTGGAGGAGTGACCGCCATTCCATATTTTCTTGTAAAGCAACAACAAAATGCTTTACGGGACCTAAGAAAGGAAGATACCCACAAGTGGATGAAGCTGTACTATGTTTTGTTAGTGAGATGCGTGCAAAAGGCTTGCCTGTCACGCGCCAAGCAATGCGATTGAAGGCAGGAGAAATCGCCAAATCCCTGGGAATAGATGAAACAAAATTCAAAGCGACGAGAGGCTGGTGTGATCGATTCATGCGCCGAGCAGGGTTGTCTTTAAGGTGTCAAACGTCGTTCTGCTCAAAACTTTCTGCCGACATTAAACAGAAGACGCCGGTGCAGCACTCTTTCCAGAAACGCCGGCTCGCCAGTGCTCTTGACGACACCAAGGGTGCTGGTATGTGGAAGAACGTAGGCATCAGTGGCTGTGACTTGAGAAGTGATTCAGAAGAGTTGGACTCAGAATATGAGGTTATAGTTATAACCTAACCAGTTATTTCATACGCTTTCTTTCAGGATCCACAAGACTGATGTGTTAAAAATCTGCTTAACCCTAAAAACCATTTCAATAAAAACGAAATAAACATTCTACCCGATATGAAAGCATTGTGTCAGTTTAATTGCCCGTGTTTTTTTCTTAGTGATCTGTAGGGTGCATCTTACAATTGATGGTATCTTAGATAAAAAATAGTTTGTAAATTTATTTTTCCTTGTAGGGTAGCAATTATTTATTGGGGTACTTAATCCTGACTCTTACAATACTGTTCAAATAGTTATCCTGTATGAGATACCTCTTTTTTTTTTTTTTTGCAATGTACTCAAGACTTTAGGGTAGTGACTTAGTCTAAGAACGGTCTTCTACTTCAGGAAGATTAGTTGCTCCCTTTGTATGGGAGGGCTTCACGCTCAAGGCATGTGTTGTGGAGAAAGTACTTCTTCACAGACAATTCAGTGACAAGACCTCAGAGGTCCTGGGTACCGAGGATAAAACAGAGTGGGTGACAGTGTCTGCTTCACTGGAAAATACCTTGCTGGGTACCCATGTTTGTCTTCACTGAACTTTGGACCGAGTGTTCACCGGGGAAGAGAGATACAGATTCAGAGACTCTTCCTGTTTAGTGTTACCCGCTCTGTACAAGAGTGAATTGCAAAGCCAGTTTCTTTGATGAGTCCAAGTTCCTTTATTTGTGTGTTTACCTGTTTTTCTCAAGGACTAGTCACAGAATATCACCTCTGTGTTATGACGGTGTATAACTACGATACCTCATGCTCCGTGCTGATGGTTTTGTCAGCAGTGCACTTGCATTCCTGAGGTATGCCTCTGCTGTCACTAGTCCTTTGGATATACTGAAAGGGAATTTAGAAAGCGTGTGCTTAGTTTGAAACATCTGCTGGGGGAGATCCCCAGCCGCTGAGAGTGCGGCATAATCTTTCTGTCAGTTCCTTACTGGATGCATTTTGCTATTATTCTGGAACTATAGGGATTCACAGAACAGTGACACACGTGTCAAGCATTCATGTTAGTGCTTCATACTAGCTGGATCTCAAATTAAAACGGTTGTCAGTTAGAAAAATTAATTCTTAAAAGCTTCTTGGTACCGGGGGATATTTCATTAGATCTTTCATAGTCTAATACTTTGAGCTGTGGATTCTGCTTTATAGTGAATACCTTAGGTTTAGATAATAATAGTTGTTGACAAACCTTAAATAACCAGTGAGCTTCTAGACTGTTTCACTATTAAGGAATGATGGCTCTTGGAATACCACACAACCTGCAAGGGTCATCCACAAGTTACTACAAACGAATCTATGGAAGGGTGTATGTGTTGGTATTATTTATTAACATTTAGGCTTCAAGGATGTCTTTTTGTAGTAGAATTTAAGGAAATGTTCTATTTAACTTATTTGGGAAATATATCCAGAAGCATGTTAATCGCTCACACCCTACCATGTTATAACTCCGAGACTCCTCGGAGAGTGAAAAAAAATCACTGGTGCCAATATGAAAATTCTAGAGACTAGTTCCTTTGTTTAAAACTTGTGTTTTCTTGGACTTCGTTCCCCCCGATAACACTCAACATAGTACGTATTTCTAAGGCCACTAAGAAAGGCAAGAGACTATTAACACAATTATTTGTGTGGTATAGTGCTTGTGTTCCTTTTCCCATTTTAGGGCTTTTGTAGCTGCACTCAACCAGAACTTCCCAAGCACCTTTTCAGTTTCTCAGTGGGAGACTGACCCGCCTGTGGTTGTTAATTGTGAAGTTTAGAAGGTGCTGAGCCTTAAGAGCACATACAAGTATCTGTCTTGTTTGAATGCTTGCAAATAGCGACGTGATCAGCTATGCCATCTTTAGAGGATACATTCTAACAGGGTTGTTTCATTTCCTTACCAATTTACCATTCCCGCATCTCTTTTGCCTCTGAAACTTCTGTGAAAATTGCCTGTATCAAACGTACTGGTTTGCATCGCTCTGATTTAAACGCCAAAACAACACACCCGCTAAATATTAGTGTGGCACTGTTAAGTGAGGTTTTTCATATATACGTTAAAAATAGAATTCATCCAATGGATTTTGTAGTGTTGTTTTCATGGTGGAAACATTAAGTACATTGTTTTTGGTGAATAGCTGATTCACATACGTGCTGACCCATTTCTTTAGATACTAGGTTTAAAAACCACTTCCAACTGTTAATTTTGCTGAAAGGTGGGAATATATTTGCCGGAAGGTGGGTGAACCATATTAATGGCTTCACAAAATGTTATTTTAAACCAAAATGTGTTGAAAGATTTGAAAGTAGTGCATTTTTATTTTTAGGAGCAACCTATTTTGAAATTATTTTAAGTCAACAATGCAGTATTTTTTAAAGTCTGTCTTTCTTACAAGGTATGTTTTAATACAACATGTAGCCAGTGTAACTAGATTTTCAGCTGGTAAACTTCAAGTGCTTTTATATTTGAAGTTGACTTTAAAAAGCCAATGAGCAGTACTCAAAAGTTATAGACTTTCAAGCAACTAATGGAATAGTATTTTGTTACGAGTCTAGAATTAAAGCACCTTGTATGGTCTGCTTTTAAAGTATCCTATAGCTTTTAAAGCATAAAGAATATCATTTTATCTTATATTAATAAAAGTTACATTTTCCATTTGTTAATGTGTGCTGCCTGTCTTATGACCAGGGTTTAACATTACCCTCCAAGGTAATTCTGTGCATAACCATTCACCAAATACTGCTGCTGTGGTTTCTTAATGGAAACATTCTATGATGCATTGTCACCCTGCTGCTTGACAAATAGGGTTATAAGGAATTAGAATTGCGTGCGTTAATAGTACCTTATATAACAAAATGTAAATTTAGAGTTAAGGAATGTGTGTAAATGATCATTCACTGTTTTTATTTCAAAACTGGTCAATACTATACCTAAAGCTTCTGTGGTTTTTTTGATGTTTTAACTCTCACTTTAAACTGCACAGAATAAATTAAGATGAAACAAAAACTTGGTATGTGTCATTGATGATGTACAGTAGTATGAAAGGTACCCAGGGCATGAGGGATGTTGAAAGCAGTCATTTTTACCAGTGGTCCACTCTTTACCATATTTTTCACACTCTAAGGATCTAGAAGAATTAAGACAGCAGTAGTATTCCTAAGGCCATGGAAGTAATTGACTTAGAACCCAAAGGACATACAGCATTAGAGCTAAATTGCTTTGACCATGTGTGGCCTTTGGTTTTCTTCTCATACTTTATCCAACACCCTCGAGATTGTTCTGATACTGGGTTTACCATAGTCATGTCTCACATTTTTGTTAGTATTAACCATACAGAAGACTGAGCCCACTGACCAAAGCCAAGTGAAAAGATTGAGGAATGCCTTTGAAAGCCAGTTTGAGATGGGAAATCATTAATTGCAGTGGCTAGGAGCCAAGTTTTTCATTTTTCTCCAGCAGTGCTTAGCTGCCAAGAGTGTAGAGTTGGGAAAAGTGGATCGTGCCAGGGTCAGGCTTCAGAGCTTAGGAGTGTCCGAAGGGCAAGGCCGTTAGAGATTGCTGGAGATTGGCTGTAGGACTTGGGCTGGGCTGTAAGAGAAGTCTGATCAGTAAGACACTGATAAATAGAAAGTGGTAGAGATTGAAGATAAAATGAGTGTGACATTTATGTGTAATGGAAAGAAGAAAGTTTGGGGTGGAGATCAGAATTTTAGAGGTGAAGCAGTTCTGAGCGGTGTCACTAATTACAGCCATAGAAAAGGAATCAGAACGGGGGACTCATTCTAGGGTGTACGTGGACTATCAGTGTGATCACAATATGTGATGGCTGGAGTTGGGATGGAGAAGAGGACCACACACTGGCGATCAGTTCAGAGACTTGGAAGACTGATCTGGAGGTCTGGGATGTTAGATGGCCCTTAAAAGGAGGAAGGGGTTTCCTGAAAATGAAGAGGAATGGTTTCAGAAAGTTGTGAGAATGCTTTCTCTTCATCCTGCACCCCTCCCCCCGCAGCTCTGCACGCCAGTATGTGATTGTTATGTGCAAGTGAGTACTTCAGTTATAAAAATGATGCTGTTTATGGAGAATGTTGGGGGGGGG
>NW_024425564.1:22321911-22332149 GCF_017311325.1 Ursus maritimus
GGGGGGGGGCGGTGGGGAATGGAGAGAAAGAACTAGGGCATAGTGATTTGGAACTGGAGAAGTAGGAAAGATGTAAGTCACAAGAGACCTTGTATACAATGGCAAGGGCTTTGAAGTGCATGCATGTGTTGGAAAACATTGAAATACTTTGAATTGGGTGAGAGCATGGATTCACTTGTTTAACATATACTGAGTGTGACCTCTCTTGCAAGCATGGGCTAAGTACACATGACCCCGAAAGCTCATGCTCACTGGATCAAGGATGATTGCTTTGGAGGCACAGTGGAAACAGGATATATCTTACTGTAGTCTAAGTAAGAAAATAGAAAGTGGGAAAGAGTGACCAGCGTGGGAAAGAGTGACCAGCGTGGGAAATGGGAGAATATGAAGGATCAGCAGCACCTGAGATTGGATTGTGAAGACAAGTGAAGAACAAGGATAAGTAAAGGATGATTTTGATATTTGAGTTTAGTTTGCAATGGGTAACACTGAGGAATACGTATGGAAGAAATAGGTCTGTGGTCGGCCACAGGGAGATGGGGGATGAGAGTCCAGTTGGGGGTATGCATATTTGAGTTGGATGGGCTCATGGGCCATTAGGTGGACAGAAATACTGACCAGTTATACAAATGGTCTGGGGGGCGGGGTTGAAAATACGGACTGTGATCACCAGTATGTGAATGCAGTTGAAGCCGAGGGAAAATACAGGATCTACCCAGGGAGGAGGATAGAATGAGAAGAGACCCAAGGAGTGGCCCCTAAAGAGCACTAATATTTAAGAGGCTAGTGAAAGAAAAAGACCATTAGGACGTTGAGAAGGACTGCGGAGAAAACCAGGAACCTACCTGGAGGAAAGTAATTGTGCTGGAAGTGAACCGAAGAAAGAACTTGAAAGAAGAGCAAGTGTTCCACTGCTGTATAGACGAAGAATGATATTGCTCACATCTGCCCATGAAGAAACCGTAGCAACAGGAAACGATTGCAGTAGTCCAGGCAGGAGACGATGGGAGTCTGTGCAGGGCTGCTGGTAGTGGGGACACGTGGAAGAAATACCGGTGGGAATTGGTGTGACAGGGGTTGGTGGGTCAATAGACAATGGGAGGTCAAGGATAAGGATGAACCATGGTGGGTGGCTGATGGAGGATGTGGGTGGAGCATAGTTTGGGGAAAAGTCCAGGTATGGATAAGACCAGTGGAAATGGCCCATCTGAAACTTAGGATGAAGTCAGCAGAACTGAATTCCTATCCACATGCTTTATCTTCCTAGTTGGTAGTTATTTAACCTGTTTCCCGAGCTGCTAAATGGGAATGATAACATCTAGGATTATTGTAAGGAGTATATCAAAGAAAAAAAATCCTAGTTAAGCATATTCCTTAAATTAGAGTAGGCAACCCATAACTTAGCCTCTCTCTCTCTTCTTTTCTTCCTTCTTATCACCTTTGTAACATAGAAGCCTTCTTAATGCCAGCTTGGTCTAGGAGCTGGTCAGTCCATTGGAAAAGTCAGTTGAAATGGGGAATCGAGAAAACATACATTCATCCTATGCTATTTGAGGTTACCACCAAGGCTGTTTTCTCACTGAATAGAGATCCATTAGAGTTTCAGTCTCGTTTTCTTTGTAAAAGTTTAGACTTATAATCCTGCGATTTCTGGTTTTGTTCTCTCTCAAAATTGGAATAAGACCAGAACCTTACAGAGCAAAGATTTTTACTGTATTTTCCCATTTTTTTACAGTTGCCTCACTTGTCCCTAGATGGATAGGATTTTCAGTATTTTGCCTTTATCAGCTTTTCACAAAACATTCAACTAAGTTTACATAGAAATAGTGACCCTTTTTTACACTCATTTTTCATTGTAGTACTTATGGAATTATCAGAGACTACTGAAATAAGCAGGTTTGGCAACCATTTTGATTACACAGAAGTCATTTGGTGAGAACAGAAATATATGAGCCTGGCACCCTTCTACAGAATTTTCATACCTGCATGTCTATTCCCACCCTCTCCTTTCCTCCTGGTCCATCAGAGGACAGACCCCTCCGCCTGTCTGAAATAATCCCTCTTCCTGTGCTTTGGATCCTAGTCTCCTCCTACCTTTTTAGTAAATTGACACTGTGAATTACAGTTGGCCCTCGAACAATGTGTCATGCAGTGAAAGATATCCTTATAACTTTTTACTCCCCCAAAATTTAATAGCCTACTGTTGACAGCAAGCCTTACCATAACAGCATAAACAGTCAATTAACATATTTTGTTAATATGTTATATGTGTTATATGCTGTGTTCTTGTAAGCTAGAGAAAAGAAAAGCTAATAAAATCATAGGGAAGAGAAAATACATTTACAGTATGGTGCTGTTTGTATGGACAAAAATCCTTGTGGAAATGGACAGCCCACGTAGTTCAAACCCGAGTTGTACAAAGGGCAAACTGTATTTCTCCCCCATATCCAGGCTCTTTGTCAACTGGATCATTCTCTTCCACATTTAAACATGGGCATTAAGCATATTCTATGTTGGAAGAAGGAAAGGCCTGTTCTACTCCCTTCTCTGGCCAGCCACTCTACTCTCTGGGCAGCAGCCTTCTCTGAGTAATTACCTCTGGGATGCCCCCCACACAAGATCTGAAGGGCATTTTCCAGCCCTCAACTTGGCCTGACTTCCCAACAGCATCTGTTGTGGTTGCTCGTTCCTTCCTTGAAACATTCTTTTGGCTTTTCGGGATTCTCCTAGCTTTACAGGTTTCAATACTGCCGGTCTGGCCCTGCCTCCTCCCCTTTACCTCATTTGCAAGCTTATCCTGCAGTTAAACGTCCATGTTCCCCCAATGTCCGAGTTCCCCCGGGCTGCATTGTAGCCCCCTTTTCCTTACCCTGCACTGTCTCCTTAGGCAAGCCTACTTGTGACTTCAGTTACCATCTCTTCCACCAGTGGGACCACATTCCTATCCCTTGAGCCAACTGCCTTCTCAGTATCTCCTCTGCTTGTCTTAAACACTGGTCCGACTCAACACCCGCAAGGTCAAATCCTAGCCGCTTCCGAGCCTGCTGTTCTCCCAGGGTCCCTGAACAGTCGCTAAAGTCAACAGCTAGGTACCCTTGACCTCTCTTTCGGGCCCCATAGTTAGCACATCATATCTTGTTGGTTTTACTTCTGAAATAGTCCTGAAACCACCTGTTTTTCTCACTTTCTTATTACCATCGGTAGGCAATGTGGTGTATTGGTCGCAAGGAGGGAGGCTTCTCTGTGCCTCATTTTGCATCTGTAAAATGGGTGTAGTAATGGGTAAAATGGGTGTAGTAACTCATAGGTTTTTTTTTTAAAGGATTAAATGAGTGAATACACAAAGTGTTTAGAAACAGTACCCAGTGGGGGCACCTGGGTGGTGCAGTTAGTTAAGTGTCCTACTCTTGATCTTGGCTCGGGTCTTGATCTCGAGGTTGTGAGTTCAAGCCCCGTGTCCCATGCTGGGGCATGAAGCCTACTTTAAAAAAAAGAAACCGTGCCCAGTGTATATTGAGTATTCCCTGCTGTTGTAATACTCGCATGGATCACTGCAGGAGTGGTTGTCTTAAACCCATGAGAGCCCCTTTCAAGTCTTTCCTCCTCATCCTCACCAGAATGATCTTTTTTTTTTTTTTTAAAGATTTTATTTATTTATTTATTCAACAGAGATAGAGACAGCCAGCGAGAGAGGGAACACAAGCAGGGGGAGTGGGAGAGGAAGAAGCAGGCTCCCAGCGGAAGAGCCTGATGTGGGGCCCGATCCCAGAACGCTGGGATCACGCCCTGAGCCGAAGGCAGACGCTTAACGACTGTGCCACCCAGGCGCCCCCCAGAATGATCTTTTTGAAACTCACATGTAACCCTGTAGTCTCCTTGCCTATAACGCGTGAATGGTTTCCCATTGCTCCTAGAAAAGGGGTGAAAAGTCTTCCACACGCCCATTGACCTGCTACAAGATCTGGTTGGCCAGCCTCCTCTCACTCCACGGCCCCTCACTCTCTACAGCTCCAGCATTGTGGGCTGCCCCTCCGCTACACGGCACCCCCACCCCTTCCTGCCGTCACCGGACCCTTGCTGTGGCTCGGTTCCCCGAACTTGAGCGCTTGCCGTGCCTCCCTGAGTCCCCTGGTCGTTCACCAGACGTCTCCTCACAGGTCGCTTTCTCAGGGAAGCGCCTCTGACCACCACCCTCCTCCCCTTTCCCGGCGGGTCATTTGTTAGGTAGACGTCTTCCTCTCCTTCAGTGGCCCCACCAAGAGTGACACATTCGCTGGTGCATTTATTTGATTCAGCACCATCATCCGCACAGGCTGAATTAGCCAGTATTTCATTATAAGGCAGAACCTCCATCGAAATTACATTCTAACCGGCACGCTGCATACATTCAATCTTTTAGTTGGAATCTTAGCCTAAAGTCAGAGGCCTAATTCCTGCCTTGTCCACATCGCCTGCGAAGTTACTGTTACCTTTAATCAGCAAGCAAAGAATATATGCTCAGGAGATACTTACTTTGCAAGCCTCTAATTCTGTGTATTCTCTGTGGGTTCCTCCTCTGTCCCTTCTGAAAAGGTCCAAGGATCCTGTCAGAAGAGCAGCTTTTGGCCACAAGATGGCGACAGATTTCAAGCATTAGGGGAGCGTTCTAGTCTCGCCAGGGGCCTGTGTTCCTTTAGACAGGGCGTTGATGGGTCTGGTAATTACAAGGCCTCCAGCTTTGCATCACAGGTATTTTACTTAATCCTCTTTCCTTAGAGCAGCTAGGGTGAGCGCATGAATCCATCAAACTGGAACACTTCTGAGAGCCAAGGGGAGGGGGGCGGGTTATTCATCATGGGGCCAGGACAACAGATACACACCAGCGCCCTTCATGCCACACAGGGACATCTTTTCTCTCCATCTAAAGCTGAGGAGACAGTATTTATAGTCCCGCTGATTCCTACTGATGAGGGCTGGAAGTCAGAGGGAAAGGAGTACTCACGCATCACATTTGAACTTCACTTTCCAGGGTCTGGCCCCAGAAATTAGACAGTTTCAGAAAATGAGTGATGGGTGGGTGAGATATTATTGGAAATAGTACGGCTCTATATTGGTGGCGCTTCCATGCGCACCATCCTTTTTTCTTTTTCTTTTTTTTTTTTTTTTAAAGATCTTATTTATTTATTTGACAGAGAGAGAGACAGCCAGCGAGAGAGGGAACACAAGCAGGGGGAGTGGGAGAGGAAGAAGCAGGCTACCAGCAGAGGAGCCTGATGCGGGGCTCGATCCCAGAACGCCAGGATCACGCCCTGAGCTGAGGGCAGACGCTTAACCACTGTGCCACCCAGACGCCCCCATCCTTTTTTTATATATTGCCTTCCTCGAACCCCACGGCTTTGTGAAGCACCACGAAGTCAGGGAAAATATTAGCGGTACCCCACAGGTAAAGAAATTGAGGTTCAGAGAGGCAAGGCAGCTTGGCCGCGCACGGGGTGAATGCCAACCCCAGGCTTCTGCCTTGCTGCTTAGAGAAAGGAATCACAATTGCTTTTTTCACAGAAAGCATCCAAATAAAGCGAAACAAAAACCAAACAAGCAAAGACAAATCACCTGAGGTCATTTAGCACAAAGGGAAATGAATACGTGTCAAACACCAGGTGAAGTCCTACTTTATGAGACCAGACATGGCAGGATAAATTGAGAAAGTCCTGGTGTCTCTTTTCTTCCTTTTCCTCCCCACTCCTCCAACAGGACAATGGGCCTTTGTGTCCTCTAATGCTGGCTTTCCTTCACGGCAGGTGTGGGCTCTTGAGGGTACTAAATCTGGCTTGTGCACCAGGGAGCAGGCCTTGCAAAGGGTTGGTAGGGAAAAGCCATTTAGGGACAGTGACCCAGGGGCCTGTGGGGAATGCAGTTGGATTCCCAAGGATTGGAAGCAGACGCTTGCACCCCGTTCTCCCAGATCCCTGGAAGGGGGCAGGTGTCTGGTGGGGGTGGCTTGCTGGTCCTGGGGACCTGAGCTCTAAGCTCCGGCTTTGAAAACTGCAGCCAGGTTTTCCATGGCTCAGATAGTGATGCTTTGTGTAGCTCTCACGGGGGCCACACGATGAGTATTCTCGAAGGCAGCCCTGTCGGACTGAAGGATAAAGGCTTTTGCTAACTTCTGGATTGTGAAGGACCCTTTGGGCTCTTAGGGAGGGAGATATGTTTGCCAATAATGACTAATACTGAATGTCTCACCAACCTTGGCAAATAGACTCAGACTCAAGTTCACTTGATTTAGACACAAAACAATTCAAAACAAAATACATAACAAGTCTTGCCCTGAGTGTTGTCACGTTAATTCAGCCTCATTAATGAAGACATGTAACAACCAGCTCTTAGGCCCCAAAAAAGAAACACGGAAAGAAACCCAAGACGATGGCCTCTCTCACCTTCCTCTCTATCCCAAACCATGGGTTCTTAGCACTGTGCTCTGGGCAGCTGCAAAAGCCCGACACCGCGCCTGGAGCCCTTCTCTGTCCTGTAATTCCCCGCATCAAAACCACCTGTTCCACGCAGCCTTCCCTCTGGATGTCCTGCCCAACCAGCATTTTCAACAAGGAGAATCATGGGGATGCTTGCTAAATGCAGATTCTTGGCCCTTCCTCATTTCAGGCCACTGAATCTGAATCTCGAGGAGGTTGGCACTAAGAATTCCATTTTTAACAGGTTTTCCCCCAGATTATTACTACCCTTTTTTTTATACCCTTTTTTTTTTTAACCACTCCCCTTCCCCCACCACCGCTGCCCAGCCCTGTACTGGGTCAAATAGTGTTCCTCCAAAACTCCTGTTCACCTGGGGCCTGCAAATGAGACCTTTTTTGGAAGTGGGATCTTTGCAGATGTAATCGTGCCAAGATGAGGTCATACGAGATTAGGTGGGACCGCGGTTCAAGGACTGGTGTCTTTGTAAGAAGAGGGAAATGCACACACACAAAGGCACAAAAAGCAACACCATGGAGAAGTGGAGGCAGAGACTGGGGTGATTGCATCTACGAGCCATGGAACGCCAGGGGCGGCCAGCACCTTCCAGAAGCAAGGAGAGAGGCATGGTATGGTGTGTCCCTCAAAGCCTCCAAAAAAAGGATCAGGCCTGCCAGCATCTTGCTTTTGGGACTTCCAGCCTCCAGAACCTCGAGAGAATGCATTCGTGTTTGTTTGAAGCCCTTCAGTGTGTGGTACTTTGGGACGGTAGCCCTAGGAAATGAATAACACCCTCCCCTTTCCTACCTTCCATTGTCTCGATTAAACCGTCTTCGTGTCCCCTTTCCCGCTACAGGAAGTTGTACTTCCTACTCAGATTATTTTAGTGGTAGAGTGCAGCTGTGTGAAGTTATTGGGTGGACCCGTGGATGATCTCCTGGGGCACGTGGCTTACCTCCTGTGTCTTTGGGAGGCGGAGCCCACCTCTCTCTGTAAAATTGAAAACCCCCCTGCCCCCTGGGCAGCTTTCCTGGGCTAGCATTGTCACCTGGGTGGAAGCTCGGGGGGGGGGGCGGGGCGGGGGGGCCCCCCTGAGCTACCTGATGTTCTTTTAATCCATCTCTTTCCTGCTTCCCTCAGCCCCAGGTGGTTTACATTGCTGGCAGCTAAAAGCCCTGGTTGTCGTGGGTGGGCATTTGTATTCTTTGTTCTTTTCTTTTTTTTAAAAACCAAGGATGTGTGTTCAACAAAATCTAAAGATAGACAGTAATGTTCCGTCCTTGGTGGCAGGACCTTGGAGTTGGTCATTGTTCCATCCTCCCCAGCTCTCATGCTGTTGTGGTTGAGTGTATTTGTTCCGCCCTAATTTTAACCAAGAAATTATTATTAGTCACTCATTAGTCATCGTTATTATTATAGCTTTTTAAGAGTTTATGCTTCTTTCCTTATGCCAACATATTTACCAATTTCTTTACTCTCCATTGTTTTTTGCAATCCATTCTTCTTTCTGGCTTCAGTTTCTTTTCACCCAAGACTTTACCTCCTTTAGAAGTTCCCTTGGCAGTTTTCTGCATGGCTCAGTTGGTTAAGCGACGGACTCCTGGTTACAGCTCAGATCATGATCTCAGGGCCGTGAGATCGAGTTCTGCGTTGGGCTCCACGCTCAGCGGGGAGTCTGCTTGGGATTCTTTCTCTCCCTCTCCACTCGACCCCCCAAACGTGTGCTCTCACTCAAATAAATAAATAAAATCTTAAAAAAAAAGAAAGAAAGAAAAGAAATTCCCTCGGCGAAGGTCTTCACGTGGTGCACGCTCTGTCTTGGTCTGGACTTTCCTCATGACATGAGCTGCATATAGAATTTTTTTTTTTTTTGTTTCAGTTCTTTTTTATTATATTCCTAGGATTGGATTGCTGGGTTATATGTACTTCTATGTTTAACTTTTTTTTAAATGATTTTTTATTATATTATGTTAGTCACTAGTACATCCCCGGTTTCCGATATAAGGCTCGATGATTCATTAGTTGTGTATAACACCCAGTGCACCATGCAGTACGTGCCCTCCTTACTACCCATCACCGGCCTATCCCATTCCCCCACCCCCCTCCCCTCTGTAGCCCTCAGTTTGTTTCTCATAGTCCATAGTCTCTCATGTTTCATTCCCCCTTCTGATTACCCCCCCTTTCTTTATCCCTTTCTTCCCCTACTCATCATTCTAGTTCTTATGTTCCATAGATGAGAGAAATCATATGATAGTTGTCTTTCTCTGCTTGACTTATTTCACTTAGCATTATGTATTTTGATAGATATAAAGGTAGAATACTAATCCTACCCTGCTACCCCCGATCCGTATGCTCTTTACCCTCCATATGAATCCTTCATGCACCCCTGTCCTCTCCCAACCCTGTGAATGGTACCCCCACCTCACTGTACTCAGATATATTTCACACTCTGTTTACTGACTTGAATTGGCATATTGTTACTTCAGGTAAGAGTATAACATCTCCAAAGTCGGATCTCCTCGTCAAAGTTGAGCACAAGGCATTGAATATGTTACTAATGTTTTCAGGAAGCTCTCAAGTAAGTGTTCACATCATGGACGGAAGCAAGGCATTCCTCGACTCCGCTATTCTGAGACTAGTGTTAATATTGTTTTTCTTCTTTGGGATATGTACCAGCTCATATCTCCTTTGTAATCCCTGGTATGACCCTTGTAATCAATCAAATATTTGCACAAAATATTGAGATAAATAGAGTGGGAGGATAGCATCCTGATATCTCAGGCCCAGATCCAACGTCAGAACAATCGAAGGTTCCGGATGGAGGGAAGGAAAGTCAAATCATAATGAGCTGCTGAAGCTCTTGCGTGTCATACCCCCCAACCAAGGTGCACTGAAGCTCTAAGGTCTGCACGGTATTACTCTCTCCCTATAACCACATTTGGGGGGTCGGAATCAATACAGCTGGCGACTGCTGCTTTCTGCTGTGTCCCATCACGTCCCCTTCCATGGTTCGAAGACAGAGCACCCACGATGGCCTCGTCTACTTACTGCTCTGGATTCTGAACTAGGACTTGCTAACATTCTCATAGATGACGTCGCTGATGCAAAACTGCTGCTTCTTCTTCATCCACATCAGTTGCACACACTGATGGATAAAAATGTACTGCTCCTGGAGCAAAAGACCAAAGTGGGGCTCAGAGCGAGGTATTGTTGTGCAAACGCACGTTTCATACTATGACAGGATTAGAAACTAGGATCTGATGGCAAAGGAAACCATGCCCATTATTTATGAGATAATTTTATAACTGGAAAATCTAAGAGAATCGACTGTAAAAATATTTTGATTAATAATAGAGCTTAAGTCATCACAACGTAACACTAAAGGCAATGACTATCCAATCAGTAAATCACGGGCTTATTTTGAAAAAAAAATAGTGTATCATCTCATAATACACCAAAATGAATTCCAGGAAGTTTAATAAATTAAGCCATAAAAATGTGGGGGGCGGAATACAGGTTAGTTTTTCTCTGAATACTATTAGGAAGGACTTTCTAAACTTCAAAGCAATGTAATAAATTACAAATAAAAATTTCAAACTACCATATATAAAACAAAGTAAAACGAATAAAATAAAGAATAAAATAAAGGTTAAATTGTTAACTGGGAGGGAAATTTATTTTCTAAAATTATGACAAAGTGTTGATACCTTTTTTTTAAAGACACATTTATTCAGTATCATGATCAGACTATTACATTTAGCAAACAGCATGGGTGCAAAAAAAAAAAAAAAAAA
>NW_024425564.1:22336274-22366983 GCF_017311325.1 Ursus maritimus
CTCAACCCTGCAGCGTCCCGGGATGTGCGCCCCACACCCGGCGTCCCACCCCTCACTTCCAGGGCCGGCGCGTCTCTGTCCTTTGTGTTTCTAATGCCGCCCGCCGCCAGCCGCCCCGCCCGCGCTCCCGGATCTCCCGGCCTCAGTCTGGATCCAGTAGCGCACGGGATCCCGGTGTTCAGCGAGATGCCTGGTGGCGCAGCGCGCATCCACGACCTCGATCTGCCGCTGGCTGCGGTGCCGTGGCCAGCCCCTCCACGCTCTCCCGTGCCAGTGGCTACGGCTGCAACCGACAGCGGCGGCTCCCTCCCCCTTCTGGTTTATCTTCCGATATCTGTGCACCAGTTTTCATGCTGGCTCCCCGCTTCGTACCTCAATACTCAGCGCTGGAGATGTTCATTTGTAGAGATCCAGATGCGTCTTCCTGCGTCTCAGGCTGGTTCCGTGGTTGTTTAGGCTGGTCTGGTACCTATCCAGCTCGACTCGGAGGACCGGCTGAAAACGGTGTCTCCTACTCCTCCGCCATCTTAACTCCTCTGCATATAGAATTTTAGATTAGAAGTATTTTTCCTCAGCATTTTGAAGTCATGATTCCATTGTCTTCTGGCCTGTATTGTTGCAGAAATTAGGAAAGCTATAAATGATGATGCCTGTGTAAGCTATCTGCCCCCCCCCCAACACACCAGTTACTTTGCTGTCCTACAGTTTTACCGCCCTGTTTCTAGGGGTAGATGTGTTTGATTCATGCTGCTTGGGAGTTGTGGTGCTTCTTAGGTCCTTCTTCTTTCTGGAAAATTCTCATTCATTGCCTTGAAATCATTCTCCTTCATTGCCCATCCTCCCTAGTCTCTCCTGGGCCTCTAAGTAGACTAATGCTTCATATTTTTCAACTCTTTATCTGTGTTCTCCATTTTATTGGATTTCCTCATAGTTCCCTTTCAGTTGGCTAATTCTCTCTTCACCCACGTCTAATTGGTTTAACCTTTCAGTTGAGTTCCATTTAAATTTTCATTTCATTGTCTATTTAAATGCATACACAAAATTATATTTTATATAAATACATCAACATGGCTCCTTCCTTCAGTCCTCCTCTTTCTTCATCCTCTCCCTTTTCTATGTAACTCATGTGAGTAATGCAGTGTATATTTTCCCGTGTATTTGCCTTGGTCATACCATCTTTAAGCCTTTATATACAAATATGTATGACATATAGTTATGGTTATTATTTATTTTAAAAAATAGATTTGTACACTTGTTTCTGATATATTAATGAAAGATACCTCATGGAAATCCTTCCAAACCTACAGGTAGAGTGTTAAGTCATTGGTTTTAACACTTTCTTACTATTCCGCAGTGTGGACATACTATAATTTATTGAAACACATTCCAACAACGGACTTTCATTTTGCTCGTTCTTATAAGCAGTGTTCCAATACGCATTATTGTACAAATAGCACTATAGACTTGTGCTTTTATTTCCATGGGATGGATCAAGGGTCAGCAAACTTCCCCTGAAAAAGGCAGATAGTAAATATTTTAGGCTTGGTGGGTCATTTGCCCCGAAGCCGCCATAGACAATATGTAAACAAATGAGTGGCTGTGTTCTAATAAAACTTAATTTGTAAAACCTGGTAGTGGGTTAGATTTAGCTCACAGCGATAGTTTGCTGGCCCCGGGGATGGGTGATCAGAAGTGAGATATAATGTATATTTTTGAAAATTGTGGTAGTAATTACCAGATTACTTTCCAAAAAAGCTATAATAATTCACATGTCCCTCACCAATATCTGAAATTACCCTTTTCCCTGCATCCCAACAACAAATAGATATTATGAATATTTAAAAATTTTGCCAGTCTGATGGCTATAAATAGCTCACTGTAAATTTAATTTGCATTTCCTTTAGTATTACTAAGTTTGCCCATTTTTTCCTATGTTTGTTGGCTATTTGAATTTTTGTCATCTGTAACAAAAATTTTTCTGAATCTATTTTTATTAATTTTGTTTGTCGTATCTTTTGCCATAAAGCATTTTAAAAGACTACAGAGCCAAATATATTAATCTTTATTAACTAACTTATGGGTTTCCAGTCCTGGTTAATAAGGTCTCTGCCATCCTTACTCTAAATGCATAGTTACTTCAATTCTCTTAAAGGATTTTTATTTAATTTTTATATTTAAGTCTTTAATTGATTTTGAACTTATTTTTATATGGTATTAAGATAGTGCTGTGGGTTTATATTCTTTCACACCTATATATGGCAGATGCCTGAGGTTTTGATTCCCTGAGGCTAGTATTTTTCCTCTACCCAGGATGCGCAAATGACCAAATTTCTTGTCTCCTTCCTGGGCTAGTGCACAAAAACTTCTAGTCTGCCTTTCATAAATGAGGGTTAGTGATTCGTGCCTGAGCATGGCTCCAGTTCCTCCACCCCCTGCAGTTTGGAGGCCAAGTCTATTGTTGGACCTTCACACTCCAGGCCCCAGGGCCTTTGTCAGGACCCTGTCCTTGGTGGGCCTCCATACCTCGGTGCTGCCTCAGCTCCCTCTCACTGCTCTGGTTTTGATTTCTGTCTTTGTTCCTGGCCCCTGGTCATCTCCCATTCTTTCTTTGTAGTTGAATTATGAAATACTGCAATTAAAAACAACTACTATTACATGTGACTATTCTGTGTGTTTGCAGTGGAAAGGAAGGCCTGTCTACATCACCTTAGTCTGTTCTGTTCCCAGAAGAGATCCCCAATAATGGATATATATTTTGAACATTGGAAGCCAAATATATAGCACCTCTGGGCCCTGCATGAAATGGGTCTAACTTCCATCCCCTCTGAGGTTCCCCACAGTGGCTGCCTTCAAGTGCTGTTTCAGCATTGCCAATTCTCATTAAATGTCAGATCTTGTTCCAGATATATTAGCCAACCTGCCCAAGAGACTCGTAATCTTCTGCGTAGTTGCTTTTCAAACTGTTACAAAAGTACTTGGTTTAAATTCTTAAGTACTGTTGTTAAACCAATGAGTTATGCTTCTGAGTGACTGAAAGAAATGAGATTGAGGAACCTGGGGATAGAGTCCCACAGAAGTATGTGGTCCAGTTAAGAGATCTCACGTCACATTGTATTTGGTGGAGCAGTAAAGGAGCACGGAGCTGGAAATGCCTTATGGTTTTTTTGTTATTTTTTCTTTTTGTTTGCTTTTTTTTTTTTTTTTTTTTGCTGATATACGTGAGGAGAGTGATTTCCCTGGAAAAATTTGCTTAGGCAACAGCTAAGAATCAAGAAATAGCTCAGCATTTTCTGAGCATAAGATGTTTCATAACATCTCATGTGCCTTAACGTAAGCCTAGCATAGCTTAGATAATATGTAAATTGGATAAAATGTAAGGTATGACTATGAAGTTATGCTACTTTTGGGGGGCATATTGTAGAAATAAATTGTATTTTTTATTACTTTTTAGTCATAAGAAGTTTGTGCTGTTACCTATTTGTGGAGAAGTACCTATTTCTAAGTGATTGTTCAGACACATCTGGAAATCTTCCACACATTGAAGAATGTGATTTTTAGAAAATCTGCTTTCTTTCATTTTTCTTGTTATTGATTTTTGAATTTATTTTTAATTTGTTGTTGTCATCATCTAGGAGTGCTACTTTTGGTAACAGAAGATGAGATTCAGCCAATCCTCTTGCTAAAGATAAAACTAAAGTAAAGCTAGATAAAATATAAATTCAGTTTTAAAATCCTCAAAGAATTAAGATAGTGAGAAATTACTGATCAGAATCTGGGAGAAGACAGAAATCAAGAGTGTGAGTAGTATGGGAGCCACTTGTCTGGCAAACATTTGCAGATCTTGAAGGGGTAACTGAAATATGAGTTATACTTTTAAAAACTTCTTGAGGCTACAGAGAGAGATCTCTGGGTCCAGGGCTTGACAAGGTTGGTGGCCCTGGGACATGCCCTAAACTTTGGGATCAGAGCCATGAAGAGCTGCCCCCTAAAAGTAAGGGTAAACTAAAACTAAACGGGCCCCCATATAGAGCACAGCCTCTTTTCAAGTCATTTGAAAGACCTAGAAAATCTAAAACCTAAAATTAGAATAGTATTAGTCTAGATTGTTAATAGTGCCCCCATAGTTATGGCATAAGCAAGAAAATCTCTCTGGAGCAAGCTGTATCATCCAAGACCTCATTTCTACAAATAATTTTTCAAATACAGATGTCTAACATACAATGAAAAAAGTAGAAAAGAAAACCTTTTTTAGCCTAATAAAATTGTGTGTGTGTATATGTATGTGTGTATCAGTCCAAAAGCTAGCTTTCTATATGATTGTCAAATGTCAAACACTTTAGGGAGGCATTTCTCCTAAGTCAGGAATAAGACAAGGATGCCCATTACCTCTACAATTATTTAACATTGCATTTGAATGTTAGCTACTTCCATTAAACAGGCAAAAACAATTAGATTCCTAAGAACTGGAAAGGAAGAGGCAAACCCTGTGTTGGTAATATAATTGTATATCTGGAAAAACCAAAGGAATAAATGGAAAAGTACAAGCATGAGATAATAAAGTAGTATGATGTAATATGAGCACATTGGAATCATTAGCCTTCATATATAAATGATAAGCAATTTGAATATATAATGAAAGAGGAGACCCTGTATATGATAACAAACATTTAAACACCTAGACATAAAGCTAATAAGAAATATGCAAAAATAATAAAACTGTAAAACATTCTTGAAAGATATAAAAATAGCTTTGAACAAATTGAAAAAAATACCTCCTTCAATAGGAAAACTTAACATCATAAAGATGTTATTTCTCCCTAGTTAGTTATAAATTTAATGTAACCTCAATAAAAATTTCCTCAGATTTTTTCCTCCAGAAGTAGACAAGTCGATTATGAAGTTTATATGGAAGAATAAACAACTGAGAATAGCCAGGAAATAGTTGGAAAGAATACCTAATGCATGGCTAATCCTCTTAGAATATAGTAAAATATTTAAAATCCTCTAAATTAAAGCATTGAGGTACTGGCTCAGGAAAAGACTTATAAACTGAGGGATCATAATAGATTGCTCAGCAATATAATTAAGAAAAACGTAGTGTATGACAAAAGAGGCCCTGAATCAGTGGGGAAAATTTACTTTAAAGTGGTGGAGCAGATAGATAACGGCAAGAAAAAAGAAAAAAAAAAGAAAGGATCTTTTTCTCATAAGGTAGTCCAGAATAAATTACAAATGTTAGAGATCTAAATGAAAACAAAACAAAGGAAGAAAAAAACCCGCATAAATAGTGAAAGAAAACTGTAGATGAATTTTGTTTTATAAACTGAGTGAAAATTTCTAACTGGATTAAAAAAAAAAGATTCACTAAAAGAAAAAGTTTGACAACATTGCAAACAAAACAAAAGAAGTAGAGTCACAAGATAATCACAAATTGGGAAAAATTTTGTAACTTATATCACAAAGTACTAATGTGCTTAATGTAATAAGGATTTCCTAAAAACTGAGAAGAAAAAGATACACAACCTGATTTAAAAATTGAGCAAAGGTATGAATAGAGAGTTCACAGAAAAGGTGCACTAATAGCCCTCATTTGCAGTAAGAGAACTGCATGTCAAAACTACTGGGACACTGTAGTCTATCAGATTGAAACAAAATCTACAAAGTTTGACAATGTAAATTTTGGCAAGGCTATGTGACAACAGGCACTTTCACACAGTATAGGTGGGGACACAAAATGGTACAATGTCTATGAAGTGAAATTGGAAATGTCTAGCAAAATTTCATATGCATTTCTCAAATATTCAACTGCAAATCTATGAAGATAGATACAGAAGGCTATTCACTGTGACCTTATTTGTTACAGCAAAGTCTGGAACAACCCAAATGTTTCTCAGCAGAAAACTGGTCAAAGAAGCTATAGCATATCTATGAAGTGAATATTGTGATGCAGTTATCAAAGGAGACAAAGGGGCAACTCCCATTTCCAGATACGATGGAGTAGGTGATGGAAAACTGCTGATTTCCACTGAGAACAACTGAAAAAGATCGATACAATTGAAATTGATCTCCGTGAAGCTTCAGAGAACCACTGGGACAGCCTGGAGGTGAAGGGTTGAGATATCAGAGTGAGGGAACCTCACTGAAGTAAGCCCAACATCCTGAAAGCTGCTTTTCTCCTCTTGGCATCAGAGATCCCTGGCACTGAGAAAGAATTTGAGAGCTTTGGTAGAGGGGGGCCACTAAGAGGCAGAGAAGCAGCAGAGCTCCCGGCGGTCTTATAGGTTTGAGGAGCTAACACTTGGAGTGGATTTCCAAATCAGCCAAGACTCAAGAAGCCAAAATTCCATTTAAAAAAGGGAGGTGCAGAGAAGTGAGCCTGACATTTGATGGTGTTCTCTTTGAAGTACTTGGTGACCCTTAGTCTGTAAAGTGAAAGGCAAAGAAGCCAAGAAAAGCAGCTGGAATGCAGAGTGGAATTTTTAGCAGTCTTAGGTTGTTGTGAAGAGAAAAACTGGAAATCAGTAACTGACTAAGAGGCAGCATCTAGTAAATTCCATAGACTTTCAGTTGAGATCCTTACGAGGGGGCACATTAGGGTAGATCAAGCCTCGTTACAACTCAGCCTTGACTCATCTTGGTACCTGATTGGGTTGAGAAAACTGTCCCTACTCTGTCTGCCAGAACATAGATATTCCTCCCTGTAGGAAAATCGCCTCATCTGGAGCCTCTACTCTTTTTCAGGCACAGTGATTAGCATTCAATCCAAAATTACTAGGATCCAAGAAATTGGGCCAAGAGAAAAACATAATAGAAATATACCTACAGGTGTTCCAGATTATTACAGTTATCAGACATTACAAGTAATTGTAATTACTGTGAACAAGAAAATAAGTGGAAAAAGGAAGACTTTTGTTAAAGAATAAGAATCTATATTTTTAATAAGCATATAGAAATTTTAGAGCTGATAAGTATAGTAATCAAAATTAGAACTCAATAAATGGGGTTTGACAGCATGTGGGACACAGCTGAAGACAGAATTGGTGAGCTGGAGATAGGGTGGTAGAAACATTTTGACAGAAGTACTAAAAGGATGGAAAATACAGAAAAGAGTATGAGAGATATGATCTATCATATGAAACATTTTAACAAATGTAAGTGGAATTCAAGAAGGGAGGAAGAGAATGTGGCAGAAGCAATATTTGAAGAGATAATAACCAAGATTTTCCCAAAAGTGATAAAAAGTTGTGAGTCCCAGAATCAAAAATTACTAAGAACCCTATAAAGGCAAAGAAACTATGCATTGGCCCATGACAATCAAATTACTAAAAATCAAAGACAAAGAGAAATGATAAAAGCAAGTAGAAGAAAAGAAAAGATACATTACTTTCAAAGAACCACCGACACTGAAGGTTAACATCTCAATAGAAATTATGGAAACCAAATCATCAAATGACATCTTTAAAAGCCTGACAGGAAATAATAGTCAGAATGGTATTCTCTACCTTGTGAAAATAGCCTAAAGTGAAGGCAAAATAAAGGTATTCCTGGGAAAACAAAAGCTGAGGGTATGTATTACATATGTCACCAGTAGACTTATATTAGAAGAAGTATTAAGTGGGGTTTCCATGTTCTGCATCACAATTGTGGTGGTGCATACAAATCTATACATGCATTAAGATTCATAGAACTAGGGGCGCCTGGATGGCTCAGTCGTTAAGTGTCTGCCTTTGGCTCAGGGCGTGGTCCTGGCCTTCTGGGATGGAGCCCCGCATCAGGCTTCTTCGCTGGGAGCCTGCTTCTTCCTCTTCCACTCCCGCTGCTTGTGTTCCTTCTCTCGCTGGTTGTCTCTCTCTCTCTGTCAAATAAATAAATAAAATCTTTAAAAAAAAAAAAAGATTCATAGAACTTTACATCAAAAAGTCAATAATTATTTTTAAAAAGGAGGGCATTCAGCACAAGGAAAATAGTCCCAGATGGAAATCCAGAAGTGCAGGAAGGAATGAGGAGCAATAGAAAAAATAGATATATAGGAAAATCTAAGTGATTATTGACTACAGCAATAACAGCATCTCTTTTAAAATTTATATTGAATAAGAATATGTTAAAATAACACATGAGGCAGAATGGGGTAAATAAAGAAAAGTGTTCTAACAAATGAACATTTTGGGGAAGTGTAAATACTAATTTCTGTTAGACTCTCGCAAGTCAAGGATTCATGTTGCAAACTTGAAGATAAACAGTATAACAGTAATCTAAGAAACACGTTATACAAGAATAGTAGAAGAAACACTTAGTTTAAGAATAGTAAAAGAATGTCTAACTGAAAAGCTAGTGGAGAGGAAAAAATAAGTACTACTTAACTTAAAAGAAGGGAAGAAGGTAAAGAAAAAGAAATATAAAACAGATGAGCTAAATGACAAATAATTAGTAATTACGGTAAATATGAATGTACTAAACACTCCAATTAAAAGATAAAGATTGTCATAATAGGCTTAAGAACAAAACATAACTCTATGCTGTTTTGTTTGGATTTATTCCAAGAATAATGCTTGGTTGTTATTTTAAAAATAATTAGTTTAATTCACTACATAAAAGGAATGGACAAAGAAGAAACACTCATGAACTCTTTTTATGAAGCCAGCATAATTTGACAAGAAAATTACGAGAAAGTTACAAGTTGGTCTGTCTTATGGACATGGATGCAAAAATTCTAAACAAAATTTTGGCAGCTTGAATCTAGTGGTATAGGAAAATGGTAATATTTTACAATCCAATCAATTGGGTTTAGATAAGATTGCAAGATTGTTAACTATTGCCATTTCTATACTCTATGGGGATAAATTTCAAAAGAAAAAAGTTGAAGGCTAAACAAAAACTAATAAAGTTATTTACAGGGAGTGAGGGAGTAGGGTAGAGGGCACATGGACGGAAGTGCATCGTCTGTGAAAATACCTTCTTAGTTTGGACTTTGGAGAACTATAAATATTTTATATAATTAAAATACAAAAATTAAAAGGAGTGAAAGCAAGCAATAAAAATGGTGAATTAACTGAAGCAAATAAACCTAAATGTATATCAGTGTATATGTGGTACCATAATCACAAAGAGAAAAGAATTACTCTGTGTGATTTTAAATTATAGTACTTTGTAAATCTCTCATGGAATATATTCTAATGACAAAAATAACTACAGAAAACCCTCAAAAACTCAAATTGTATTCAGTATTTAATTTTTAGTAATACTATTATTATTATTACTTTGAAACTGTTATATGAATATTGTAGGATAAAGCTAATATCTAATTATATCACCCTTAGAAGGAATCAGGATTTTCAGTGTAAGAGAAATGAGATAAAAGTATAAAATCAAAGACTTTAAGTAAAACTTTGTAATTTTATATTTAAATTAAAATATAAATATGAATTTGTGACTTTTCCCTTTATTATATAAAAAAATCTTATTTCCTAATTCTGTCAAATAAGAAGACTAGATGAAATGATGACTTGTAGCAGTGGTTACCCCTAATGCCCAGATTGTGGTCTCTAAATACCATTTCCCATTCAAAGGAAAGCATTTTTGGAAAACTTGATGATTCTAGGACCAGAGCAGGGAAATACTAGTTGGATCTGAGATCTTATCATATCAGAAAGTGAGAAAGCAATCAACGACTAATACAATCATATTAAAAGTTCATAGAAATTAAGTAGGATAGGCTCCCACTGGCCAAAGATGGGAAAATTTTAGCTCAAAAAGAGAATAATGGCTGCAATTGATAGAAACACATCAAATATATAAAAATGCATAAGTTCAGAATAAGACAAGCATGTCCATTCTTGCCACTTCAGTATTGTACTAGAGCTCCTAGCCAGGGCAACTGGGAAGAAAAAAGGAAGAATGCAAGGAAGAGAGGAAGGAAGGAAGGAAGGGAGGGAGGGAGGGAGGGAGGAAAGGAAGGAAGGAAGGAAGGAAGGAAGGAAGGAAGGAAGGAAGGAAGGAAGGAAAAAGCATCTCTATTGGAGAGAAAGAAGTAAAACTATCTCTATTCACTACTAAAAAACTGTTAGAACTAATAAGCAAGATCAGTATAAAAAATACATTTTTATACAGTAGCAATAAACAATATGAAAATGAAATTAAGAAAAACATTTCCTTTACATTGGCAGCAAAAAGAATAAAATACTTAGGGATAAATGTAACAAAATTATGCAATAATTGCACACTGAAAACTATAAAACAATGTTGAAAAAAATTAAAGAAGATTTAAATAAATAGGATGTTAACATCCTATGTTAACAGATTGAAAGACAATATTGTTGAGATATCGATATAACCATTTTATCTACAGATTAAACACAATCTTTATCAAAATTCCAGTTGGCTTTGTTGTAGCAATTGATAAGCTGATCCTAAAATTTATATGGATATACGAGAACCAAAATAGCCTAAACAATCTTGAAAAAGAATAAAGCTAGTGGACCTACGTTCTCAAATATTCTTAAATCATATATCTGATAAGGGACTTGTATTCAGGTATATAAAGAATTCCTACAGCTCAATAATAATAGATAAATAACCCAATTAAAAAATGGAGAAATAATTTAAATAGACATTTCTCTGAAAGAGATAATGAATGGCTAATGACATGTAAAAAGATGCTCAATATCATTCATTATTAGAAAAATACAAATAAAAATCATAATGATATATCACTTCACACCCACTAGCATGGCTATAATAAAAAGGACAATGATGAATGTTGATGAAACTGTGGAGAATCTCGAAACTCATATGTTGGTAGTGTAAGTGTAAGAAGTGCAGTCACTTTGAAAAAGAGTTTGACAGTTCCTCAAAATGTTAAACACTATATAACCTAGCAATTCCCTTGGGCAGATATCTGCCCCAAAGAAATGAAAATATACATCCACACATAATCTTGTATGTAAATGCTCATAGCAGCATTATTCATAATGGCACAAAGTGGCTACAACCCAATGTCCATCAACTGATGAATGGATAAGCAAAATGTGGTATATTCATACAATAGAATATTATTCAGCAATAAAAGGACTGAAATACTGATCCATGCTACCACATGGATGAAAGTCAAAAACATGATGCTAAGTGGAAGAAGCCTGGTCACAAAAGACTACATATTGTATGACTCCATTATAGGCAATACTCGAAGTAGGCAAATCTACAGAGAAAGAAAGTATGTTAGTGGTTGCTGAGGACTTGGACAGAGGAACCCAGAAGAATGTGATTACTAATAGATACAAGGTTTCTTTTGGTGATGATGAAAGTGTTCTAAAATTAGATTATGGTGATGGTTGCACAACTCTGTAAATATACTAAACACCCTTGAATGTTATACTTTAAACTTTGAACATTGTGGCATATAAATTATGTCTCAATAAAACTGTTTCAAAATTTCATGAGTGTATATAATGGCATACATTTACAAATAATGTTGATTACCATTGGAGATTGGTAGGATATCAACTCTTATGCTGGAAAGAATCAAGCATTTTTCCTGTTTTTCCTTTCAAACTGGATTTTTGGGTAGCAAAATTTATTAGTTGTGATTCTCCTATAATGAATACTTTCCCTTCAATTATAACTAGGCAGAAAGATATAGGATTAGGAAATCACCATATTGAAACCCTCGTGAGTAATTTCAAGAAGGAACTGAAAAAAATAACTATTTTAGATTCACAAGAAAAACTAGCTTGAAATTACAGAACTGAGAAGTAAAACAACTAAAATTAAGAACTCAAAATAGCAGTTTAGATACAACTGAACAGAGAACTAGCAAACTGAACAGCAAGTCAGAAGAATGATGCAGAGAGACAAAAAAAAAAAAAAAAAAAAAAGAGAAGTACCTACCAGATGGTAAGAGACATATGTGATCAAATGGAAAAGTCTAACAGACATTTTAATTGTGTCCTGGTAGGAGGGGAGAGAGAGAATGGGGCATAGCATATTTTAAAAGATAATGGTTGAAAGGTCATATAGTCTTAGATGCTGAGGCCGCCATTTTGGATAAGCGTTCTGGGCTATATAGAAGTAGATGAGGTAGTAGATTTTCTGAGGAGGAGGAATGAATAAAATTTGGGATCATGCTGTTTCTAGAGAGATCAAGGCAGAGACTTAAAGACAGTAGTCCTGTACCCAGGAATTTTTTCAGGTCTTAACTTCTGGTCCCTAGGGATGTCCACCTGTATTTCCTATTCTTTGGTTTTTTTAATCTTTATAATAAACTCCCCTTCACTTAAGATTTTTTGTTTAAAGTGGTGTTTTAAAAAACAAAAACAGTATCTTTTTATTGCTTTATTGCCCTTGCTAGATATCCTTCTCTTGTTTATTTTTTTTTAAAAGATTATTTATTTATTTATTAGAGAGAGAGAGAGAGAGAGAGACAACAAGCATGAGCAGGGGAGGGTCAGAGGGAGAAGGAGAAGCCAATTCCCTACTGAGCAGGGAGCCAGATGTGGGGCTCGATCCCAAGACCCTGGGATCATGACCTGAGCCAAGGGCAGATGCTTAACTGACTGAGCCACTTAGGTGCCCTCCTCTTGTTTTAGATCTTTGTAGAAATGACACTATTGTTTCATTAACATGTATGCTCTTTGCTTTTGGTTTCAGATTATGGAAGCATCTTTCTATTCCAGTATACAAAGAGCTTTTGTATGTTACTAATGGATGTGGGATTTTATTGGATATCTTTTTGGTATTTACAGAGATGGTCATATGGATTTTTTTTATATCAACTTATTTCTGTGATGGTTTACACTAACATTCACTACTGTTATATTAGCCTTATCTAACTGGACTAAACCTTACTCATTTATGGAACAATTATTCTTTTATTTTTTAATTTTTTATTTTATTTTATTATTCTTTAAAATTTAAATTCAAGTTAGTTAACATATTGTGTAGTATTGGTTTCAGGAGTAGAATTTAGTGATTTATCCCTTATGTATAATACCCAGTGCTCATCCCAACAAGGGCCCTCCTTAATACCCATCATTATTTAGCCCATCCCCCCAACCAGGCACATTATTCTTTTAATGCACTAAAGTACGTAAGTCTTTCTCCCTTTCTTTCTTTCTTTCTTTCTTTCTTTCTTTCTTTCTTTCTTTCTTTCTTTCTTTCTTTCTTTCTTTCAGATTTTCTTTATTTATTTGACAGAGAGAGAGAGAAAGCACACAAACAAGGGGAGAGGCAGAGGGAGAGGGAGAAGCAGACTCCCCGCTGAGCTGGGAGCTCGACGCAGGGCTCTATCCCAGGATCCTGAGATCATGACCTGAGCCGAAGGCAGACGCTTAACTCACTGAGCCACCCAAGCAGCCCTATGAAAGTCTTTCAATTTACAAATATCCTTTTAGAATCTGTGCCTGTTTCATTCTTTGGACACTAGTTCTTATTTCTCTCTTTTTTTTTTTTCTTGTTTTAGAATTAAAATTATGCAACCCTTATAAGGAATTAGAAACTCTTCATCTTTTTCTCTATTCTGCATAGTTTTAACTCACATTGGGATTATTTATGTCTTCCTTAGGACTTCAATAGGAGTCTTTTCAAACTCCATCTGAATGCAGTGTCTTATTTTGGGAGTAGTACTTTGAAACTTTTTCAGTTTTTTTCTCCTAGAGGTTATTTTCCATGAAGTTTTCTATCTCTTCCTGGTTTTGCTCTGATGATTTAAAATTTTGAGGCACTGTCCTATTTCATCCAGAATTTTAAACGTATTAATGTGGAGTTGTATATAGTAGTTTCTCCTCTATGCTATGATTATATCTCTTCCTTTCTAATGCTATAGATTCATGGTTATTATTTTTTCTTTTTTTCCTGCACACAGTTGCCAGGGATTTGTCTTTTTTTTAAACTTTAAAATTTTTTTAGAGATTTTATTTATTTATTTGAGGGTGGGGAGAGAGCACAAGCAGGGGGAGTGGTAGAAACAGACTCCCTGCTGAGCAGGGAGCCTGATGTGGGGCTTGATCCCAGGACCCTGAGATCATGACCTGAGCCAAAGGCAGAAGCTTAACTGACTGAGCCGCCCAGGTGCCCCAGGACTTGTCTTTTTTGCTGGATTTTTAAGAACCCCAAATCTTGATTTTACTTATCAGTTATACTTCTGTTTGTTTTCTAATTCATTACTTTTTGCTTTTATCTCTACCAATCCTCTTTTTCTACTTTGTTTCAGTTTATTTTGTTCTTTTCTTATTTTTGAATGAAAGTTAGTTTATTTAGTTCCTTAATTTCTCATTGCTTTATTTTGATGTTGTTCTTTATTTAATCATGAGTATGAGGATCGATACCTTCCCAAGAGAACTGAGAACATTATTTCCAAATCCTAGCTATGGACCTGTGTTAGTTATCTTACTCAAGGAATCAATCTGAGAGAATTCACCTGAAAATGCGCAGTTAGATCCATAAGAGAGAAAAGCTTGCTGTTAGTCTCATAAATTAAAAAGATGTCTTTCTATGAAAACATCAAGAAGTCTGAATGACCATGTTTCTCTTTTGTTATTTCCACTCGGGCCTAGGGTTATCCAAATTCCCATTTCCTAAAACTGCTAATTCAAAAAAGGTTATGTTCCCCCAAGGAACATCTTTCCTTTAAAAGCCTCACCCCGCTTAACCAAAAATCTTTCTTATTAATATTATTTGACAGCTCTCATGCCTTTTTGACCAACCGGTTCCCCGAGTTCAGCCACCTTTGCGCTTAAACATTTTAAATATTTTATAATGTGGAAAAGTGATTCATTTGAATTGAAGAGAGCTCGTTCAGAATTTCCAGAATGAAATTTGAGCTTACACAAAGAAAGCTTCAGACAGAAAACCTAATTTTTCATAAGCGACGGCAAAGGGGGCACAGAATGGATGTCTGTCTGTGACCTTAGCGTTTGCGGTTTCTGCTGAGGAGCTCAACAGCCATTCTTAATCGTTGTGTGACTCAGCCCTCGTGCATGAATACTTGCATGAAACAGAGGCGCACAGCAGGGGAAGTCTTCACTAGTTTAAATTGTTTAGAGTTTCTTTTGTACCTATAATTCACAATTTAAACATTCTAAAGTGCATTTGTTTATAGGTTACTTGGGCTTAACACTGAGGCCTTTGAGAAATTCCTATGTGCTATTACTAGGGGGAAATGTCTCCTTAGCATGGGAAAGAAGGCAGTGAGGGGACAGAGAATGTGACTTTGTGCCTGAGAACATGTTCAAGAAACTCAGAGTGATGGTGGGAATCTGGGGAGAGAAGTGGTTCCTCCAGAAACTGAGGGGGGAGTGTGACACAGGGGCCCTAGTAGTCGAGAGGATGTACAGTACGAAAGAGCCTGGGCTTACGAAGTGGACGGAGACACGAGTAACTCCCGAGTAATGAAGAAAATTAGGCCAGTGTGGAAACACGGCAGTTGTGTGCCAGGCAGAGAAGTAGCAGGAGCAAAGTTAAGAAGGTGTGAAGTGGCTGATGTGTGAAGAGGGACATGGCTGAGGGAAGTGTGGGCAGGACAGGGTGCGGGAGACGAGGCTCTGGTCAAGCAGGACCTTGAACACCACACCAGGAGAACGTTGCGGTGTCCCCGTGAGATGGCATAATCACACTAGAGTTGGAGGAAAATCACCCTGAATTTAGGAAAGGGCAGGGTCCGTGGAGGAGGCTCATTTAGGAGGTCCTTATCGTAGTCTAGCTGAGCAGGACGGTACCTGGCAACTAGAGACAAGCCATAGGAGTGGAAATGAAAAGCAGACAGGTACTATGATACCAGAGGCAAAATGCTATCACTCTTCACCACTGGTTGGGAATAGAGCTTGAAAGAATGGAATGAGTTTTGATTTCTGGCCTCACCAACAGGGGTAGGTGGTAATGCCAGCTCGGAGACAGACCGTATCTACAGAGGTTGTTTGCAAGATGCAAGCAGAGTGGTTATGCGTCTTGGAAGGTGTGAGAAAAACAGAGAAGGCCCGAGCGAGCTGCATGCCAAATGAGTGGGAGAGCTGACCAGAGGCTTGTTAAGCAGTGTTGGGGCCCACCTGGATGTGGGGACCAGGAATGGAACTGTCTGCATGGCTGTATGATTTTTTTCCACGAGCCTGTTAAAGAGATGGATGCTGACAGTTATCCTGGCATTGGTCAGATGTCCCTTAGACCAAAGCAGGGAAGTGTCCCATCGGACAATAACCAGCTGGTGGAAGAAACCCAACTGTCTTTATCAACAGATGGTTAGATACACAAAATGTGGCAGATACATACAATGGAGTACGATTCAGCCTTAAAAAGGAAGGAAATTCGGACACAGGCTGCAACACGGATAGACCCTGGGGGACGTTATGCTGAGCGAAATAAGCCAGTTGCAAAGAAGACAGATCCTATGTGGTTCCATTTACATGAGGTTCCTAGAATAGACAAATTCATAGAGACAGAAAGCAGAAGGTGGTGCCAGGGGCTGGGAGAGGGGGGAGGTGTTGAGTTGTTTATTTTTGTTTTATTTTATTTAATTTAAGATTTTATTTATTTATTTGAGAGAGAGAGACAGAGAGAGAGAGAGCATAAGGCAGGGGGGCAGAGGGAGAGGGAGAAGCGGGGAGCCCGACACGGGACTCCATCATGACCTGAGATCATGACCTGAGCCGAACGCAGATGCTTAACCGACTGAGCCACCCGGGTGCCCCGAGCTATTTAATACAGAACTTCAGTATGGGAAGATGAACAAGTTCTGGAGATCTGTTGCACGACAAAATGAATGTACTTACCACTAGTAAACTATATACTAAAAAATGGTCAAAATGGTAAATTGTATGTTATATGGTTTTTACTGCCACAATTAAAAAAAAACGACATACTATAACGATAAAGATGCTTAGCTTGATTTACAACTTTAAAAAAAGATGTCCCATCCGTTACGGCTAAGCTGGGTTGTCCCACCCGTACCTCTCACCTCGTTCACCGTGGCTGGTCCTGGGGCCGGCTCAGCCCGGTGTCTGCTCTCTTGACACCTGGTATCTGACTTTGGCCGTGAGCTGAGGAGTCACCCTGGCTTTCTATGGCGCACTCGATTTTTCCTGTTGCCTCTGCAGCACTTACTCCGAGAGGGAGGGTATCAGGTTTTGTCTCAGCAGCTGTGGTTGGTGAATGTCACAGGTGACTGATGCCCCTTGTTAACCACACAAATCTATCTTGTAACATTTAACAGAAGTCCACCTCCACGATTCATTTACACACCACCACATTTTATTACGGGTTGAGAGAAGCTTAGTGGTGCATTTAGCCCTTTATATCTATGTTTTAAGATGAACAGATCGGTGCAAGTGGAAAATAATGAGAGAAGCAGTAAGAACATTCAGAGTTAAGAATGTTTCCCTGAAACGCACGTTGTAAGGTCTGGTGCAGGTAGAGAAGCGAGCCTCGCCTTGGACTCTGAAAGTACTGGGGATCCCAGCTCTGAGAAGAATTCAGGGTTGCACAGTCTACTGTGTTCACAAAACTCTTTCAATAAATGCCTATCGTCATATATCCTACCCCAGCCACTCTTGGGCTCTGAGCGCACGGCCGTGGACAAGACAGAAAAGATTTCTTCTCCCAGGGGATCACATTTCTAGGTAGAATTAGAGAAAAAAGGCAAGAAGTGTACGAGCTAATAAGAGTTCTGGGAGGGTTAAGAGAAGTGAATGTACTAGAAGTTGGCTGGGAGGGGACATTGGTTTGGGAGATTAAAGCAGCTGAGCTCTGGGCGACAACAAAGAGCCTGAGTTTGACCATCTGGGAGGGAGCCACAGGGCAGTGGGACAGCTGGTGCCAAGCAATGACTTTGGCTTATTTGAGAAACATGAAAAGACGTTCCTGTGATTCGAACGTGGGAGGCGAGGGTGAGTGTGGTCTGAGCTGAGGTCAGAGGTCAGCACTGGTCATGAAGGGCTTTACAAGTCAAGGTTCAAATGAAGGGGCAAGGAGGAGGACCGGAGGGCAGGACGGGAGGGCACTGAGCAGGCGGGGATCAGGCTGTGATTTATGTATCTAAAAGGCTGTCCTGGCTACTATGTGGTGAGTGCATTGTAAAGGGCCAGTGTGGGAATGGGGAGGCCTGTTCGGGGACATTGGCTACCATCTAGGAGAGAGATGACTCTGGCCTGGGTTATCTTGATGGGACTGGGTCAAGATCCCTTAGGGAGAGGAGAAGGGCCTGGGACCAAGCCCTGGGGCCTTCCAACAACCAAGCCGCTGTTAGGAGAGCTTGGTGCTGTTAGGAGAGCTTAGCGTTTCTAGGTCTGAGCCCCGAGAGAAATTTCTCAGGGGTCCTTATGCAAGGACACTTGTGAACAGCAGAATTCTGAAAAGCATCCCTACATTCTCCTGTCTTCCCCACGGCCTCCTCCTTCTGCCCCTCCCCTGCAGCCTGCGGGTTTGCGGGGTGCGGACCTGGTGCTTCTCTCCTGTCGCAGCCACCAAGGGGTCTCCAGCCCTTGCCGCGGGCGGTGCAAAACCCAAGGGAGGGTCGAGACTGGGAACAGTGAACGAATTCATTTGAAGGAGGTGGGGCAGGTCGTTCTGCGGAAGATTAAGAGGATCGCAGAGCTAGCCAGGGGCTAAGAACCTAGAGTGAATGACAGGGTTTGTGCCTGAGGAAGATCGAATTCCAGTTTGATGGGCAGATAATCCATGAAACCCTTGCGCCTGTGCCGCAGAGATGAAGGGTCTCCGCACTGGCGATGCGCCGCTTCCCTGCGGAGCCCGGACAGGAAAGCCCGCTCCGTTAGACGAGCGCAACCCGATTCCGCCACACCCTGACTTTCCTACAGTTGACTCTGTCTTTTCCCCCCTCTCTTTTCCTTTCTCGCACATAAAGGAGCTGGCTTTTGTGATCAGGTCTATTGTGTTATTATTCATTTTTTACTAACTGGTCATTGATGTATTCTGACATCCAAAGGAAATGGGAGTGGAGGAAGAAAGCTTTCTGTAAAAAGACCCTTTAGCGGTGTGCTCATTCAACTTTTATTTTATTATTCTTTTAAAAAGATTTTATTTATCTATTTGAGAGAGAGAGAGTGCGAGCACGGGGAGAGGCAGGGGGAGAGGGAGAATCTCAAGCGGACTCTGCACGGAGCGTGGAGCCCCGCGCGGGGCTGGATCTCACAACCCCGAGATCATGACCTGAGGTGCCCCTCAACGTTTATTTTTATATGTCATTACGTTATTTTGCTCTCATTGCTTAACAAGCAATAACAAACAACAACAACGAAATCCTTTGCATACCTTATTTGGAGAATTCCAACATATTTCACTTATCATTGTAAAACCAAGGACAACTTGAACATTTTAGTCTTTTGTACCTAGCTGGTACATAGAGGGCAATCTGTTTTAAAGTCAGAACAGGGGCGCCTGGGTGGCTCAGTCGTTAAGCGTCTGCCTTCGGCTCAGGGCGTGATCCCAGCGTTCTGGGATCGAGTCCCACATTAGGCCCCTCCGCTGGGAGCTGCTTCTTCCTCTCCCACTCCCCCTGCTTGTGTTCCCTCTCTCGCTGGCTGTCTCTCTGTCAAATAAATAAATAAAATCTTAAAAAAAAATAAAGTCAGAATAAATTTCTCTGAAGGAAATGAACCCTAAGTAGCTTTTCTTTCAAGACAAATGTCTTGTTATTTAAATGAACTTCTTGTTTAAAATAATAATATAAAAAAAAATCCATCACTGGGGCACCTGGGTGGCTCAGTTGGTTAAACAACTGACTCTGGATTTCAGCTCAGGTCATGGTCTCAGGGTCATGAGTTCGAGCCCCACGTCGGGCTCTGCGCTAAGCGGGGAGCATGCTTGAGATTCTCTCGCTCCCTCTCCCTCTGCCCCTCCCCCCCAGGCTCGTGTGCGCTCTGTAAGAATAATCATGATAAAATCCATCACCCCATCAGTAGCACGGTGAGGCGGTTCGATCAGTGTTTGATCCGCATCGAGTCTGGCCTAGCTGCAGGTGTAGAGGAACTGCTTATCTCTGGGGTTACCTAAGCGAACCTTCATCACCTCCTCCACGCTGTAGTCACCGTGACCTGGGCTCGGAGGCACTTCCATCCCCTTGGATGCTGTCAGTGGTCATTTTCCTGGAACCTGGGGGATGAGCCAGATGGCTTTCTGAGGTGCCCTGAAGCCCAGAGATGGCTGGAGAGAATGCTTGCTCGGGCCCTGCCGACGCGCCGGCTTTCCTGACAAGAGTCTTTGGGAACTTTGCCGAAAAGCCTCTTAGTTGCCCTAACTCTGCTCTCTTCCAGGAGAGATAGCAGCCGAGGCTGAAAAATGGGAGAGTCTTACCTTTCCTTCAGCAGCTTTGTGGGGTGTAACAGAACATTCTCTTACGACGTTTGAAATAAGTCATGGCTGTGAGGAGACTATTTCTGATTTTCTGCTTACTTTGTGGCCCCCAAACAAGGCTGGGCTATCTAGGAAGTTAAATCTCCCCTCCCCCTTTATTTCTTGGAAACTCAATATAATATTCAAAGATGTGTTCCGGTCAAGGAGTACTTATTTTCTCTGTGTTTACTTTAACAGAATATCTGATTTGTAATATATTTCACTGTTTTTACAGAAGCAAAGTTACCCAAGTAGCTTAAGCTCCCCCCACAATTCTAACCTTACTCGATGAATCATACTTGCCTGGTCGGCCACCCAACAATGAACACACAGTTCATGCTAAATCGATGAAAACACGGATGTCCTAATTTAGTCAGTCAGTGGACCCTAAGAGGGGATGTTTAGGGTGGGAACAAAGTTGTTTTGTGTGTTTGCTTTGTTTTTTAACTTCAGAACTGTAGCCATGCATTCATCAAACAATCCGACTGTGGGCCGGAACCTGTTCTGAATGCTTTACGAATCTTAACTTGTAACTTTAAGCTTTGTTAAGAGCCTATGGCACAGAAACTATTATTCTGTTCATTTTACGGATGAGGAAATCAAGGCTTGCAGAGAGTAAGCTCAAGATCACACAGCGAAGGGGCAGAGATGAGATTTAAACCCAGATTCTATGGCTGAGGCCAAGCTCTCAGAGGTAAGATTGAAGTATTGTTGTTTTTAAAGTGTTTTATTTGGAAATAGTTCCAAATTTACAGAAAATTTGTAAGAATGAGAAGAACACACTTTTCTGAGTTTCCTCGTTGTTAGCAAGTGTAACATTCTTTTTCTGCGATACACATGTCTACGCTGTGTCCCTTCACCCTATATGTCAGGGCATATTTGCTGGGAATAAGGCTGTTTTCTTACAGAATTAGTGTATTTATTAACTTTCGTAAATTTAACATTGATGAGATTCTTCTGTTAATTTACTGTCTATATTTCAATGTTGACACTTAACCCAATGAAAAGGCCCTTTATTGGGGCACCTGGGTGGCTCAGTCGGTTAAGCATCCGACTCTTCATCTCAGCTCAGGTCTTGATCTCAGAGTCGTGAGTCGAGCCCCACATCAGGTACTTTATTATTTCCTCCAGGATGCGATGGTCCAGACTCACACCAGGTATTCTTTCTTGTCGTGAGGTCTCTCTCTTGCCTCCTTTCATCTGGAAACATTCCATCACCTTCCTTTGTCTTGTGTGACATAGATATTTTTGCAGAGGATAATTCCTCTCCCGCCTTTGAAAGATAGAATGAGCATTCTTCATCTCGTGTTTGAGGTTTCGTCATGATTAGGTGAGGAGATTCAGTCTTACGGAGGTGATGTTGTGACCGTCTCAGGATCTCATCTCTGGAGACACACGAGGTCTGTCTGCCCCTCACTGGTGGTGTTTTGATCGCCCTGCTCCGTCAAGTGGTTGTCTCATTTCTCCACCGTATAATTACTGTTTTTCCATTGAAGCTAATAAGCGGTCTGTGGGGAGACTGAAGGATGTTTCTCTGCCACTTGGAAGCGCCAGTCATTGGGGGAAGTATATGTGTGTGAGGGTAGAAGGAAGTTCTTCCCTCCATGGGAATGTGACCAGAGGGGGGATATGTGCTCCCTCCACCTGTAGCTGGGAAGTTTGCACATCTTTTGTTATGAAGCTACCAACGTCTCAGGGCATTTTGTTAGGGCTAAGGACTGCTCACAGGTAGAGCCTTGGGGATTCGATGCTTCTGGGCACTGATGAGTCTAGCTTGCATCGATGAAATAATAAAGGGGCCACGACGCCTCCTGAAAGAACAAAGAATGGGATCCTCACCCTTAATGTCGGACCCCGGATTTCAGGAAAGGGCATTGGTTCCTTGAGGGAAGACGGACAGTAGCGGAAGTGGAAATCTGGACTGATTTTATATCCCAACCTGGGAGAAGTTGTAATGAAAGACTGACTTAGGGTGTCAGAAATAGCCAGTAGAACTTGCCCACCGCGAGACCCTGGCAGCGGGCAGATTGGCTGTGAGCCCAGTAGGACTGGTCCAGCCCATCCTCCTGGAGCGCATCTGGACTCTGCAGAAGGAGAAGCAGAGCCCGTGAGTCTTTCCACACCCCATGAGCATCTGAGCTCTCACACAGTCAAAACATTTCCCATGAATCCCTGTGATAGTAAAGATAGTAGGCTAAGAAGAGAGGACAGGGAATGACTAGGTAAAAAAGATTAGACGAAGAGAAAACTTAGAACCCAGAGACTCAAGCCAAAGGTTACCAAATAGTTACTGACACTGGTTATTAAATTTGTCTCTGAACTTCTTGGTAAGAAAGGCGAAAAGGAGAACATGATCCGCTGGTTACAAAAATCCCACTTCCATGACAAAAAGCTTATCAGTTACTCCAGGAGAAACAGAACATTCCTGATGCTTCCACATGAATGCATCTGCCTGTAATTTGCTTCCTGGTAAAGCCCTTTAGGCTTTTGTCAGTTTTCTCTGTAATTGATTTTTACCTATAGGCTGCAGGGTTGAAAGGCCTCTAGGGGCGCCTGGGTGGCACAGTGGTTAAGCCTCTGCCTTCGGCTCAGGGCGTGATCCCGGTGTTATGGGATCGAGCCCCGCATCAGGCTCCTCCGCTAGGAGCCAGCTTCTTCCTCTCCCACTCCCCCTGCTTGTGTTCCCTCTCTCGCTGGCTGTTTCTATCTCTGTCAAATAAATAAATAAAATCTTAAAAAAAAAAAAAAAAGGCCTCTAAACGCGGTGAGGTCTCAAGATCTGAGTATCAGGATGGGGAAGAAACAGTGCCAAGCCCTGTCCAGAGAGCACAGAGGGTGATGTGACAGCACAGTTATCCAAAGCCACGGATTCTAAATCTGGGGGCAGAGGGCTTGGTCTCATTACACCAACCTTGCAAGGGAGCCGTGCCCACAGGGAGCTATGAAACATGAAATCCCACCTCAGGGACTTGCAGGCAGAGAAATTACAACCATCCCACCACCACCACCACCACCGCCACCACAAGACGGCACTAAAGTAAGTGACGGAAAATCACTTACATGAAGGGAAACAAAGCAACCAAAATGTATGAGTACTCTAAATCCTGCCCTTCGGAGGGATTTCAGTTTTTATTTGTTACCTTTACGGGTCCTGCAAAGTCCTTCTGTTTCAAAGGGCTTCTCCAGCGTGGGATCGGTAGGGTCGGGCGGTCGGCGAGTGGAGTCATTCATTTGGGGAATTAACCAGTCAGCACACATGAATTGAACTCCTCGTGTGAGCTAGGCCATGAGATGGAGGAGAAGCCACGATGCCCCCGATCTGAAATACACAACAGAATAGGGCGATGTGCAGGCGGAGAAATAATAGTACTGCTCTGTGTTTGAGAGCACCCAGAATTATGTTCGTGCAGCAAGCAAGGTCTGCGTTAGCGTCCCCATTTCAAAGGCAGGTTGGCGGCAGAATCCGTTTGAGAAACCCCATTATCCTCCTAGGCCTTTTGTTTCCCCCAACAAACCACAAGGGGGTGCTGTGTGAGGCTACCCTGAGGGCTCCCCAGTGAACCCTGCTTTAGATCAGCAAAATGCCAGGCACTAAATGAAAAGCTTCAGAGCCCTCCGAGGTGGTGCCCAGATAAAGACGTTGTTACCTGGAGTGAATGGGCGTAGGCCATTTGCAGGGGCAGGGAAATAAAGGAGTCTTGGGGCGGCGGCCCTTTCTAGTAAGGGCAGCTGCCTGGGAAGTGTAAACACACAAGCCCAGACCCTTTTGCGAGCAACCGGACATGATAACTTTTCTCTAGAACGCTTTCCTCCGCACAACAGGCCCCCACAGGCCCTCTTCTGAATGTTCTTTGCAGACCTTTTGTTTTCTTGCTTGTTGATTTTCCTTTTGCAAACAGGATTGGGGGACCCATTATTCAACTAAAACCTTCTTTTGTCAAATCTTGGGTTTTTTTCCTAGTGTTGATTGGATGTCTAGACAGATAGGTGGAAATAATTGCCCAGAGCGGGGAAGGACAACCTTAACTAAGTTGTCCATTTACATTTTTACATCCTCCTAAAAGTATACCCACACCAATCCTTTGTCTTGGTATTTCAACGTTGTGCAAGATGTGGAATACGTTGCTTCTCTTTGCAGTGTTTAAAATGTCCCACTCAAAGCCATTGTTCTTAGAGACTTCAACTTGTTTAATAGGGGTTGAAATCACAAAGGGCTCAGGCAGTTCTGAAAAACCTCTGTTATGCTCCCTGGGTCATAAAGGAGACTCATAAACTGCTTTTTCATGGTAGCTGCCGGGGGAGGGAGAGATGGTGTCTGGTGTCTGGTGGTATCCTAACTGCCGGGCAGGCCAGAGAAAATTAGGGGTATGTTTTCATTTAACATCATTCCTTGCTGACTCTTGTCTCCCTGGAAAATTGTCCGCGAGGAGACAAACGAGGGTGCCCTTTCTGTTAACTCAGTTTTCTTAATTATAGTTGTTAGGAGATGGGCTTAAATCGTGTTGTGAGGTATGGGCTTTTTCTTCCCTCCAGGCTGCAGAGGAATTTGTTTTAGAGACTGGTAACAGTAAACCCTGAGATAAAAGTCAGTGTGCTAAATTTTTTTCAGTTGCCCCTTTTTGAAGGTTTCTCCCCTGTATGCTGGCCTCTACTCATTAAAACCCTCTCAAGGTTGTTTTTTTCTTTTCTTTTCTTTTTTTCAACCACGAAATCAGCGTGTGCCTACACGTTTAGGACCTGGGAGGAAAGAAGATGGACTTCACAGTCTTCTCCTGATACGGCTTGGCATTTCTTGGAAAGCGTTGCTTGCTCCCTCTTGTTCTTTGCCCAGCCTTGTGGTCAGGGCCAGGCTGGGAGAGCGCTCACCACAGGTTGCTTCCGTGGAGATGTGGAGAACTTGGGGGCTTCCTAGCTCAGAAAGGGTCCACGTCTGTCCCGATGCCCAAACCAGAAACTCTTAGCCTCACTCCCTGTCCACAGGGCACCATGTGCAGTGAGTGCATCAATCACCTTGAGTTCCTTTCCCATACACCTGGAATCTGTCTGCTTCTGGCTCCTTTAGTCCAGGCTACCTTTGCCCTTTCTCCTAGAACTGATACAAGAGCTTCCTAACTGAGCTCTCAGGATCCTCAAGGCCCCTCCTCACCCCCCCCACACCGCAGAGAGCCGTTTTCAGAACAAAGCTGGTATTTGCCTGCATCATCATGGCGGCCTCTTCAGGAAGCCTTGCCCTGTGTTAAGCACCTCTTAGATTAAATCCCTGGATAGGCCAGACAGTCTGTCTTGGACTTTATTTTTCTTTCTATCTATATGTATTTTATTTTTCTATCTCTTTCTTGGTTCCCATCTCAAAAGTACTTTTATTTTAAAGCTCCTCATGCAGGATTGACCTTCTGTTGGGCTTTTGTCTGAAATCTGCCTTAAATTGTTGCAAAGGCATGTTTACTTTTGGTTTCAAACAAAGAAAAGCAGAGAGCAGGTCTTCCCTTGCTTTCCTGCTCTGCTGGAGCAGCTGTTTGCTGAGCAGGTAGAGACCCTGGCTGGGAGGCTGGGAGGCTGGGAGGCTGAAGGCTCCCCGGGCTGGGACGCCTCGCTGTTGCCTTGATGCGGCAGCCCATCCCGCCAGCTCTGGCGGCCAGGCAGGAAATGTTCAATGAATACATGCATCCTTGTTTTTCATGTCCTCTGGTGAATGGCAACAGTTCTTTTGTCATATTTCCTCAAAAACTGCGAAGAATGTAGATGTGGTTTATGACTTTTACTGACTAGGGGAGCAGGAAAGTGCCCTTGTCTTCCTGATGGCTCTTGAACTAGCCCCAGGGTTGACACTAAAAAGCTGAACTTTCTGATTTGACCTTCTTTTTGTCGGGCCTTCCAGTATTTCTGTGAATTAACGGGTAATATTGGTTTGAAAAAAAAAAAAAAAGGAACATTAGAGTTAGTTGGGAAATGCTTTACTTCTTTTTTTTAAAAAAAGATTTTTATTTATTTATTTCACAGAGAGAGAGTGAGTGAGAGAACAGAAGCAGGGTGGAGGGGTGAGGAGCAGAGGGAGAAGCAGACTCCTGGCTGAGCAGGGAGCCTGACTTGAGGCTCAATCCCAAGACTCCAGGATCATGACCTGAGCTGAAGGCAAACCCTTAACCAACTGAGTCACCCAGGGGCCCCTGCTTTACGTGTTTTTAAAATCAACTTTATTAAGCTATGACTAACATACGATAATGTGCACCCATTTCGCGTGTGTATTAGAATTTTGGCAAATACCTGCATTTGCATAATTACCCTAAGATTCAAGATGTAGATATAGTAGTTGTTCAGTATGGTAGCCACTAACCACATGTGGCTATTTAAAGATTATTTATTTAAAATTGAGCTACCCTATGATCCAGCCATTGCACTACTGGGTATTTACCCCAAAGATACAGACGTAGTGAAGAGAAGGGCCATATGCACCCCAATGTTCATAGCAGCAATGTCCACAATAGCTAAATCGTGGAAGGAGCCAAGATACCCTTCAACAGATGACTGGATTAAGAAGATGTGGTCCATATATACAATGGAATATTACTCAGCCATCAAAAAGAACGATTTCTCAACATTTGCTGCAACATGGACGGGACTGGAGGAGATAATGCTAAGCGAAATAAGTCAAGCAGAGAAAGACAATTATCATATGGCTTCACTCATTTATGGAACATAAGAAGTAGGAAGATCGGTAGGAGAAGAAAGGGAAGAAGAAAGGGGGGGTAAGCAGAATGGGGAATGAACCATGAGAGACTATGGACTCTGGGAAACAAACTGAGGGCTTCAGAGGGGAGGCAGGTGGGGGAATGGGATAGGCTGGTGATGGGTAGTAAGGAGGGCACATGTTGCATGGTGCACTGGGTGTTATACGCAAGTAGTGAATCATGGAACTTTACATCAAAAACTAGGGTGACTAACATAATATAATAAAAAATTATTATAAAAAATAAAGATTATTTATGAGAGAAAGAGAGAGCATGCACAAGTGGGGGGAGGAGCAGAGGGAGAGAGAGACAAGTAGACTCTGCACTGAGCGGGGAGCCCAACATGGGGCTCAATCCCAGGACCCTGAGATCATGACTTGAGCTGAAGGCAGACGCTTAACCAACTGAGCCACCTAGGCGCCCCATCACATGTAGCTATTTAAAATTAACTGAAATTAAAAACTGTTCCTTGGTTGTACTAATCACCTTTCAAATGCTCAAAAGCCACATGTGACTATTGGGTACTGCATTGGACAGTGCACATGGCAAAACATTTACATTATAAGTATACAACACTGAAATAAAATAGACCGATCACACCAGTAAGTTCCTTTGCACTCTTTTCCAGATTATTCCCAACTCCCACCCTTGACTTCAGGAAATTACTGATTTGATTTCTGTTACTACAAATTAGATTTGTGTTTTCTAGAGCTTTATATATATTTACTCTTTATTTGGGTGGCTTCTTCCTGCAAAGTGTTTCTAAGATTGATCCATTCATGCTGTTACGTGTATAATTAGTTCACTCCTTTTTATTTATTTTTTGGTTTGGTTGCCTGTTTTTTTGTTTTTGTTTTTTGGTAGTTAACATACAGTGTTATATTAGTTTCAGGTGTACAATATGATTCAACAATTCCATACGTTCCTCAGTGCTTATCATGGCAAGTGTATTCTTAATCCCTTTCACTTATTTCACCCATCCTCCCACCTCCCCTATCAGTCTGTCCTCTATAGTTAAGAGTTTGTTTCTTGGTTTGTCTCTTTTTCTTTGTTTGTTCGATTTCTTTAAATTCCACATATGAGTGAAATCATATGGTATTTGTCTTTCTCTGACTTATTTCACTTAGCATTATACTCTCTAGCTCCATCCATGTTGTTGCAAATGGCAAGATTTCATTCTTTTTTAAGGCTGAGCAATATTCCATTGTGTGTGTATGTACACACACACATACATATATCACCCTTCTTTGTCCATTCATCTATCAATAGATACTTGGGCTGCTTCCATAATTTGACTATTGTAAATAATGCTGCAATAAACGTAGGGGTGCGTATGTCTTTTTTGAATTAGTGTTTTTGTATTCTTTTGGTAAATAGTGTGATTACTTGATCATGTTGTAATTCTATGTTTAATTTTTTGAGGAACCTCCGTACTGTTTTCCAGTGGCTGCCCGGCTTGCATTCCCACCAACAGTGCACAAAGTTTCCTTAAAGATTTATTTATTCATGAGAGAGAGAGACAGAGAAACAGAGTGAGCAGGGAGGGGCAGAGGGAGATGGAGAGAGAAACTTTAGCAGACTCCTGCCTGAGCTCGGAGCCTGACATGGGGCTCACCACCTTGAGATCATGACCTGAGCTAAAACCAAGAGCCTGATGCTCAACCGACTGTACCGTCCAGGTGCCCCACGAGGGTTCCTTTTTCTCCATGTCCTCACAACACTTGCTGTTTCTTATGTTTTTGATTTTAGCTATTCTGACAGGTGTGAGGTGATATCTCACTGTGGATTTGATTTGCATTTCCCTGATGATTAGTGATGTGGAACATATTTCATGTGTCTCTTGATCACCTGTATCTCTTTGGAGAAATGTCTGTACCTGTCTTCTGCCCATTTTTAAATTGGTTTATTTATTTTTTTGGTATTGAGTTGTATAAGTTCTTTATATATTTTGGATATTAACCCCTTTTTGGTTATGTCATTTGCAAATATCTTCTCCCTTTCCACAGGTTGGCCTTTTTGTTTTGCTGATTGTCTCCTTTGCTGTGCAGAAGCTTTTTATTTTGATATAGTCCCAATAGTTTATTTTTGCTTTTGTTTCCCTTGCCTCAGGAGAGACAAATCTAGAAAAATGTTACTATGGCTGGTGTCAAAGAAATTACTGCCATCCATTCCCTTTTTATTGCTGGATAGTTTTCCATTGTATGAATAGACCACAATTATCTACTCACCTGTTGAAACCATTGGATTGTCTTCATTGGGACTATGATGAATAAAGCAGCTTTTTAAAAATGTGGACATACATATTTTAATTTCTCTTGGGTAAATACCTATGATTGGCATTGCTGGGTTATATGGTAAGTGTATGTTTAACTTTATAAGAGATTGCCAAACTATTTTCAAAAATGGTTGCACCATTTTACATCCCTACCAGCAGAGTAGGGGAGTTCCAGCTGCTCCATTTTTACCAGTTATTACTGATATTTGTTTACTTGTTCTATTAATTACTGAGACAGGAGTTATCTAAATCTCCACCTATAATTACAGATTTTCCATTTCTCCTTTCAGTTATATCAGTTTTTGCTTCATATATTTTGAAACTTTGTGACTAGGTACGTACACAGTTAGTAATGTTTTGCTTTTTTTTTTTTTTTTTGAATGAGTTGACCCTTTTATCATGAAATGTCCTCCTTTGTCCCTGTACTCAATTCTACTTTGTCTGCCAATCTAGCAACCCCAGCTTTTTCTTTTTTAAATCACAATGTACATGATACATCTCTTTCTATCCCTTTGCTTTTAAACTCATTTGTGTATTTTTATTTAATGTACGTGTCATTTAAATAGTATATAGTTTAGTCTTGCTTTTTTAAAAAAAAATGCAGGCTGCTGCAACTTCTTCCCAGACACATCGTCAAAGGCAAGGGAAGCAAGGTCAAAAATGAACTATTGGGACTCCATCAAGATAAAAAGCTTTTGCACAGAAAAGGAAATAGTCAACAAAACCAAAAGATAATCAACAGAATGGGAGAAGATATTTGCAAATGACATATCATATAAAGGGCTAGTATCCAAAATATATAAAGAACTTATCAAACTCAACACCCAAGGAACAAATAATCCAATCAAGAAATGGGCAGAAGACATGAATAGACATTTCTGCAAAGAAGACATCCAAATGGCCAACAGACACATAAAAAAGTGCTCAACATCACTTGGCATCAGGGAAATACAAATTAAAACCTCAATGAGATAGCACCTCACACCAGTCAGAATGGCTAAAATTAACAAGTCAGGAAACAACAGATGTTGGTGAGGATGTGGAGAAGGGGGGACCCTCTTACACTGTTGGTGGGAATGCAAGTTGGTACAGCCACTCTGGAAAACAGTATGGAGGTTCCTCAAAAAGTTGAAAATAGAGCTACCCTATGACCCAGCAATTGCACTACTGGGTATTTACCCCAAAGATACAAATGTAGTGATCTGAAGGGGCACCTGCATCCCAACGTTCATAGCAGCAATATCCACAACAGCCAAACTATGGAAAGAGCCCAGATGTCTATTGACAGATGAATGAATAAAGAAGATGTGGTATATATATGTATATATAAATACACACACACACACACACACACACACACACACACACACACACA
>NW_024425564.1:22366993-22423689 GCF_017311325.1 Ursus maritimus
ACACACACACACACACACACACACACACACACACACACACACAATGGAATATTATGCAGCCATCAAAAATTGAAATCTTGCCATTTGCAACAATGTGGATGGAACTAGAGGGTATTATGCTAAGTGAAATAAGTTAATCAGAGAAAGACAATTATCGTGTGATCTCACTGATATGTGGAATTTGAGAAACAGGCAGAGGGTCATAGGGAAAGAGAGGAAAAAAATGAAACAAGATGAAACCAGAGAGGGGGACAAACCATAAGAGACTCTTAATCTCAGGAAATAAACTGAGGGTTGCTGGAGTGGAGGGGGGTAGGAGGGATAGGGTGGATGGGTGATGGACACTGGGGAGGGTATGTGTTGTGGTGAGCACTGTGTATTGTGTAAGACTGATGAATCACAGACCTGTATCCTTGAAACAAAGAACACATTGTATGTTAAAAAAAACAAACAAAAAAAGCCCAGTCTGAGAATCTCTGACTTCTAATTGGAGTGTTTAGACCACTTACTTAAAATAAGTCATAATTAACAAAAGAATAAACTGTATGTATTTCAAGTGTATAATCTGATGAGTTTTGACATGTGTATACCTGCAAAGCCATCACCACAATCAAGAAAATGGGCATTTTCATCATTCCCAAAATTTCCCCGAGCTCCATTGTAATCCCTCCCACCCCCTCCTCTTTGGAGGACACCACTGATTGGCTTCCTGTCACTGTAGTTTGCATTTTTAGAATTTTGTGTAAATGGAAACACCGTGTGTATTCTGTTCTGTCTGGCTTCTTTTACGCATAGAGATGGTTTTGGAATTCATTCGTGTTGTTTTTGTTTCAATTTTTTTGGTTCCTTTTTGTTTCTGTGTAGTATTCCATGTGTGGGTATACCACAGTGGTTTTATTCATTCACACAGATGAGCATTTGGGTTGTTTCTAGCTTTTGGCTATTCCAAATAGAGCTGCTATGAACATTCTTCTTCAAGTCTTTGAGTGGACATACGTTTTTAAATCTCTTGAGTAAATACCTAGGAGAGGAATTCCTAGGTTGTATGGTAGGCATAGATTTAATATTTTAAGGAACTGCCCGTCTATTTTCCAAAGCATTTGTATCATAGCTCCCCTGTCCATCGAGTTGCCTTTTTTAATTTTAGTGACTTTTTTTGGTGTGTTTATAGTTCATTTACTTATTGCCCATTCAGATGTCTTCTTTTGTGAGGTTTCTGTTCACATTTTTCGCCCATTTAGAAAAATGTCATTGTTTCCTCATTCTGATAAATATTCTTGGCTGATGTATGCAGTGCAATATTTTCTCCTGGTTTGTGGGTTGTGGGTTAAGTCTATGATCCATTTCATTTTTGTGTAGGCTGTAAGGTAAGTACTCATTTTTTTCCATGGAGAGTTCTAGTTGTTCCAGCACCATTTTTTCAAAAGACTCCTATCCCCACTGAAGTGCCTTGACACTTTTCTTGAAAATCAATTCATACTTATAGATGTGGGCAAAATAATACAAGGTATGTTCAAATACCTTACCTATAAATCTCAGTAGGCTACCTGTGTGAAAGAGTAGGCTAAGCATTAAAAATAATTTATGTGGTTATGAATCTCTAATTTTCATCAAAAAAAGTTTTCTTTTAACAGTTTTTTATGTCTATTCCAAAATGAATTAAGTCATTCTCTTTGATTCTAAAACGTCATGAATGGCAACATTCATATTATGATAGCAGAAATCATTCTACCTATCACTTAAATGTACAGGCTTTCTGGTGAAGCTAAGCCTTGTTCCAAATATTTGGGTTTGGCAATGTTCACAGACCCCAGAATTTTCTTCAAATGTAAATACACTCCGAAGTGATACAAAGTGAAAAAATAAATAACCCTCAATTTTCCTAAAAAATCCAGATCTATAGTATTGATACGATAACCATAATTTAACTTTCTCTATTGGGAGTGCCCAAATACGCCAACACGCAATTCTGTGACAAAGACAAGAACAGGGAAAAGAAAACCCCGTGCCTGTGGAAATTGAGATCGAAAAATTTAATGATTTAAAAATAGCCTTTACATACAAGATGGGGAAGAGACTAATACAGATTGAAATTTTGGTTTTGAAAACGTGAAATGTCACCCCTTAGCTTAAAACAAGTCTGTCATCTCCTAAGAAACACACATTGTACAATGGACTCTATAGGGACACCTTTCAGCTCCTGCCGAGTTGGTTTTCAGCAATCTCCTTTCTTCTCACATGCTTTCTTGTCATAAAATGGTACAACTTTTAATCATCTCTTGACAGCACAGAGCTTGGAGAACTACAATAATGGTTGTTTCGAAAAGCAGCTTCTGGGATGTTTTGCTGATTTTTTCTCACACTTAGATCACACATTCTTCTCTCTTAAATCCTTTCCTTTTCCAATGATTTGGTTGTTTAAAACAAGTAAGCTTAATTAAGTCAAGGCATATATGGCAAATAAAAACCTTTTCAAATAGGCTAGACTAGAACCATTAAATAAGAGCTGGACGGAAAGCCTACAGATGACATGCTTCCTGACTTGTTAATATATGAATACATTTACCCACTAGGTAGGAAGTATTTCATTTGTTTCAAGATCAATCTGATGGCTCGTGGGTGTGTCTGTGCTGTGCCAACACCAGCAGGTATAATGGGACAGACTATGGAATGGGCTCTGTGATGAGCTGTAAGACGGTGGTGGGCTGTTTACACAGGGTCATGGGCCAGACAGAATTGTAAAGACTGGATGGGCTGAGTGTCGGGTCAGCAGCTGCATGTTTTAAGGAGGGTGTAAGATCAAGCAATGAATTTCCTTAGAGTAAGATGTGGCCTGGTGGCTCTAACCTTTAAGTGACCCAGGAACGGGCCTGTTTTCCTCAGGTAATGGAGGTAGTAGCCCCTAAGTGAATGTTGAGAGTCAGAACGGCCTCTACTTACAACTGGCAGATGGAACCATCCCTTCTTTTTGTGGACAGTCATAGTCTGACATGTCTTTATGAATTCCTGCTGCAAATAATATGGTTTTTGCAAATCTAAAAACACCCTTTGGAAAACCTCACGGCCAAGTCACTCATAAACGCAGATGATCAAAAGCCCTGGGGAAAACATTTGCTTTCCTTGATTGTGATGTCCTCTCTGTGTTGAAACAACCAGCCCTAGCTGGGGATATGGCCTCTGCCTACTTCTAAAATACCAGTGCTTGGATTAACGTGTACCTCCTGGAACTTCTTTTATAAAAGGGCTTTTTCAATGACAAGTGAGGCATTTTGCCACAATGGGCCCAAGACGGTCAATTCTGAAAGGGGTTTCCAAACAAGAACAAGTCATGCCATGCCTGGTTATTGGGAGGTGAACACTTACACGTATACTGTGCTTCCCAGACTTGGAAGTGACAGGCTCAGAATAATTGCTAGTATATGTAGAGCAATATTATAACTAGCTGGTATGCTTCCTTAGGGAAAAAAAAGGGAAAAAATGCAGCATTACGACGTGCTTACTAAGGTGCTTCTTCATTCATGTTTTCTGATGGAATGTATCGGACAAACATCTACAAACGAACATTACACAGGCATACACATAAGAACCACACAAGAAAAAAAAAATTCCCCCTCTAGCTCCCTGAATTTCTGAATGTTGTCTAACCCACAAAATGTTAAAATAGTTCATTTTCATATAAAATTATCTACAAAAATAGATAACATTTACAAAAACCAGATAGCATTTCCAGTTTTCCTTGGTAGCGCACTCAGTCCCTCTTTCCCTCCTTCTCCTCTCAGAAGGTGGCCATCTCCAGCAAAGAGCGCTTGAAGAGCTGGGCGTTCCTGGACAGGTCTGTCACTTGGTGCACCATCTCCTGCAGGGCCGTGGTGCTGGGGTAATGGAGGGCCGCCATCTTGGTCGCCATCACGATCGTCTTGAGCTGCTCGCAGAGCTGGTTGCTCGAGTTCATCACTTTGTTGCGAATGTCCTGGGCGGCAACCTGCCTTGTCAGCGTGTCCCCAATGAACACCAGTTTGTGTGCGCTCAGGATGACAAACTTGCTGTGGGCCACGAAGATGCGCGGGGGCTGCGCCGAGCTGACGCAGCTGAAGAGGGCGTCGATGGCGTTGAGGAGGGAGATGTAATGGGTCTCGCACTGGTCGTAGTAGAAGCAGAGCAGCTGCCGATCCTGAGCACCCACGCTGCTGTTTGTGGTCGGGAGGCTCTGAGAAGGCTTCCACTTGGAGATGTCGTTCTCCACCGGCTTGGTGATTTCTTGTTCCAACAACTGGAACTGACTTAGCTGCAAGGGAGAGAAAAGCAGACCTCGTGAAGGGGAAGGCAGTGTGCAGTCCTGGAACTGAACCAGGGCTCGGAGTTCAAGGACAGGGGTTTCAATCCCTCGTAAGTGGCAAGTGCTCATTAGATGGGAGGCTTTGCTTTCCTAAACTGTAAAACGTAGAGTTTGAAAAAGAGGATCGAGAAGAAATCCCCTAGCTCAGGCCCCTGTGGTTGGGTATCCGTCTCTTCTGCGCTAAGGCGGGAAGGCAGCTAGCTTTTCTACTCAGCTCTGTTACCTGCACCTTTATGAGACTTCCATGAGTTAACATTTACAAAGTGCTTAGAATGGTGTTTGGCGTATTTCCACCTCTATGTAAATGTTTATTGAACGTTGAGTGGTGGGGAGGGAAAATCAAATGGAGGGATCTCTTTATCAAGTAAATCACTGACAGTTGGCTCCTTCTCTGGGAAAGTCTTGACTCTGTCCCTTCCAGACTCTTCGATAAATGACCATCCATGACCCCTTTCTGTTTCTCCGACTCTTTCAGTCAAGATTTGTAAATGTTATTATGCAGTACTACGGGAGAGTAACGCCTATAAATACATGTGCAGTGTGGAAAAGAGCTTCTCTAAGGGAATCTGAACGCTAATTGTTCATCAGAGCACTTAGCTACCCAGAGCTGTTGAAAGAAAAGAACCTTGCACACAGTCAGACTCAATGAGTGTTAGCTTTCTTCCTTCCTTACAGTTCCCTGCTGGTGTATTATTTAAACTGCAGTTATAATAATCTTATGCTATTCCACCAAATCTCAGGAGAGACCCTTCTTTTGCAGGTAAGGACTACATGTGATCTGAGCCTAGGACTCCATGATCTTCTGCTCCAAGAGAGAGCTCAGTCAGAGTAGGGATTAAACTCATCCAGCGTCTCCCCCAAGAAATGCACAGTGAGTTTTCCTTTTCAACAGAATCTGCTTTAGAAATCACTATAGTTTCAACAAGTTCCCTAAAGCCTTGCAGTCCTACTTGGCCAAATGCCAAAGCAGACATAAACAGATACAGGGTGATGTTTGAAGATATTTCGCTTATGCTTTTGCAGATACGTTCATAAATATATCATCTTATTAGATGGAGAGGTGGGGGGATTTTCTCATTTTATATAGAAGTAACTGAAGTTCAGGGAGGTTAAATGACTTGCCTAAGGTCACAGGGTTGGCTGGTCAGAAAGCAAGGATTAGGACTCTGGTTTCCTATGGCGCCTGGGTGACTCAGTCGGTTAAGCAACTGACTCTTGATTCCAGCTCAGGTCATGATCTCAGGGTTGTGAGATGGAGCCCCTCATTGGGTTCCGCACTCAGTGCGGAGTCTGCTTGAGATTCTCTCTCTCCTCTCCCTCTGCCCCTCCCCCACCCCACTCACTCTTGTGCTCTCTCTCTAAAAATAATAATAATAATAATAATATAAAATATCTTAAAAAAAAAAAAAGGAACTCTGGTTTCCTGAGTGCAGTGTGACAGTTCATGTCTCTACATGTCATTTCATTTCAACTTAAAAGGCATGTAAGTCCTCAATCCATTACTCTTTTATTTTTACGCCCTGTACCAGCAATACTTGCCATTATCAGCCCCACTCATGCCCAACTCTTGAGTGAACCTGCCTTGCCCAAATCCCTTGTTTGAGGGCTTGGTTGTATTCTGAACACATTTGATCCTGCCCTCATTCTCTCAGATTGGACCAAGAATAGCCAAGCCATAGGCTTGTGTTGTAGGAGAGAGACAGAGAGAGGTGGCCCAATCGGACTCTTTTTTTTTTTTTTTTTAAGGAATTTGATGAACCACAGTGAGGAGCTATCCCCGCTGTGGATGCTGAGATGAAAAGTCTACTTTAAAAAGGACTTTGAGTGGCCATTTATGGGTTCTGTAAAGTTCAATGGGAGCCAAATGAGTAGATAAGCAGAGGAAACTGTCAGACAATAGAGGAGAAGGAAGCAGATTTAGAGAAAAGGAAGTACAAGAAGGAGAGAGAATTCAGTCCTAGCTCTCATCGGACTTGGCTGTATCTGCATTTTCTCTTCCTGCACTCCCCTCCCATGGCCTCACTGTAAAACCTGTTTGCTTGGGCTAGCTTGAGTGGGACTTGCTTCTTGAGACCAACAACCTTAACCCAAAGAGTCCTAATATGTTAGACATACAGAAGTAACCTGGAAAAATGGCTGTTTAGAGATAATCCAGGTACACCAGCTGGATTGCTAAAGTTATAAACTTTCTCTTTGTTCTTATCCCCTATTATAAGCCTTGGAGCTTATTATTATGATTATTTTTAAAGATTTATTTATTTGAGAGAGAGAGTGGGGGTGGGGAAGGGACAGTGGGAGAGGGAGAAAGAGGGAGAAAGAGAGAGAAAGAGGGAGAAAGCGAGAGAAGCACTCCCCACTGAGTGGGGAGCCAGACGGACTTGGGGCCCGATCCCACGACCCTGAGATCATGACCTGAGCTGAAATCAAGGGTCGGACACTCAACTGACTGAGCCACCCAGGTGCCCCAGAGCTTATTATTTTTTTTTAAAGATTCATTTATTCGAGAGAGAGAGAGCATGCAGGGAGGAGCAGAGGGAGAGAGAATCCCAAACAGATTCCGCACTGAACACAGAGCCACAGAGCCAACATGGGGCTGGATCTCACAACCCTGAGATCATGACCTGAGCCAAAACCAAGAGTCAGACGCTTGACCCACTGAGCCACTCAGGCACCCCAAGCCTTGCAGCTTATTTATGCCCAAGTGTGCTGGAAGGACCAAAATCGTGATCTTCTGAAGGACTACCTTCCTTACGAAGCAGGAAATCTGCAGTACTAGGTCGGCTCTGTCCTGGTTGACCTTACCTGATGGTGCTCCAGCTGCATCTTGTTCTGTTTGATGATATTTTCTTTTTCCAGCAGCTCTTTCTGTTGCCTCTCAAACTCCTCCTTCCCCTATTATTTTTCAACATAAAGAAAACATTACATCACCCCTGTGATTCACTTGTGCTAACACTTTCACTGACAAATGTGTAAATACCCTTTAGTTTTCTATTGCTTCGGCCCTCTTCGGCCCTCTTAGGCCCTATGAATGCCAGATGGGGATGGTGCGACCCCTGCCAGACATCCAGAGTTCCTGTGTAGGGCAGGGCTGAAAACTAAAATCCGTTTCCACGTGGGGTGCCACGATCTCCGCTCCACTTTACCATTTTGGGAGATCCACGCTCCCCTTCAAACCTCCTTATGCAGTCCTCTTTCTGAGGGTTCTTCTCTAACAGATTAAATGCAAACCCGTAAACCCAATGCAGGTCTAAATGGGGTCCACTCTGCACTCCTGGTCTCTGAATCATCTACAACTCTACACCAAATTAGTATTTCCTAATATGCAGAGCTGAACAACCCGCTAGGGGAATGGTGAATGCCCCTTTCTACTCTCTCCTGCGCCTTTCCTTAGCAGTGGGGGGTGGGGGTAGGGAGACAGGGCCCAGCTCTCTCCTTTCCCCAGTCTCCTATATGCTCAGGAACTGTAGTTAGTTCAACAGTTCTCAGGACGATCGATCCCTCTCAGTCAAATGAAAGGAATGGCCGAAGAAGATGGCACACCAAATTCTAAATAACGGATCTTGGTCAAATGTTTGAATTCCCCAAAGTGAAAGGGATCCCAGGTCAACATGGTGGAATTTCCACTTGTAGGAGGCAGTCTGTGCCTGCCCAATTTCCCGTGTGCTGGTGACATTCTAGGTCAGCTGACAAAGGCGCAGTGTTCCTCAAGGTAAGCCTGAGGTGGGGTGAAGTTTTTCTGTAAGTAATTAACCACACAAACACGCACATTATAGAGCCGAAGGGGCCTGAGAATTTCTCTAATCTAGAGTTTTCATTTTTTTTTTCCTTAAGAGTGCCTCCCTCCTTTTTCAAATATGCAGAACTCTATCATAAAATGCAAACAGAGGTGGGGCTGGTGTGATAATCTGTGGGCCCACGTTCCTACTTGGGGGTCCCTTCCGGCTTGCCCGAGGAGTATCAATGAATCACTCCAACCCCACGCTCCATTCACTTTGCAAATGAGGAAATGACAGCCCAGGGAGGTTCAATATATCCATCACACAGTTAGTGTCAGGGAAAGGTCTAGAACCGAGGACTCAGCACTCTCAGGACAGCATCCTTCCTACTGTACAATGTCGCCTCCGCACGTGAACTACGAATTCTACTCGCGAACCATTAGCCATGCTCTCGCCGCTGGCAGTCCAGCCTAACAGCCGCTGCGCATCACTCCCAGGCTCCCTGAATGTGAACATCGGCGCTTACGAGCCTGGTTTCCTTACCTGTAGGTGGACGTAGTCATAGTCATCCATCCAGCTCCTTTCAGAGCCATCGCTGCTGCTACAGTCAGGAGGCTGGTCCTTGCCCAGGCTCGGCGGCAGTGGCTTGTTGAGGGCTGGGGCCTTGTGGTCCCCAGGATGCAGCAGGTGCATCTGGGACGCAGCGTGTGGGTACTCCGTGGAGTTCATGATGTTCTCGGACCCACTCTTCGCGTGCGAGCTGCCAGGGCCCGGTCTGAAGAGGGCCTCTGCGTTGGTGTTGATGGTTGTGGTGAGCTGCTTGGCATCATCGGGCACCGTCTTTGCCACCATCACGAACCGGTCCAGGTCATCACACTTGTTTTGGGGCTTGTTGGCGGCCAGAATATTCAGGGACCAGCTGCACTCATTTAAGTCGTGGCTGGTCTGGCTCAGAATCTGGTGGGAGTCTTCCACTCTTTGGAGCTCCCGCTTCATTTTGTTGTGAAGGAGGAGTTCGGGGAGGCAGGAGGCGTTTGCTACAGCCCCCTTGGCGAAATGGAGGTAGTCCCTCACGAACAGCTCCACCTTGTCCACGGAGGAGCGGATCTCGTTGATGTGTCGTTCCATGTATCCGTAACACCGCCAGTCCGTGGTCACCAGCGCCATGAGGCTGGAGACGCCCACCTCCAGGCTCTGCTGGAGTCGGTGGAGTCTCTCGATGGCTGTGTCCGGATCCAGCAGGAGCCTTTTGTCCTGAGATGGGGAGGCCGACAAGGAAGATTCCTTGGAGGTGGTGGAAGAAGTGGACATATTGCTCCGGGTGCTGCCCGTGCTGGAGAAAGATAACCGGTTGATACCATCGACCACATCCTGAGAGCCTTTGGCATCTGGGGTGTTGTGCAGGGGGACGTCGTAAACGCCGTCTCTTTCTTCGGGGTTTGCTTTCTCACTGGTTTCCGCCAGCGGCTCCAGAAACTGAACCCCTCGGGGGATGTCGTATGCATCGTTCTGGGGGCCCAGGGACTGTCCCAGCTGTGAGGGAGGGTGGTTCAGCGAGACGCTCTGGTGTCTCCGTGTCGCCAGGTCAGCGGCTCCCAGAGCATCACAGTTATATTTTATGTGAAGGTCCTTCCCCATTGGCTTGGTGCTGGTTGGGGGGATGTCATACACACCCTCGGGTCTGACGTCCGGCCTTCCAGCTTGTCTCACTGGAGGGGGGAAATCATACTCTTTTTCCCTAAGCCCTGCCTCATCCCGGCAAGCAGAGGGTGGAATGGCATACACCTGAAAAATAAGTAGAAAAGGGGCTACTATGCATTTGGCTGGCTCATGCGCACATGCAGAAACTGAGAAGGACCTTAAAACGAGGCTAGAATTCTCACCGCTCATCACTGGCTCCTGGCTTTTTACCTTCCCCCCACTTCTGGCCCGTGTTTTCCAAGGCTCTGCTCTGCTGTGTTCTCACTTCCCTCATCTTGGACAGGAGCACCCTTCCCATGGCCTCAGTGCTGCTTGTGTGTGGACCCCTCCTGGCTGAGTTGCCCTCCCGGGGTCCCAGTCCTGCGTTTCTGACCACCTCCTGGGTTTCCTTCCTCGGCTGATCCAGGCGGGGAGGCAGACTGCGCATTCCCACATGGGAGGAGACGAGGCGTTGGAAGAGTGGAGGTCTCTCCCTGGATCTGTCAGCTGTGAGATGCTGAGTACGTCGCTTCAATGTTCTAACACACCGTTCCCTTCTCTGGACAATAAGGGGAGCTGTACTTCCTGTGCGGGCCGTACCCCAGCGGACGAGAGAGTGCATCAAATGCAGCAACCCCTGTCTACGGACTGAGGACGCTGTAACACTGCCCAGAGATAGGAGGATGTTCACTGCTTGCCAAACTGAATTATTTTACCTTCCTACTGGCTCTCCTTCTCGACTACCTCATTTTTAGTAGAATCCTCTAAATGTGGAATCCTTAGACTTACCTTTGAGATTTTTTTCCTTTCGTTTTTAAAGTAATCTCTATGCCTGATGGGCTCGAACTCACGACCCCGAGATCGCGAGTTGAATGCTCCCTGACTGAGCCAGCCAGGCACCCCTGGAATCCTTAGACTTATCATTAGCCGTTGTCTTTCCTTCCTCCCATCCACTCTCTCATAAAGACTAGTTTTCCGCCTTTGGTTTGCCCTTCTTGTTTTACCCCAATAAACACACACGCGCACACACACACATAGACACACACGCAGACACACGCACACGCACCCCTTTGGTGCGGCTCTGTGGTAGCTCTCTTACCCCTTTAGTAGGAGGGATGTCATAGACGCTCTGAGGTTTTATCTCTCCCACGGGAACCGAAAACACAGGGCCTTTCACTGATGACGGAGGGATATCGTACACCTGAAGACGAACACTTGCATTACCCAGAACGGAAATGGCATGTACTTGTCATTTCTGACACTACGAAGCCTTTCACTGTGGATTTATCTGCTCTTTGCTCTATGTCATAAGGGGTTGGTAGAGTTTTTCTTTTTAGATTTCATATTCTTTGACTTTGATTGAATATAAAAATGACCTTCCGTGAAATACCTACACCGTTTGGACTTTATTTGTTTATTTTTAAAGATTTTATTTATTTGTTTGAGGAAGAGAGATTGAGTGACGGAGAGAGCTTGGGGGCAGAGGGAGAGGGAGAGGGAGAAGCAGGCTCCCTGACAGACAACATGGGGCTCCATCCCAGGACCCTGGGATCATGACCTGAGCCGAAGCCAGTCGCTTCACTGCTGAGCCACCCAGGCGCCCCACTGTCTGTGTTTTAAACTGTAGTTTAAATTTTACATTTCCTGAACGAAAATGATAAGTGACAAAAGCTTTGTCAGATAAAGGACTAGGATTTCCTGATTAAGCAAATCCAGAAAACATAATTTAAATAGCATTGTTGAAAATGGCTTCTGGATAGATAGCTTCAAGTGAAACGTGCATAACTGGTGAACTTCCCTTGGCTCTTTAGCCCTGAAGGAATGTCACCCTGAAGCCCTCCCCTCCCCCCGGCTGGGCTGGTACATACCCCTTGAGTGGTGTGGGAAGGAGGGATGTCGTAGATGTCCTTTTGGTATCTGGACGGGTACTCGTACACGTAGCCCTGGCCTGTCCTCACGGGGGTTATCACCTGTGGGCAGGAAGACACAGACGTGTAAAAGTCCAAGCCCCAGTCCTGAGTGACTCTCTTAGCCTCCTAACCAGGCACTCCTCCGTCACCTCTCCCCCATAAAAAGAAAGAAAGAGAAACAAGGAAGGGAAGAGAGAAAAGGAAGGAGACAAGGAGACATCAGGTCAGAACACTTTTAAATCCTCTCTTGAATCCCAATAAAGAACAAATCCCTGAAATAGCTCCATCCCTCTTCCTCCTGATGACAAAACCATCTCAAAGTTGGTCCAAGTCTCAATTCCCAGGATGCACCTTAAGGAAGAACCATTTTTAAATTATGAAATTTTAAATTATGATCCTAGATCATCCCTTTGAAGCAGCAAAACCACAGCACAATGAAAAAAAACCCACATTTTTTTTTAAAAGGCTCTGAAACTATTTGTAAAGTGAATAATGCAAATAGAGAGTTGAGCTACTTAAAATTCCTCTCATGCCTTCCCCAGGACGCCTCTTCATGTGACATTATTATGATTATAACTAAAATTCCATAGGTCACTAGAGTACTTTTATGAAGCCAACAGCTCAAGCAGTGCTGGCTCTCAGAAGCCTCCAGGAGCTTTCAATCTAACCCTTGAAACAGATGACAGACGAGTCGGGAACCACCCGGAACAGAGTTCAGGTCTCTAATCATTTTCTTGTTTCCACTGGGGAAGCAGACTTCCCAGACAGTACCTACGTCCAAGGGATGTGGGAAGTCAAACACACCGTCACAACTCTGGCATCTAGAACCAATGCCAATGAAAGGAACCTCACCCAGTAGGCTCGGATTTTCCCATCTACCGTCCTTCACCGTGTCCCGAAGCACGGGCAGAGAAATTACTTGAACTGAAACTCATTTGGAAACGTATTTAATCCTCCAAGGGCTTCTAAATGACCAGGGTCTTGTGTCTGCCTAACCCCTGCCTCCCAAATGACTAATAGCAACCCCCCCCTTAGTATTGCCCATGTTTTTTTTGTTGTTGTTGTTTGTTTGTCTGTTTTTTTTTGGAGAAAGGGCATTGTAAATTAGGAAGAGTTGGCTCTTCCTTAAGAAACCGTCATCTTTTATCCTTTCCCTAATGTGAAAATTCTGGCGTCAGGCTGCCTACAAAACTATGTGAAAAATGCTCGCGTTCGGCTTATATTGAAGTGGGTGGAACTCCGCCAAAAGCACCAGTGCCCTTCTCCCCGGGAAGCTCTGAAACGCTGAAATCCCTGATGCCTGCAGCTCATTACTTCTTGCAGTGGAGGTAAAGGAGATTAGTATTGCGGTCACCATCCCATCAAATCTCTCCACTGCCTTGGGTTTAAAAAAAGGAATCTATGGCTTTCAAGTTTGTTGGCATGGAGCATACAGAACCATTTACAGAGTGGACACTGTATTGTGCCTAGCAAATCTTCCTTTTAAAAGCAGCGTGCCCTTTGCTCAAGAAAAACGCACTGTGTTGCTAGTGCCCTTATATGATTTTTTTTTTTCACTCACTATTGTCCAGGAGAGAAGTGAAGTATCCTCTCTGAGTGTATCTCATCAGCCCCTCTATTTATAGCTCTCTATTTTGGCTTTATAATAAAACCTGTGCACAACACAGCTTTTGTTCAGTCTGAAAGTTTCTAAGAGTGGATTCTGTCCAAGGCTGCCAAGTTAGTAATAATACTAATGGAAAACCAAGGCTGGTTATGCTGAAGGCCAGCTGAGTGGTTCCATCTTTAGTTTAAAGATGGGGAAGGGGTGGGGGGCTGGGAGATAGAGGGGGTGGTGCCGGTATCTGAAAATAGTCCTTGGTGATATGTAAACACATGGCAAGACCTCAGAAAGGCGGGGTCCTAGACAAAGCTTTTCCTCGTCTTTGTGGATCCCCCTGGCAGGGAGCATTAGAGCTTCCCGGTATTTAACTTCTCACTTCCTGACAAATGTCACAAAACCTCAACTTGCTCTCTCTTTCTCATTTGGAGGATGCCTGTGGTCATCTGGTTTTTAAAAACTTTGCATTCCAAGCCAGTCATTTTCCTTGTTTATGCATTAAAAGAAACAGATGGTGAAAACCACAAGGGGGGAAGAAACCAACAAAATAAAATCCCCCCCGATTCGATTGCAGCATTCCCGATGGTACCGTCTAATTCACGCTGGTCCACAAATAGCATTTAAAAGGGACCAGCGTTTTGCATCTGGTCAGACACAGCCAGGGTAGACAGAGACCCACTCTGTAACGTCTGAGGGAACGAGGAGCTGGAAGTGTTCTCCTTTTGGACATTCTCCTCCTCGACCCGTTGCTTGGGTGACTTTCATGCCAATTGTGTGTTCTCTCCTCGGAGGAAAGTGCTGACTGTTCTGTACCTTACAAAGTATCCAGTTCTGTGGTCATAAGACCTTTTCTTCCTGCTTGACCCAGTACACAAAAACCTTTCTACTGTCCCAGAATTACTGAACCTCAGCTTAGGAGGAACAACAAGGTCGAGCCAAGGGAATGTAAATTTCAGAAGCCTTCTCTCCTGGGCGTTTGCAGGGCAAGGCGTTGATGGCATTGCTACACAGAAGGCATTTCAAACCTAATTTTCTCAATGACACGAAGTCAGGTTTTTCATTTCCTTTTTTTCCTCCGTTGGTTTTTCTTTTGTGCTCTCCTTTTATTCTGTGTATTTATTTATAGTTACAAGGGCTTAGCTTTAGGAACTACCAAACTGACCTCTTAGTTCATTAGAGTTGATGCAAACGGGGCTAGAAACGGGGATTCCTGGGGCTTTCGGACCGAGGGCTACTGCAGCCCCTTTCCTGATGACCCTGACAGAGGATTTGCATTTTCCAAATACGGATGATCGGCCCCATGAGGAATCTGACTGGTCCTCAGATGTTAGGATACTATTCTTCTTAACTAACTGAAGAGTCTGAAGGTGGACACTTCGAGAAGAGAGGAGAGGAGGGGCAGATGTAGACATTTAGGAAAGGAATAGTCCATTTAATAAATGTCCCAGGCAGGGTGGCGTCCAAAGTCCAGAGAGTGGGGTTATTGCTCTGATTATGTGCTTGCCTAAAAGCAAGCAAACACACATAGGGCCCCCGACCCCACACTCTGACGTGTTTGAGTCACACCATTTTCAGCATCAGAGCCCGGCCACCACGAGCTGCTTTTAGAGATGATTTAAATACCTCCAGTGTCTCATAATTTTGAGAGCCGTGCATGCTGAAATTTTACAGAAGAGGAGCTCGTGTTTAGGGTGGCAGTGGGGGGCCAGGGGAGCCCGGCAAACAGCATGTATGAGTCAGTGAGCTGGAAGAGAGGCCCGTGGGCCAGGCCACTCACCCCTCCCCAGCCCTTGGCCTGGGCTTGCACCTGTAGCCCAGCAAAGGCCTGATGCTTAGATGCCTGTGGGGCCCAGCAGATGAGATGCAGGGAGAAACGAGCTGGGATTTTGTGCTGGGAAGACAGAACTCACAACCTCCTGAAGGAAAGCAGCCACTCCTCAGCTCCAGCCAGCTGCCGTCCTGAGAAAATGGGCCCCGTGTTGCTAAGTCTCTCAAATTTTCGGGAGAAGCCAGAAATCTGGATTTTTTAATGTGAAATCTGATTTCCAGAATCGGCTCAAATATTTCAAACAGCATCCTGGCCAAACCAACCATGTCTCTGGCCCTCAGGGGGCCCATCTTGTGTTCATCTATGTATTTCTGCCCTCCTCTCTCAATACCTTGAAAACTTCTGAGGGCAGGGCCCAAAAAGCTCTTTAGCAATTCCATTCCTTGGCAAGACGGAGGAACTCCACCATTTTATACCGATGTCCTGTGCGCCCCACCTCTGTGCCTTCACTCGTGCTGTGTCTTTGTCCAAGATACTCTTCTTCCCGTCCTCATAATTCACATTTTATTCAGCTTTCAAGGCCAGGCTAAGTGTCTCTCTCCCATGGGGCCTTTCCAGACAGATAGAATACCTTTCTCCTTGGAACGCCCCAAGCACGTTATGCGTACATCTCTAAGGGAACTTATCACTTGTGGTCCGTTTCAGTGCCTCCCATGTCTACTCAATGCATGGTGGAGATAGAGGCCGTTTCTCCTCCATTTGTAGATCCACAGCAGGGCCTAGCACAGTGCCCTGACTGTAGTAGGCTTGGATAAATGCATTGACTGGGTATGTTAATGAGCTAAAGGAAGACTCGAGGCTTTTCTCAAGCAAGATGGTGTGGAACTGGACAGGACAGGAGACAGGGTCTGCCTGTGTAGGATGAGGTTGGTTTCCAGGTGAGTCAGCTCTTGGATGAGTGGGACCCATGGGAGAAGGGGCGGAACGGGCTCTTCTCAGCCACGCATGGGAAGGTCGGGCAAGTGAGGAAGCCAACAAAGCAGAGTGAATTTTCGATAAAATCAAGACATCAGAAACCACGGAAGCACGATCACCTGCACCACTGTTTGGTGCAAACCACCATGGAGGCCAAGACGGGCTGCTAGATGGTTTCCTTTTCCCCAGTCTAGAGGCTGCATGTGACATGAACATCTGTGTTCTTTTCAGCCCCAAGCTAGAAACATATGGGGGAGTTTTGCAAAAAGAAAGCAAAACAAACTCTGCAGTTTACGTTAATATCAGAAGGAAAACACAATGGAAAGGAACGGATGTTGTGTATCACAGGCCATGGCCACACTCGGTCTTTAACTCATGGAAAGGATTCGGTCTGATGAGGGGAGTGATTGAGAACATAAGCCGGACTCAGGCAGAGCCGACTCTACCACATGGGAGAATGTGACCAAGGCATCTGTCCATTCTAAGCCCGTTTCCTCCTGCGTAGAATGAGACTATTAGTGTATTAAATGAGATCAAGCACATAAAGCAGCCGGCATCGGGTAAGCCCCTTAAGCCTTAGTTATTTCTATTACAATTCTCTTATAATTGCTGGGTTATACGGCTTTTTACTTTTCGACTTAAGTTGTGGACCTGGTAATTCAGATCAACCATCCTACTGAAGACAGCTTTTAGAAAATGAGGAAAAGATATTAAAAATCTTCTTCACAGCATTAAAGCATTAAAAGATAGTAAAAAATGATCAGGTCCAAATTTGGGAGCAGAGAAAGAATTCACAGAGGTCAGCCCACACTTCAACGCTGCTTTTTTCCTGGGGGACATTTGTTGATGTGAGACAGGTGTCCGAGAGGCCACACTGTGTGTTTTTGCAATGTCTTTGGGTGCAGGGGAATATTGGACTCTAGGGCTCCCCAAGGTTGTGACCCTCATAACCACCCCCCCTTTGGGCTGGGATCCTAAGGGCTACATGTAAAAGTGAGAAGCTGCTGGAAGGGAAGCCACCCTTGCATGGCTGAAACCAGGTTTTCACTCATCAGGGTCAGAAAGAACATCTCAAAACCTGAAATTAGATTTATGTGTGGCTGGGAGGCTGGCGCAAGTAAATAAAATCCTCTCTGGAAATAGAGAACATCTTTATGGGCCTTAAATTATTTCTTACAAATATTTAAAAATACAATGTCCACCCTACAAAGATACCCAGGAATACAGGAGACAAGACAGCAGAAAAAGACAACAGCCAATTTTTGCTCTCTTCCCAATATGTGGAGGACGTGGTCTGTGTCTTAGTGACCACAGATCTCGAGGCTGTTTGCTTTCAAAATGTTGTGTGATTAAACCATGGGAGCAAACAAAATTTAATCATGAGATATGAGTCAAATAGAAAGAAATTAATCTTTACCAATGCATACAGTGTTCCCGTGAGGTCTATGAGGTGATGGGAATTTCACATCAAAGCAGTAAGTGACAAGAGACTTTGGTTCTTGATGGCCATCAGTAGATTTACTTGGGTTACTATTTTACTCTGGTCTTATCAGTATTGCCATTGTCACAGTTATCACTCTAACAGCCCCAGACACTCCAGTGGAAAACCCCAGGAGAAAAACGTGCTTTATGAGGCATAGAAATAAACCTATTTACCCAAGAAAAAGATGGCAATGTCCCAAACCCAGGACTCTCGATTGGATTTCTCTTCAGACAAGGCCTTTTCAGTGGAAATCACAAGCTGGGTTTGTCAAGAGGAGCTCCATACCCAACTGGAATGTCTAGAAACAACATACTTTCAAGACAACTCCTGCTTACATAGTATCCCTGGGGCCGAGGTCTCAGCAAGTCTCCGTGGGCATCCACTTCACCTCCTCAGAGCAGAGCTCGCTGGCGGGTGCCTGGGAGTGGGGCCTAGCTGCTGTGAAGGCCCTGAGGTTAGGAAGACTTCTCAGCCGGCATGCCTCCGGTTCAGTGGCACGCTGTGGGAAGCGGGAGGGGAGCCAGCTGTGCCAATCAGGCAGGCAGACCCTCCCCACCCCTCGAATCCTTTGAAAGCCAATTAATAGGGTCTCAGGTCCCGCCATGTTCTGCCATCCTTCCTTCTGACGTCAGCCCTACCACTCGCTACTTATGGCAACTTTTCATCTCTCTCCTCCAACACTCACGCCTGTTTTGATTCCTTCCCTCCTGCCATGCTACCAGCAACGTAAAGAACAAAAAACAGTAAAAAGGAAGCGGAAAAATCCTACTGTTTGACAGAAAGAACTGGGTGGAATGGATAAGAGGCAGAGATGGGGTGGGGAGGGGGGAGCAGAGGTCAACTGTTCTAGGGTAAGCTTATCATTATTATTGCTCATACTTCTACATTTGATAGATGCCTGCGTCAATGATTACAAAAATCACAAAAATAGAATTTTTAATAATTTTAACAGAATTTTTAAAAATAAGAAGAAATCCCACTTGGAAGGGTAGGGAGGGGTCTTTGTAGCTGTTTGGATTTCTGTGCCCCATGATTTAATTCTCTGGGTCTAAGTCTCTACATTGCAAAGGAACATCAGAAACAGCCAGAATGACACAATCCTTTCTTCTGATATCCAGATAATGCCTCGATAAATGACCACCGGAGTTTACCCATCAATCTAGCAGAGCAGGAACGTGTGTACCGGGCTCCTGGCGTTCCGCCCCAGGGCCTCGTCAAGGCCTAGGCAGCCCAGGTGGCGCTCGGGAAGTATAATGAGTAATTGATGAGGAGTTAAAAAGTGCCACTGTGCCGTAATAATTACAGTACAGATTTATAACTCCGCCATTAACAGTACCTAAGATTGTCTGAATTCAAAAGTAGGCCTCACTGATTAGCAGTCGGCCATTTGCATTTTTCTTGGCATCTGCAGAAAGTAAAATTAGATTGCTTCCTGTCTATCTCTAATCTCCCCTAACCCCCTGTTTTATTTATACTATCTCTGGGTTTCATGCATTAACAAGAGTATTTAGATTTCTCAAACCGCCCACTGGAAAGGACTTATTTCACATAAATGCCCTTAAAAAGCATTCACAGAGCCACCACGGTATTTATTAGATCTTATAATAACCTCTTTGTCTTAAAGCCCATGAACTGTGTGACCCTTTCCCTTTAAAGAAAGCCCTTAGGGAGAGAAACATCACCAGTATCACTGCCTGCCCGTTAGAACTTGGATCCAGTTTTCAGAAATGGCAAAGTTATAGAGGTTCGTCTGTTTAAAATCCAGGATTACTAGTTTCTTTTCTATGACCAGAGGAGAAGCCACATGTGGCCTCCGCTGGATTTATTAATTCTCTATAAATTCTCTCTGCCCAGCTTGGGTGTAGCAGTGAGCTCATTTATTATTCGCATAGCAACAATATAATGAAAACCGAATCTGGCCCGAAAAATACACCCTCGCGGGCCAAGTGCGTGGCTCACCCTTCCTAATGCTTCTCTTGAGCTCATCGAGGTTTCTCCCCCTCTGTTGTTGGGCAGTGATTTACTTTCCTTCAAAGACATTCTGCTGTCTGATTTTTAGGCTAGAACTCAGCTTTTGCTCGCCACATCTCAATCGTGGCCAGTCTCTCCCTCTCTCTCTTTTTTTTTCCGAAGGAGGAAAAAGTCAGAACCGAAGGCTCAGAAGTGGAACGGGGTCACTCATTCGACACAGCATTCGGGAGGCAAACCACTCCATGGAAACAGTGCCCCGATTGTCAGGCCTCTAGCACGCCTCCCCTGCTGCTTTCAGGAAGCTCTTTGTGCAGCAAGTGCTAAAGCAATATTTAGCTATGGAGTGACCGAGCGCCAAAGAGCAGCTCGAGGGTTTAACGTGAAAGAGCATGGCGGGGAATGACGTCTGGGCTCCCGCAGCGGTGGAGGTCTTTCTCCGGACAGAGCTGAATGTGCCCCGTGACGGAGCTGGGTACAGCGAAGTCACTTTTTATATCCCGTGGGCCGAAATGTTCCTGGAGAATCATAAAAGGCACCAGCGCTTTGGTTCTTTGGATGTCCAAATAAATTCAACAGGACACCAAGCACGACGTCTAGATTTTGAAAGGGAGTTTAGAGAGATGCCCACAAACTGCCTGAAAGGGGATGTGATGATGGAAAGGGAGCAAGGCATGCGCATTTCTGGACCCAGATGCCTGGAGCGCTCGGCTCCTCCCACGCCGGAGACCCCTCCCGGCTTCACTGGGGGACAGGACGCAGTGGCTGATGGGACAGACCCATCACGTGGCACAACGTGGAGCTGCGGCAGGGCTGTTGGCGTCGAGAGACACGTGACCTGCCAAGGGTCTCTGCCATATCCGAGAGGACTGGAGGAAAATGGACCAAAAAGTAACAAGTTCTAGGAGGAAACACACTCTTAGCTTTTGGTACCAAAGCAGGGAAGAGAGTTGTGCAGAAGCCACTCCCTAGAAACTGTTGTCACGTACAGGGATGGGCCTGCGGGAGCTTTGAGTCTCCGTGGCTCAGCATACCCCCCACCCCCTTGTTCCTCCTGCTCCTTGCCTTCTACTGCCACAGCTCCATCCTCTAGAGGCGACTGCCGTTTCTAGATGGGAAGGCGGACGGCATCCTAAAGGACGAGTAAGAAGGTCTGCCAAAACTTACAGGGTCAAGTTGAAAATTTATATCAATGCCTGAGTGTCTTTTTTCTTTTTTCTTCTTTAAGAATCTTGAGGTCCAGCAGTTTTACTAAACTTTTCAGGTAACTCTGGGAAAGAGTCAGATAAGGATATCTGGATCATAAAATTTTAGCAAAGACCATTAGAGATAATTCAACCCTACTCCCCATTTCACAGTTGAAGGAACTGAAGTTCAGAGAGGTTATTCAGCTGGTTAATGACAGAGAAGTAATAAGAACCTGGTTGGCTGCGTCTGGCAGTCCACCCCTACTTTTCTCAATGTCCGGTTGCTTACATTAGCAAGACAGATTAGAAATTTACTAGAAATTTACTACTTTCCTAGTTTCACAGACAAACTCACTTTCTTGTTTGAGAGGTAAAACTTGAATTCTGGGTATCTTAAATTTTGGGCGTGCCCCTTTCCCTGGCAAGCGCATTCTGGGAGATTGAACTAGACAGTAGTCTCTCCTCATCCATGATGGATATGTTCCAAGACCCCCAGGGGATGCCTGAAACCGTGATTAGTACCAAACCTTATGCATGTATTATGTTCTTTTCCCTATATATACATACCTATGATAAAGTTTAATTTATCAATTCAACACAGAGATGAACAACAATAATAAAATAGAACAATTATAATGATATACCATATATGAACATGGTCTCTCTCAAAATATCTTACTGTACTGTACGCACCCTTCTTATGACGACACAAGACAATAAAATGCCTATGTGATGAGGTGAAGTGAGATGAGTGATGTAGGCATTGACTGTATGTCAGAAGGGGGATCATTTGCTTCTGGACCCTGGTTGACCATAGGTAACTGAAATCATGAGAACAAAACTGTGGATAAGGGGGAACAACCGTGTCTGGTTAAATAAAGTTATCCATCTGGGCCAATTGGAAGTCATTTGAAAAATGGTGCTTCCAATGGTAGCCAACGCAGCAATGGTCTCAGTGATACCACGGTCTTTACATCACCTTAATCATCTGCTCGGGACTTCTGGATCAGCCTGCCAGGAAACGGACCACTGCAGCCGGGTGGCGGGAATTTCCACCTTCCTCAGCTCACACTCCGTCAGCATAGAGGCTACTCTCCAGCTCTGGAGTGGGAGCCTTCTGAAGTGACTTTAATTCTTTCTGGCCAAGGTGATGCTGTTTAGCACCCAGGATTTTGATGAGCTGGAATTGCTAATGAAATGTCTTAAACATGCCCTCTTATTTTAGGGCTTGGCAACATCAACCATTAGCCAGGATGTAAAAATCATTAGCTTCAGATTCAGACAGACATGAGTTCAAATATCAAGGCCACCTCTTACCGGAGGTATGTCCTTCAGCAAGTGAACTCCCCTCTCAGACCTCAGATCCCTCCCCCATAAAGAGAGGAGGGTAAGGAACACCTTATGAAGCTGTTGAGAAGATCAGATGAAATTATGGATGTAAAGTCCCCAACATGGAGTCAGGGCCCCAGGGCACTTTCGGGTTACCCCCTGCTTTCGTCCTACACCTATCCTGAAAAATGAGTAACTTCATAGCGTGCTAAGGGCTATACAGTCAATTGGTGGTAAATTTGAAAATAAATGACTGTTATGAAAAATAACTGGTTTAAGCATGGCCTGACTTAAGAAAATCCAAGAAAAATTACTCAAATAAATCAGATGTGATTATAGCATTGCTGAAGATTCTTTGCTTCAAAAATTGACCTACTCTGGAGTCCCCTTAAAGAGAGGATCCCTCGGCACTCTTCAGATGTTCCCGGGTTACACAGAACTTTGAGAGAAGACACACTGTTCTAAGTGAGTCACGCTGTGACTCCGTAGCCAGGAGCAGCATACCTCTCTAGCAGTGTACCTTGACAACTGGGTGTATGGCACTATTGAGAACCAAGCGCACTTCTGATGGGATCTCGCTGTACATTTTCCACAATGTACTCAAATAAGCCTGCTTTTAAAGATGCATTCCACCAGTATGAAGTCTGAGTTTTGTCATCAAAGCAAATAAATAAATGCATTCTTTTTTCTCCCTCACAAATACAGCATTATCCACCCAGCCAGACATCATACCACACACAGTATCTGACCCATTCACTCTGATAAGCATAGTCACTTAGCATGAAATCATTGAAAAAGGAAGGAAGATTACCTCTGTTTGCTCTGGTGTGGGTTTACAAAAAGTTACTGATGCACTCTTAGAAATACGCACTATCTCTGAGCTTTATGACAAATTGCAACTGAGTTAGAAGGCCTTGGCATTGACCAAACAAAAAAGACCTTTGTACATTTTTAGGGAGGTGTTCCAGTTTGCTCATTCCCCTGGCGTGGGTGGCTCAGCTGGGAGGAGAGACTTCTCGTTTTCAAAGTGAGCTCATAAAGTCCTGCCCCAAAGTGCTCAAGGACCTCCAATTCTGTGTAAGATGTAGAATTCATCTTGACTCTTGAGGGTAAAGAATTTAGATGGAAGTTCACTTCTCCACACAGCCCCAAAAGTCATGTATTGAGGGGGAAAAGAATTTAAATTCAGATTATCTTTATAGAGAGTTGAACAATTCTGAAACATGGTCCTACTACATGGAGTTTATAAGTGAAGAAGCCAGAGGTATTCTGTGGCCTGTCAAACTCGAATTCTCCCTGCTGTTTTCAAGGGGTGTGTAATGTGTGTGTGTGTATAGGAAGAGAACAAAGGAAAGTGAGGTGTAGTCAGGGTTTATCTTCTCGGGGCACTTTCATTTCCTCTAAATCTATTTTTACTTGTTGGTAGACAAATCATACTGCTAAGATATAGCAGTTAGCTGGCTGGTAAGTCAGTGTTGCTACAGGCGACCAGATTTCACAACGCTTCAAATCCCAATAAGGGAAGTCCTCTGTTCCCTAACCAATGGCTTTGGGTGAGGGTGTGTGTGTGTGTGTGTGTGCGTGTGCACATGCGTGTGCGTGTGTGTATGTGTAATTCCTGATGACTCAGTGTTTAAGAAGGTACAAATATTATAGCGAATCTATTTCTGGTTCTTATGTTACCTTTCAGGAATGGGACTGGAAGACCTGGCAAAAATCTTTTAATCATTTCCTGCCAACATTTGGCTGTGTCCCATTTCGGAAGGTAGGACACGGTCTTTAAAGATGATGTCATGGGGTCTGGATAAATCTAAAGTTTTCTGAGTGCCACCCCTGACATAGTACTGGCCCAGCCCAGCCCATCATACCCTTGTAATAGCCATTGCAGTTTTAATGAACCCATGAGCTTCCCTTGAGATTAAGTGAAGAGTCCGACATATTTTGGGGACCAAAGAGGAGGGAGTAAATGGCTGGGTTGCAGACAGGAAGCTTCACAGAGGAGATGAACATTGACATATGGGCTTGAAAGTATGAATAAGAGTTTACCGATGGAATGGAGAAGAAAAGTCATTCTAGGTAAATCACAGAATATGCAAAGCTCTGCTCCCCAGCAAAAATAGTGCTGTTCTCCACTTTAGGTGACCTCGGAGGAGTCAACTGATCTTGTCTACATTGGGCAAAATGCATAAAAGTTAGGCTCTCGGGCACCTGGGTGGCTCAGTGGGTTAAAGATACAACTCTTGATTTCAGCTCAGGTCATGATCTCAGGTTCATGAGATCGAGCCCCACGCTGGGCTCTGCACTCAGTGGGGAGACTGCTGGAGATTCTCTCTCTCCCTCAGCCCCTTCCCCTGCTCGTGCTCTCTCTCTCTCAAATAAATAAATAGATCTTTAAAAATAAATAAATAAATAAAAGGTAGGCTCTCAGACATGCTGAACTTTACATCAATCATGCTTTGAATGCTCACTTGTTGTGCAGAGATAGTTATGATTACAGAAAAGAGGTGGTGGCATTCCCCAACGCCTTTCTTAGGGGAAAACTACCGTGTAGAATGTGACATACGTTGTAAGAGATTGTAATAAGCTGGATGATAAGATTTAAACAGTGTGTGATAATCTGATGGGTGATAAGATCAGAACCACTTTTCAGTTTACTTAAAGGTCAACTCAAATTAGATGCTTCGTTTCTTACTTCTGCCCCATTCCTTCATTCGTTGGCTGTGTTCATGTGCTGACACTGCTGTGAGCATGGCCTATAGCAGGAAATGCCATACGTGGAAATGCCAGATGTGAACGACAGCCGTGGCCCCTGCCTACCTGAATGGAGCTTATAATTTAGCTCAAAACTGATCTTCAGAAGGATGCAAAACAAACCTGGTTCCATCAGTGACGATACAAGTGACATGTCCAAAAAATAATCAGAGAAACACATATTCTCCGTGTGGATCAAGGCACAGAATGGGCGACTCAGGTGGCTGTTTTACTAATCACTGAAGCAGAAAAATGAGGCTATTTTAGACCTTTGTGGCCCTTAGGCTTTTGGACCTTTGGAGGCTCCACTCCCAGCCACAGTCCCTTAAGTAAGTAAAATTTTTGCTTTTAAAGAATCGAGAACATTAAAAAATATACATAATTTAGCTTTTCAAATGATTGGACTCTGAGTAACTCAGTTAATTTAAAATTGCCTGTGAGGGGCGCCTGGGTGGCACAGTCGTTAAGCGTCTGCCTTCGGCTCAGGGCGTGATCCCAGCGTTCTGGGATCAAGCCCCACATCAGGCTCCTCCACTGGGAGCCTGCTTCTCCCTCTCCCACTCCCCCTGCTTGTGTTCTCTCTCTCGCTGGCTGTCTCTATCTCTCTCTCTCTCTCTCTGTCAAATAAATAAATAAAATCTTTAAAAAAATAAAATAAAATAAAATAAAATTGCCTGTGAGTCCTTGGCAATCACAGGGCATATTTAGAAATCTCTGCAAAGTGAGACGAATCTAACCTATACATTGTTTTCAAATGTAATAAAATAGCTCTGAGCTCTAAACGTAGCAATTAATGAAGCTGACATTATTTTGTTTCCTACACATTTATCTAAATGTTTATTAATTTATATTTTGCAGTTTTTGTGTTTCATATTTTGGAGTCAAAATTTTATTGGGGGGGCGGCTCTCAGACATTCTTTCAGGCCTGGGCATTCTGCCCATCATGCCTGATGGATAAAACGGCACTGCACCCAAAACCCATAGGGCAAAAGACCAATGAAATTAAGAAAGGTGTCCGTGTATCTGGTTTCCAGGTAACTGTAAGAGTTCTTTTCCACTCCGTGCAAAATTCCTGTAGAAGCAAAGAGACAGCAAGCCATGCACTCGAAGGGAACAGCCTATCGTTAGTAGTAAAGTATCTGCATATTTGATATACAATCAGAAGCATAAACAGGGCTGAGGCCATTCAAAACGAACTCTGAGAAAGGAAAGACAAACAAGGGAGAGGAACTAATTTTTTAAGTCCCCACTGTGCTAAGCCTTGGGCCAGGTCCTTCCTGTGTGTTGTTCTATTGAATTCTCGCAAGAACTCTGTGAGGTAGTTGTGTTTGTTCCCATTTTACAGATGGAGAAACCAAAGCCTAGGGAATTTGAGGAACTTGCCGAGGGATGGATAGCTATGAAGGAAGAGAGCCAAGGGTTAGCCTAACCCCAAAGCCTATACTCTTTGCACAATACTCATGTTGTCTTGTTTCATAAAAGGGTGGGGATGACCTGATTATCTTTCTTTTTCTAACCACTGATATAAGTGGTGCATATGGCACTTGATGTGGTCGGGACGAGTAGAGGCGTCTTAGGTGGGTAGCGGCTGCAGTTTCCCAAAGAGCAACGTTGCAGTGAGAGAAGGCAGAATATTTTTTTTCCTCTTAAATGATTCATTCATGGAAAAAACTGTGGTGGATAAAAGTCCTGAAGTCCACAGTCTGTAGCAACATCAAGGGAATCTTTAACTATGGGAAGTCCCGAATCACAATCAGATTGGAACACAGCCACCCCCCCCCCCATCACTTCACAGTGTTTCTCGGAATGCAGTCCTGGGTCACCTCCCCCAGAACGAGCTAACGAGCTCACCCCAGGGCAGATTCCCAGGCCCCAGGATTAGAATGTCTGGTGGGAAAGGCCTGGAAATCTGCATTTCAGCTCACGTTTCCAACCTCTCCAGATGATTCTTACGTTCTCTAAAAGTTTTAAACCACACTTCTGTGGTTTAGAACAAGATCCTCCTCCTCTTCTTTTTCTTCTTTCATAGCTTTTAAAGACCACGGCTTAAACTTCCAGAATGTCCAGTTCTGGGCTTACCACCATTTTACAGATGAGAAAGTAAAGAGAAAAATGGGTATAGGGCTATTCACTAAGTCAGCTACAATAAGAACTCAAAAAAAAAAAAAAAAAAGCCCGAAGACAAAACAAAACCCAAAAAGCCCACCTGATTCTTGCTGTACTGAGATTAACTCTTGGGACCTTGGCTTAAGTCATTTCTGTGATTCTCACCCACTGAGAAGATCCCTACACAGAGGAAAATGTTGACAGAAGTTTTTAAAACAACTATTGTCTAGAAGGTTAAAATTCCCTTTTAGCAGCCAAGCCATCTCCACTAAGAAGGGAGGGAAGGAAGGATGGAAGGAAGGAAGGAAGGAAGGAAGGAAGGAAGGAAAGAAAGAAAGAAAGAAAGAAAGAAAGAAGGAAGGAAAGAAGGACAGAAGGCGAAAGTGAAAGAAAGGGGGAGAAAGAGAAAGAGTCTGAGAGCAAGCAAGGGAGAAAGGGAGGGAGAGAGAAAAGAGGAGGGAGAAAGGAGGGAAGAGAGAGGGGAAGGGAAAGAAGAGGTTCTTCTTCCTCACACCCATGGTGGTTCGAGCCAGTGGCCTAGGGGACATGATGGAGGGGGTCAGCCTAGGGGAACAGAGGCGCTCAGATGACTTTCAGGATATCCTGCAGAACCCTTGGTGTTTGGCAGCGAGGAGCCAGGACCGTTCCCTCCTGCCCTTCCCATCCTTGCCGCCATGTTTCCACCTCGGACCCCCACAGCTCAAACTTAGCACTGCAGGCATTATCTACTTCTCAGTTCTGGTAAAAGTCTCCCCCCGTAAGGGCTGGCAGAGGTCCGATTCGGAAGTTGGCTTCCTCCTACAGGAATCATCTGCCTTTTGGTAAACATAAAATGTTCCACTGATTTTAGAATTAGACAAACAAACAAAACATTGAGTTCAAGCGCACACCCCAACATCAATCCAAGGGAAGGCGTGGTCAAAGTCTGTCCCCTTTAAAAGGATGGAGTGTCAAGGAGCAAATCCGCAGTGCAGTTACGGCAAATCAAATGGGAAGAAGTCTGAAGTACTTTTCAGACTTGGAACTAAAAAGGTTGAGTCTAAAAAGGAAAACATGTCACCTTCCTGCCAAAATAAACTGTGATGAAAGTTTAGACCCCACCACCTTTCAGCCAAGCATTTCCTGTTCTGGTCTCCCTCGTCTGCCTCACACTAGCTCAGCTGAGGGAGAGCTATTTTTAAGGTGCAAACAACCAGGACTAAGAATGAGAGAAGTTATTTATTTATAGTTACACCTTTCAACTGTTCTTTTTTCCCTCTGGAGATAGAGGCTTGGTTTGGCTTTCCCTTTGAATCTAAAGTCCCTGGGGTAAGAAGGACTTTGAAAGGTCATGATGGAGTCACTTTGCCTCCAGACAGTGGGCAGAACAAGTCACCACTTCTTGAGGAATTCCTCCTCCTGTGGGTGCTCTGGGCTTACGCAACAACACAGGTACTCTTGAGCAATGGTTTGTAATACGAACCTTTTGCATAAAAGGTGATTTGAAAATACATTCGTGGTTTTGTTATTTGAAGGACTCCAACAGTGATTCTCCCCCCTTTTTCGTCCAACAGAGAATTCCATTATCATGCGAATAGAAGTTCCATAATGGATTTGGGTTTGTAAATTCAGCCTTTGTAATTAGATTTTCTTGAGGCAGGACACACGCATATGTAGTGTTCTTGGAGCCAGCAAGCTCCTTCTTGTATCTAACTGCATCTTCCCTTATTTCTTATTCCATTAAATCAGTCCATTCTTAATACCAAACCTCAAAGGACCCATTGTAGACCCTTGGAATTTGCCGGTAAACAAAAGAGAAATGCCCTCGCTTGTAATGCTTGCATAAGCACGATCTTGGTGTTGGCTATTACCCCGTAGTTGACTAGCATTATTTTCTTTCCAGTGTGTATTTCCACCTGACATTGCAGTGTTTGCTTGTCTCCCCACTACAATGTAAGCATCACGAAAGCTTTGTTCACGCTTTAGTTTATCACTGTATCACAAGCATCGAAAATATACTGAATGAAGGGGGCCTGCCGGGCTGGCTCAGCTGGTGGAGCATATGACTCTTGATCCTGGGGTTGGGAGTTCAAGCCTCAGGTTGGGTGTAGAGATTACTTTAAAAAAAATCTTTAAAAATATATATATACTAAATGCTTAAAATTAATTTGATGAACAAATTTCTATTTATGTCAAATTGTGACATTTGGAATTATATAGAGTGCTGAAGAGGTCCTTTCCTTTTTTTTTTTTTTTAAACATAATGGTTTCCTAAATATTCTGGCTCTACTGTTTTCACCCACTGGCTCCGGCATTATTACAGGAATTACTTAAAGGACGAGAGGATGGCTCCTTTCTAAATTCACTAGTATCCATGTGTTCTCTAAATGGGTCAACCTTGAAACTAACAACTCTACAGAAAAGTTGGTTGGCATGACCCACGGCCAGCTTCTTTGCTCCCTTTACTTCTGGTGGGTTCCTTGTGCAGCCAGGCCAATGGGGTCATGGTTCAGCTTTTGGTGAAAGGAGAGTCAGTCCTTTCTGTATCATTGTACTTGTTCAAAATTTGGTGCCTTATACCACTCAAGGAGGAAACAGAAAAGACTGGAAACTGTTTGAGTGTAGAACCTAGGTCTTAAAGCAGATCTATCAGAAAAACAGAGAGAAGCAACTTAAATGATCCAGTATGATCTGGAACGACACAAGAATTTATAATGACATGGGAACAAAGTTTTGCTGACCGATGAATGGATAAATGGTACAAAACATCAGGTATTTCGGTACTTACTCTTTGCAAGACTATTCAGTTCTTGAAAGTTTTAAGTTCTTGTTCTGGGAACATTTCTATTGTTCTGAGTGCAATGGAAACAAGTAAGTAGGAACAAAAATCCAGTCGGTCACTCACTCACCTTTTTGCTTAAGTGGGGACCATTAGCCCCCCCAATGCTTCTCTGCACTGATGGTGGTACTTGATACACATCTTGTTCCTGGGTACCATGGCTAGTGGGGACCTGGTAAATCCCCTGATGTTGGTAGGAAGGTGGCACTTGGTAGATGCTGTCTCGAGGGGCACCGTGTGGGTTTGGCACTTGATAGAGCTTCTGTTGGCCAAAGGTCTGATGCGTTAGTCCAGAAGTCGGCTGGTCCTGATTGGAGGGGGTCTCCTGAATGGGGCCAATCAGAAGCTTCACGCGGTTGCCTGGGACAATGCCTTGTCGACCATGTAAGGAGCAGAGCCACCATCCTTCCAGTCCTCCTGTGTTCTGCTCTATGACAGTCAGGATATCTCCCTTGCGGAAGGCCAGTTCCTCAGCACACTCTGGGACATTGTCGTATAAGGCCCTTGCCATAAGATTCTAGGAAGAAGCGAACAGAGGGATTTCATGTTAGAATGCTAGCTCAGTCATTTAAACACGGAAAGCCCATGCTCTTATGGAGAGGCACACTTCCTGGAAGGGAGAGAAGAACAAATATGAACAATAGCCTGTAAAGAGAAAAACAGATGGTGCAGACAAAACACAGATACATACGTACTGTGTCTGCCACCAATGACATCAGACTGCCTCCTCAGCGAAGCTCGGAACACCACAAGAGTTCTTCCCTCTAGCTCTAGATGCTGTGCCAAGGAATTATGAGTAGCACTGGTAAAGAGTTCACTACACAAAAACACTTTTCTTCCTTTCTTAAAGCCAGCTTAAAGAATAAAATATTCCAAGATCTTCAGATGTGCCACAGCAGGCATTTCTCAAGCTTCTCATATACTGGAGGCAGAGAGAGTCAAAGAAAATCCCAAATAACAAATGGTACACATGGCGTTTATATCTGGTGTTAAAATGGAAACAAAAGTAGACTTATATATGCCTTGGCAGGGCTTACAAATTCTTGTTCTCAGTTGGTCAAGAAGTCCTTGTATCCAGGGAGAATTGACAGGCAAGTATTTTTTCCATGATAATCAGGCCTGGAGCATAGGGTGCCAGCAGTCTACATCTCCAGATTGGATGGCAGGGAGCGAGGAAGAATTCACCGCATCTAGGTAGATGTCACCACTTTCTTTTTTGGTCTTTTATTCATACCTTTCCTGAAGGCCCCTCCTCACCCTGCCACTTTTCCCCCCTACTTCTTGAATCTCGCCATTCACGTCAGAAAGCCTCTGCCTTCCCCTTTCATGGGCCCAAAACACTCTCTCCCTTTGTATGAAGGCCCGTCTGGCACATTCAGTACTAAGCAGACAGCCAAAGTAGGCATTCAGCAGAGAGTGGGCAAGCAGTACGTGCTGACATTCTTGGAAGCCTTTCAAAGGCTCCGAAGATTTCATTTCTTGGCGTCAGTCACGTTTCACAGTACGATGGCAGCCCTCACCACATGCCTGCTCCTTCCCAGCACACAGAGGAGTCGGGATGCTGTAAATTCATCGCAAGCACTTGGAAAACTAAAAGGGGTCTCTCTGGTGCTTCACTGAAGTGCCTGGCTGCGCTTGAGTCACCGGGACGATGATCATTTGTGGGAGGAGGGCGGCCTATAGGGTGGAGCATGTTTGGGACTTTACATATTCGTGGAATTTTTGGCAGTTGTTTGGATTTCTGCCCCCCCCCCATTTGCTTCTCTAGAAACGTGGATTTCATCTTCCAGCCCCGTGCTTTTCATTCCTTTAGAACTGACATACATTAATCATCTCCCCCCCCGCCGTACTATGCCCCATGACCACAGTCTTGTGCTGTGTGCTGGGCCTCCTCTCTGAGGGGGGGACTGTGTTATGTAAGGCAGCTCCCCTCCCGTCAGTACCTGGGAGGGGGTCCTACTCTTACTGTTAATCCTCTTAGTGCAACTACTTAACCTAAGAAAAGGAGATCAAGGAATAGAGGTCAGTACCCAGGAAGCCCAAGGATGCTTTTTATTTTTTTTATTTTATTTTATTTTTTTTAAAGATTTTATTTATTTATTTGACAGAGAGAGACAGCCAGCGAGAGAGGGAACACAGCAGGGGGAGTGGGAGAGGAAGAAGCAGGCTCACAGCAGAGGAGCCTGATGTGGGACTCGATCCCGGTGCGCCAGGATCACGCCCTGAGCCGAAGGCAGACGCTTTAACGACTGCGCCACCCAGGCGCCCCGCCAAGGATGCTTTTTAAGAATAAGGTTGAAGTTCTCGTTCTTGACAATTTTTTGAGATCCGAGAAGTCTATAATGTAGACAGGTGAGGAGTAAGGGAAGCTCAAGGGAAACTGAAGCGTTTGTGTTCCAGGTGAAGGTTTGACTTAGTATTTATACGCTAGGAAGCTTGGGGTTTTTCCTAACAAAAATTCACATATATAAAGATAAAATCATTCAGCATCCTACCCTGGCTTGAGGAACCACTTAAGGATATGTCATAATCCTAAAATCTCTCTTTCTCTTCTTCCATCTTTTGAGTGTTCTGTAACTTAAAAGAAAAATCATAGAGTTACAGACAACAAGATTCTGGTCCTTGGTACCAAAGTAACCTGAGGGAGATCACTCCACCAGAGTTGTACTGTGATTACAGAGTAGGGAGAGAGCCGAGCACTCTGGTCTCTGTCCCTTTTGCTGGTGCCCCATTCGATGATTGGGAATGGCTGGTAAGAAGGCCCCACGAGAAATCAGAACTGATAGAATTAGGACCAGTTCTATGGAAGCTGAGGGTGGGTAGCTGGACGAGTCTAGTGACTACGAAGAAGGGAAAGAAAAGAAACAGAAAACAGTAGAAAGGCAAAGACTGCAGACCTAATCAGCAAGCTGGAGGCCTGTGGAGTCGGGTCCCTGCCATGGGACTCCCTGCAGCACTGCAGTGGGGCACTGGACCGTGCTTGATGGGAGGCAGCTAGAAATCCCCGTGTGGGAGTCGTTCTGGATGTTCTTCGTCTCCTATCCCACTGACCTTCCCGCACCTGGGAAGCAGCATGCTAATGCTTCAGATGTGCCCCGAGAGCCGTTTCTCTGGGAAAACTTTCAGAGACTGTTGTCCTCACTATCGGAGGCACCCTGGGGAGTTGTCCTGACTGGTTGTCCATGATTCCCCAGCAGTCCTCCGTGCTGCCCGCAGAGGTGAGGCTTTAAGGAGAGAGCCTGCTTGGCAGGACCGGTAGCATGCGCCCCCGTGATGGCCTGACACCTCACACACTGACAGAGAGTCTCAGCCTTGGCTGAACGGGAGTAAGTGACTGAACACCTGTACAAACTAAGAGTCCGCGTCTACACCCATCCCTCTCCCATACGGAAGGTGACATGCACTCCCGGAGACCTTTAGAGAACCCCTGGACCCAACCTCCCTGTTTTATAGATAAAGAAACAGGTCTGGGGAGGCCAGTTTATCATTTGCCCAAAGCCACACTGTTGGTGTCGGACATGAGAATTCTCTTTCCAGAACTCTAAGCCACCTTAGCTCGACTACACAATGTCCTCCTAACTGGGCTCAACTCCATTGTATAGCGAAGTTCGGAAGATGACAATTCTTGTCCTGTCTATGGAATAAACAGATTATTTTCTTTTGCGCCTTCACTTCCTCCTCGGTAAGATGGGAAGGAGGGAGGGAGGGAGGGAGGGTAACAGCACCGCCCTCATGGGTTTGCTGCGAGGATGAAATGAGTTAATCCAAGTCAAGTACCTTAACACTGCTGGAGGCTTAGGAAGCTATTGTGACAACTTACTTAATTTGCTGAATGGCCCTTTGGCCTTGGGTTCCCTCCGTACTCAGCCTCTTGTCAGTTCTCCATCAAGGGTTGGTTCCTGTTCTAATTATGCTATTATATATATATATATATATATATATATATATGAAATAGTCAATTACATATCAAGAGAACTGTACCTTGCAGTATTTCTCTGATATAATAAGTCGTGGTCACTGCAACCTCTTATGGAATATTTGCCTGCAAATAGCAATAATGAAACTATTGATTGCCCTCAAGAGACCGAGACAAAATATTATTATTATTATTACTACTCTGATTACTACTGAATGAATTATGGCTATATCTCTTTAGATTCCAGCAGAGTCCAAGCCATCAGAAAGTGGGGAAAAAATGGGTAAGGAGCTTGGCTCTTGAAAACACTTGATGCTTTGGGGGCAAGAGTTCCATCGAGAAGATAACAGCAAAGTTAACCAAAACACAAACCATCTCATTCAGAAGTGCATGGAGTTGATGGGCAGATGAAGAGTTAATTCATCCAGCTAAGGAGAAGGTGGAGGGACCTCCTCCTTCAGGGTGGGAGGTGTGATGCCTCAAGGCCACAGAGTCAGAAGGGTGATTATCTGAATATCTTAGAAAAACCCAGGAGAAGGGGTTTGTCTATTCAAGATCGCCTCTTTCTCCCACTCGCCCCAGGATATTTATCTCTAGGGCAGGAAAGGTCAACAGAGAAACAAATCCAGGACAGATAAGAGAGCTCTGTCATTCTATAGCCAGTTGGATGGTTAGCCTCGAGAGGGTGGCAGTTAGAAATGCAGCTAGGGCTTGGCAAAGCGCCAGAACGGTTGGGGCACAGAAGTTGAAAGCCAGAGGAACTTCAAACAATTACACTCCAGCTCCTTCGCCTTACAAATGAGAAAAAACAGGGCTCGAGCAGTTAATGATTTGCCAAGCCACCTGGCAAGAAGGTCACAGAGCCCGGGCAAGAATTCATGCCTCCCCGTCTCCAGCTCCAGAATTGGGACAGTACCGAACAAAGTCAAATGCATGGGCTAGCAAAGCTGTGCTTCTAACTAGGATTGGAAATCGGCATTGAGAGTTATAAATCCTCTTTGAGGGAACCCTAATTATAGTAGCCTCTAGCACTGATCCCCCACCTAGTCTTTCTTGAAGCTCTCTTTTGGCTCCCATGATTCCACCTCTGGTTTCTTCTCTTCTCCCTATTCTCATGATCACTCATCTACCTTCTTCACAGACTAATCATGTTCCAAAGGGATCCCTCCTTTGTTCTGTGCTCTTTGCATGCTCAGTCTCTAGAGGAAATCCCATCCCTACCAATGGCATCTAAACACACAGATAACAGATCCATTGCCCCAGCCTAGATATTTCTTCTGCACTCCGGTCCCATATCTCCAACTGGCTAATAGGTATCTTCTACTCTAACTCGACAAGTGTAGAAACCCCTTCTCCTGCTTTATCTTAGTTCACAGCACGCACACAGCTGCCCAAGAGAGGAGGCTCAGAGGTTTGTGGAGTCTCTTCACAATCTGGAACCCAATCAGCTTGGCCCCCGACTTCCTCCTCACTGCCTCTCCTCGTTCAGGCCTTCAGCAACCTCGTATCAGGAGTCCAGAAATTGCTTCTCAACTGATTTTCCTGCATTCACCTTCTCCCACGTCAAAATCTATCTTCCATCTTCCCTAGAAGAGTTATCTTTCCAAACCTATCCGCTCGTTTCCCTTTCCAGTTCTTTGTAAGAGTATTTCTTTCAGTATGACTTGTAATACCCCATTCAAGACTGTGAACTCCTGAAGTTCAGGGAGGCTGGCCTATTCCTTTGGTGTTTCCAGAACTCGAGCCCAGTGTCTGAAGCAAAATGTACCTCATTAAATGTCTGCTAACTTAAAATGGATTCTGGACTCTGATTTCCTGGTTCTCTACAGAGAAGGTGAAATTGTTTTCTAGAGACGTCAGCAAGATACTTGGTAAAAGTTTTCAGATGGACATGGGAAGATGAACCAACGGAACCAGAAAGATAAATGGCATGTCCAGACCTCACAGTCAGAGAATGTGGGAGCCAGCAGCAGGGAAGTGCCCGCCCCTCCCTGTTAAACAGGATAATGACGTAGATGGGAGCTTGAATCCAGTGTCCACAACCACTGAGCAAACAGGAAGGCCAGGAGGAGCTGACCATCCCAGCCAGGTTAAATACAGTCATCTCTGGGAGAGCTTTTCCCCCGTCGGTGTAGAGCCCTCCATCTGGCAGCAGGTGACTGGGCACCATTCATGCTTTGCCAGGACGTTGGGTTCCTGGTTCAGCTGTGCCTGAGGAGTGGGAATAAAATTCTGTACAACTAGCCAGAACACTGGGTACAGAGAGCTCTAGGTCATATGACAGTTTCCACACCATCCCCCACTCTTCCCTGACTCTTTTTTTTTCATTGCTATCAAAATGTCAAGAAAGCTTATTCGTACTCCCACTGCCAGGGAAACTATCTGCTTTTCCAAATACAGAGAGGTGTGACTTATAATTTCCATGACCATTCATGCTGTTCTTTGAAGAGAAATGAGACACAATAGCTGATGTGTCACCCCATTAGGACTGATAGCATCATCAATGGCCCGACTTCCTCTTATTATTTTTACTTCATTCTATATTTATCATGTAGGAGCTCCTGCCAAGACCTCGGGGCTGCCACATTCTCACCAATATGACTTTCCTGTACCCAACTTCCCAAACTTTCGCTCTGGACTCTGGTGGGGTGCATGTGGACGCGCGTGCGTGCACACACGCATACACGCACACAGTGGACAGATCCTGAGAGACAGGCACGGTAAAGAAGGAAATGGCCGTTGTCAAGGAAATCAGTCCTAAAGGAAGTAGCTAAGGGATGAGCATCATCAAGGTCAGTCTCAGGACACACTGGGGAAGAGGAAGAAGGGCTCATGGGCTTTTGTGCGTGCTGACAAAAATCAGCTTCGGTCTGAGGGCGATCAAACCACTTTGGCTTCCCCCCACCATCACCTTTAGGTTATAGGGAAATGTGGAATTTCCCCAAAGAAGGTACTAGTCAGAAAACATGGATATCTACAAGTGTCTGGATTTCGATTCTTGGAATACTTGGTTTATACCTGGGTTTTTCATCGGATGATCTGGACTGTTCAATTTTTGGAGCTGTATCCTCTGGAGGTTGTTAAGTGGCAGATGTGAGATGTTCAAGAAAGTTCAGGAGTTAGAAGATAGGATTCATATCACTTCCAGGGTTTTCTCTCTGCTGTATTTGTCAGCTGTAGTCTGACATGGTGTTCATTATGTGGTCTGAACTAGCCATGGAAAGGCAGCAGCAGAATTCCCCTAGGCACACTTCTGATACCTCCTGGGGGGCACCCAACATATGCCCTAAAGATTTCTCTGGCACTGAGACCATATTTCAGCCAATGCTTTTCATTTTCTGGAAAGTGCTTCTCAATCCCTATGGTGGTCACAAAGCTTACATGAGTATCTCGGACCTTCTGAATATTCAGGTCATTTACTTGGTCCCAAGTCCTCACATTTTCTTAGATTTTCTAGCCTCGTGAACTTTACCCATAGCATTCTCTTTTGAGCATTTCTGAATGGAAGATGCTTTAAGAAATCTGGCATTAGACACTTGTCTCCCAAAGGTACTCTTTGATACACAGCAGCCCTGACAGGCACTGTGGGGCTGCACCCTGTGTGTGGTCAAGATCCAAGGCACCCAGATTTGGGAATCTTAACATCTCTTCCATTTTTGGCCCATTCCTGTTTGATGAGGCATCATTTCTGATAATGCATACATGCATAACCCCCTGCATTATTTTGGGGGCTCATGCACCAAAGTGATACTACCTCTTGAGAGTTGAGAGCGGCTGTTGGCCAATTTGGATATTTGGACCTCAGAAAGAATTTTCCATCTGACCAGATTTGGTCACATCATATCGACAGCATAGATGTGAGATTAAGTAAGTGTTTCTTTATACGCTGGTTTTCTTTCCTTCTTTGCACTAGAGCAAATGCCACCTGTTCGCCCTTGATTGAAGCTTGATGCGGGACAAAAATATCCATATGATGGGATTTGTTTACCATGAAACCAACAAAAGTCTAGAGCAAATCCTTTGTTTCATCTGAAAAAAATTATAAATGGGTTGTTAGGGAGGCGTGCGTGTGCGCGCATGCGTGTGTGTGTGTGTGTGTGTGTGTGTGTGTGAGAGAGAGAGAGAGAGAGAGAGAGAGAGAGATACTTCATAGTCAACTTTTATTATTTCTTGGCCAGTTGTGGAGGATGAATCTGAATCCTGGTGGGAGTGAGAACACAGCATTTCCTCACAAGTCTGACGATCAGAAATGACACACTTGTCTCCAGGAGCTCCCTTTTCCACTCCTCTGTGGTCTTTGAGATTTTTTTTTAAAGCAACTCCTGAGGGTCTTAAAGAAGGTGGAAGGACACCGTGGTTTCTATGTAGTAGAACCAGAAGTCACCCATAGCTTGACCAGAACCAATTACGCTAGAATTTTAGACTGAGAAGGGATTCTGGAGATCATTCTAACCCGGTCTTGTTTTCCAGCCCGGAGGGTCATCTAGTAGTCTAGCAGCTGAGCCAGAACGAGCATCTGGTTCCCTCTTAATCTAGGACTTTTTTCCACTGGACCAGGATGTGCTTCCTGAGAACCTCTCCATCTTAGAATTTAGTACTGTTGCTATTAAGCCTTGGAATTTATAAGCATTTGTCCCAGGTTGCCTGGTTTTGATAGATTGAAGTACAGTGTATTGGCAAAGGATCAAACACATGGGGCAGGCACAAACTCTTTTCAGGGTCTGTCCCTAGATAAATCTGACAGGCGCCATATAATGATGAAGGCCTGACACCCACTCACCCAAAAGATAGGTTTTTATTAACAATAAAACAACCAACTGGATTTCAGCCAACATTACAGTGTTGGCACTGGATCACATCTCTCTGCCTGTCTAGACAGATCCCTCCAACATCCAGGTACTTGGGGAAGTGAAATGAGAATTAAGTTATAAAGGAGTAGGAGACGCCAGTCCACTCTATTACGGTTTATTTCCAAAAACAGTATTGTTTCTCAAAAGTCAAAGCACGAAAGTTATAACATCTAATAAAGTATTGGAAAGAAGAGAAAGATCTTATTTTTTCTATTGCCACGTATCTTATCTTCCTGCACCAACGTATGCAGCTGTCAAGGTCCGAAGTAATATCTAAACCCACCAATACCGATACGTACACACACTAGCAACCCTGACCTAACCCCGCAGCCAGACCCAGGCGACATACCTTGGATGACCCCCGCAACACTTTGAGATGTCCCCTTACTTAGGTTTGCTGCCTGATTGCTATTATCCCACTCCACTTGTGAGGTCCTCAAAGAGTTTTAAAAACGGACCAGTATACTGGGCCGAAAGGGTGTCTACAACCATGTGCCGTCAGCCTTGCGCCTGCAGAGAGGTCTCAAGAAAGAACTTTCGGGTGCTGTAGCTTCTCAGCCAGAAGAGGGAAGAAAGATGGCAGGAGCACATGGAACAGAAGAAAACCTCTAAATGAAATGGGTCAGGGGCTAGGTATATAGACAAGCTCGTACATGTATAAATTATAGACAAGTTTATAAGAATAAAATAGCTTTCTTCAAGGTTCCGTTCTAAATGCATGTTCCATTATTTTATATGTCAATATAAAATTATATATATCATTACGCATGCACACACACACACGAGACAGAGGAAGGCTTCAGAGGACCAAGGTTGCCTTAGAGATGGCCTGATGGTTTCACATGTGGCCTGAGCGAGACCTCATGCTTCTTGGTATTTTGTGGTATTCACCTGAACACACCGGGGCCACGCATGTAAGAGGAAGTTTCCCATGCTGAGAACCTGTGACATGAAGCCCAACGTCAGTCATGGTACAATTATGGCAAACGGTTCTATGTCTGTATTTTTGTGCTTCTGTCATGTAGAACCAGTAAGATAATTTTTTTTTTTTTTTTTAAGTAGAAGGAAGTAGGGGAGATGAGACCAGTGATTCTTAACTAGGGGGCACTTGGGGATTTGGCAATGTTTGGAGACATTTTTAGTTGTCACCATGCGTGCGTGTTGCTGGTGGCCAGTGGGTGGAGGCCAGAGGCTGTTAGACATCCTGCAATGCACAGGACAGTCTCCCATCCCGAAAAACGATCGAGTTCTAAAAGGTAGCAGCGCTGAGTGGAGAACCCTGCACAGAGGAATGGACACCCACCGAATTAACAGGAGCTAGTCTCAGTCCTCATTATTGTAAGAACGATGGCCAAGAAATCACACCTTTTGTGCCTCTGTTTCCCCACCTGCAAAATGGGGATAATGAACACGTTCTTTCTAATATTATGAGAAGTCATGAAATTATATATGCGGAACACTCTGATTTCTTCAGAAGAAAGGGTCTCTATAAAATCAAAGCACAGTTATTATTACTGCCTTATTATGAGCTCATGAAATTGTGCCTTAAGAACTGTACTCCTCCCCCTTGGAAAAAAAAAATTCCTCCAGGAAAAGAAAACAAACCAGAAATGATCTCATCGTGATTACACCTGCCACACCAAAAAACAGACACAGTTCAGAGAAACTAAATTCTTTCCCTGCAGCAATGAAGTAAGCTGCGTCTGTAATTAAGATCTTAATAAGGGAGGCAGGAGGCTTGTTGCAGTCGCTGCAGGCCCAGGAGACGCAGAGCTAATTGAAACACAACCTCCCTCACTGCTTCTCACTCTCAGGTGTTCTCGGTACATTTCAAAAAGGGCCTTTCTTTCATTTCTAGAGATGCCTATTTCTGCTAAGGAAAAGAAAAGAACCAACTAATTATTTGTCAGCAAATAGTACTGATGACTCTATATGAAAAATTCGCCTGAATTCACTTAAAAAAAAAAACAAAACACCTCTTAGATAATTTCCTGTCAAAAGGCTGACATAAGGGAAAGGGATAATGCCTTCAACAGTTGATCTTTGGAGCAGCTCACGTTGACTGTCTAGGGTGGCCATGTGTTCCAGAACTTTCCAAGACAGTCCCAGTTTCAAGTATCTTTCCCATTGTCAGACCGTACGTCCCATTGTTGGGTTGTGAAACGTGAATGCATATCCAAAGAAGTTTTATATATATATATTTTAAACTAAAAATAAAAGATAGGCATGCAAGTATATATCTTGCTAATGGGTTTTCCTTGGTTGAATTTAGGATTTGGGAGAAAAAAGAGATAGGTATTGGTAAGAGTCTTTGATTCAGTCAATGGACATGTTCTCTAATTGACAAGATGATCTTTATAAGGAAATGAGATATATTGCAAGGCCATCTGGGCCTCTGTGAGATTGTCTAGAAGTCCGGCTTCCCAGTGAATGGGGTTAAGAGAAAAAGTGCCGTGGAGCTGACTGTATTCTTATTGCTCCTTTCCCTTACCCCCATTTAAAGGTACGCTCAACACACTTTGCTCCAAGGGGAGAAGGCTGGAGAATCAGAGACTAACACGAAGTTCTATCCCAGAGGAGCGTTCAAGAAAATAGGTCTTCAAAATTTTGCTTATGCCAATGCTATTGTAATGGTACTGCAATACTGCTGGTCCACTAACCCATTTCCTGCCAAACTCATACCACAAACGTTTGGTAACCAAAAAACAACAAAAAAATTCGTCAACAGATTACAGACATGTTCTGATAGACACTAAAGACTCTGGACACCAAGAAAGCTGGAGTGTCTAGACGTCTACTCTACTAGCTTCCCTGTGTGTTGGTTTTGCTTGTTATGGTTATTGGAGGTAGGGGTGGAGTGAATTCAGGCTCATTCTTTTAGTAGAGCGCAGGGCTGGGCGACAGAGAAGCCTAGATGAGTCCTGAGTTAGCCACATCCCCTGTGGGAGTGAGGTGCTAAGTTAACAATAACGACCTGACTACTACAAATCAATGAGATTAAGGCTAATTCGTACAAGAGCATAAGGTTGCCACATAACAAAAAAAAATTTAGAAAAAATATTAAGGGCACATCATTCTGTCTAAATACATATTGCTTTAATAAATAGGAAAGATCTGGTTTAAGTCTTAACCCTATATACTTTTTGATTGCTGCAACTTTCTCTCTAGCTTCCCAAATAATTCCCCCTGAAACGCACTCACGCACACACGTACGCATACGCACAAAGAGTAAAGAAAGGAATTAAACTTCAACTCCAAAGATCCTATCAAAGATTTTTGTGCAATGCTTGCACCTTTACATAGTTATGGTTGCTCAATCTTTAGTTCTGGTAATCGTGAGTATCAACAGTCCACTAAGAAACATTTCTGGTAACGTAACTATTATCTGGACATATTGGAAAGATCAGGGGGGTTCTCATTTGCAACATATACACCATGATTTACAAAGAGATAAGCCACCTCCAAAGCGATAGGCCCAGTCTTGGAATAAGGACCCTGAACCGTCTACTTAAACACCCTTAAGCACCATTAATGGTTGGGGAGGAGGTCGAGGGGAAAAGACTAGCTCTTTTGAAAGAACAAACTGGTATTTAGTAGTCCATGATGGGGCGCAGATGTGTTTGAGAGCACTTGGCTGGCAACTTTAATATCCCCATGATCAACTGCCCCAGCCCCCACTTCAGGCATGAAAACATCACTGTCACACACTGTCATAACTCACACATGTTTTCTGGAGTGCCCCTTCCATCTTCCTCAAAGTATATGCCTCGATTCACCTGCATCTCCTTGTCAACTAAAAACTACCTTCTCAAAGAATCACTCTTCCCAGTGGACAGTGGCAGGGGTCATCACCAAGGCCATTGCTCTTAAAATGAAGATTTTCAGGAAGACAGTCTTTTGCAGCCAACCTGTAATGCTCCCCAGGCCTGCACCGTCCTCATGAACCGGTACGTAGACCGCAGGGAGATCACTGGAATGCTCTAAGTAAATAAGGGGGGGGAGTGCCGTTGATGGAGTACGAACAGGGGTTTTTTGGGGGGGGAGAAGTCGCCTTCCATGCCCATATTCTTTGCAATCATCCCTCACCTAGGAACCCAGCCACTATTCTCAGCACTTTAAGTTGGAAATACAGCCTTCCTTCCCAGTGGTCCTTCTTGTTTATCTTGGCAACGAGGTTTGGTAATTAAATCTATATGTTACTGCAGAGTAATGCCACGGGCCCAGTGGCTGGCATTTCAAACCAATTTGTTTAGGTTTCTTTCTAACCCTAAAACGATCTAAAGATAGATCACCAGGACCTCTTACTTCCCATCTCCTGCAGCAGGATGAGGGATGGAGTCCCCCCTGAGCATCCGTACCCCCAAATCATCTCCTTTGCATTTCACCTTCGATTTTGTGTTGATGCCTTTCTCTTGTCCTCACTAACATTCTTCCTGTGGATAAGTGATTCTAGCAGATGCTTCCTCTTAAATTTTATCTATATAATGCTTCTATATATTATATATGTCTTATAATGCATCCTATAACATATGCCATTTTTACATGCCTTTGTGTTAAAAACGAATGATTTGCATATAGTAGATCCTTACCACTATCTGATAATATCGGTATTATCACTCCCAGTTTTGTAAATGAGGACACAGAGGCCTGAAGTAGCAGAAGTGGGATTTGCAGCAAACCCCAGGTCCTTTCTACCATGCCATACAGCATTAGGACTCTTTTTAGTGGCAACAAACAAAACAAAACAAAACACCCACCTCTTTTTAACGGCTATTTGTATAAGTATTTTACATCCTTCAACATTCAATTCAGTATCTGTTGAGTGCTGACTATGACAAGGTCCTGTGGTTTCAGGTATATCAAATCTTATCAATAACAATGAAGATCCTAAATCATTAATATATTAGCAAGGGGGCACGTCAGTGTGCTGGTAAACCCCTGTCGTCTGTCATCTGCTTTGCCACACTACACCCAGGCCCAGGGAACACTAAATAATACTCAACCACCTTTACCTCGTAACTGGGATTTTCACATAATCCCGTCTTGAGTCCACACTACCCTTTCAACACCTATCAATGCAAAGAGAGCCGAGGCTGACTACCATTATCTACTTTACTCTATGCCCTGGAGTCGTGGTAAGTACTTCACATCCATCTATTATCTTGTTTGGGCCTTAGAACAATAGTCTGACCAGTTATTATCCCCATTTTACAGATAGGCAAACTGAGGCTCAGAGAGCTTGCCTTGCCTGAGGCTATCGAGCCATAAGTCACAAGAAACAGAAATACCTTTCTCCAAAGACCCCACTCTATCCACAAGGACATATAAGGTCAAGGCTGTGTCCCATCGAGGCTGTAACAGATCCTAGATCACACTTTTTATTCAAGGACTTGTCTAACAATCTGCCTATACCCAAAATAAAGGGTGGGGACTCTCATTTTCACTGGGCCTTCCTTAAAACTGGACGGTCCCCAGGGGCACCTGATGGGAGTTGCAGGTATCCTTTCAACAGTGACTTGATTGGAAGGGGTTAATAAGTAAGGAAGTGCTAACAGAGGAGGGCGGAGGTGGAAAACACAAAGCCTGTTGTAGGGATTATGGGTCAGTCGAGGTGACAAAGGTGTAGGCTTTTGATCGTTACACAGAGTGGATGGATGAGGAGACCTGGCCAGTGGGAAGTGACAGAATAACCCAGTAGCGTAGACACGGGGAGAGAGACGGGGGCCAGTGAATGGGAGCAGCAAGAGACCAAGCTTTCCCACAGCAGAGCTGGAAGAGAGGAGAGAGGCAGGCGGTACAGGGTGGGCTTTACGGTCGCTGTGTCTACCTGGGTGGAGGAGGCGAGCTGTAGGCAAGTCTGGTGTTAGAGCCGCATGAGGACTGCTTGAATGAAAAAATGAGAGAAGTTGATGAGGTCATAAGGGCACACAAGGGGGAGGGAATTTGCAAAGGGGAAAAAGCTGGGAGGAAGTTTTTTAGAAGTCGTGGCGGGGCGGGTAGGAGCAGCAGACAGGAAGCCACTGATGAATTCTGAGAAAAAGGACTGATGTATATTACAGTAAGGAAAGGATGCTGAAGGAATCCTTGGTATGCCCCACACTGTGCAACGTGCTAAATTTGGTATGGGCCGAGCACCTCTAGTTCTCCAAGTCTACTCGTCTCTATGTGGGTAAAGCCTGTGGCTGTCACAATGGGTTTGCTCAATAAATACATCCATCCATAAACAATTCAGTTACTATTAAAACTTCTTTCAGTGCTTTGAAAATTCCTAGATCTCACGTAAGATTTAAAAAGGGGCGTGGGGGACTGGGGTCTCTCGTTCGGAGAGAGCACAACAAATCACTTACAAGAGAGTACATAATTCAAAGCTGAAATGTCACAGCAAGGAAAGAATGGAGAATTATCGAAGTCCTAAATGACCGTGTCCACTCGGCTAAAGACCCTCCATCATTTGTCCTCAAAGGGGCTCAAGAAAATAAAAGGATTTTCAAAGTCCCCCTCAAAAGCGTTTCACAGTACCCATGTTTGCCCACATCCCGCCAGAACACAGCGGTCTGCGTTCCAGAATCCAGTTTTCTTATTTGCATTATAAGCTCCACCTAGATGTTTTCTTCGCTCAAAACGTTGAGGAGTGAATTTATTGTCGACCATACTTCAGTGGAAAAAAAATGAATTCGTTGCATGATAGACTAGACACAATTTAGAATTTTAGGCAGGCACCCAGGGTTCTGAAATCTGGCAAAACCACAGAAGCTATTAGCTCAGCTATCAGAGATCAGACAGGCAGTGCCGGCTGAGCTCTAACCAGGCTCGGGCCTGCACAAAGTGGGCGGGGTCTCGGGCCTCAGCTCCAACACAGCTGTGCACGGATGCTTCGGGTCCCCCTCCTGGCAGAGAGCAGCAAGGATCAGCCTCCAGACCCTCAAAGGGGAGCCTTCCCAGGGCAAGCCACCACCACGGAGGCACCGTGCCCGCCCCCCATTTCAGGGCAGGCTTTGCATCTTCCGAAGAGCCGGTGGACAGCTCTCAGTAAACGCAGGCCCCCGACGTGCTGTCTCCTATCACAGAACCTCCCACTGAAGCCTTTGAAGAGAAATGGAACATGAAGTCCCTATGAAACTGCAGGCCCCCCCCACCCCCATGAACACCATCAGCACCAAAACCCAGCAAACGAAAAAAAGCTAGACTAGATGTGTGCTAACCAGAACCGATGTGTTCATCCGTAATAGCTTACATGCCACCGTGCTCAAGATTATCATAAACGCATCGCTGGCTGGCCTGGAGCTGTGGAGAAGTGCAGACGGAGTGGGGCTTTGGTTGCCCTCTAGTTATGATTCCTGAAGTAGCCAAACCAGATAATCTGGTTTAAAAAAAGAAAATCTTATAGTGGCTGAATTACAAATCTCTGGGGTGAACAGAAGGCTGGCCGCGCTGCATTTCCAGTGCGTAGAGCAACACGGGCTTTCAAAGGTAATTCCTGACTCCAGGATTTTACAATCGAATAATTATCTGGCTTTACTACTGGAGTGGCTCAAATGAAACACGGAACTGCCAAACGTGCCTTACGCTTTGCTTTATTGACTTATAGCTAAGAAAGAAAAAAAAAGAACCTATCCTGCAGGAATACTGGAGATGAAATAGTTTTAAACTCCCTGGGGGACAAAAACAGTAGTCACACAGGACATTTCAGGGAAGTCACAGATGATTCTTTCTTATAGTGGTTTAAAGTCACACGTTCTGGAGCCAGATCGCTTTGGTTCAAGTAACAGCTCTGCTACTTGTTAGCTGTGTGGCTTTGGATAAATTACTCAGCCTCTCTGTGCCACAATTTCCACATTTGAAAATGAGTATATAACAACACCCACCTCACAGAGTTTTTGGAAAGGTTAAATAACTCTTAATATTATTTACCATCCCTCCACCTCTGCACCATCGCCTCTACTTAAAATGACAAAATCGTCTCCTGAAATAGAGTTGCCCATTATTAGAGAGAAAACAGGCTTAAAAGACAGGGACAGTAGATTTCTTCCGCTACTGGTTTATTTTATAGTCACCCCAAGGTGTCAATTTGGCATTTGGCCCGTTAGAGAAATCAGTATTTTATTCTGGTGAAAAAACCTAATAACATGAGCTAATAACAACCATATATTTACACCACCTGGCAGGGTGTCCAACACTGGTAAGACCCGGCAAAGAGAAGGGTTTTTTTCCATGAATGCCAATCGAAATTTATTTTGTCAGTTGCCATGACGTTTTCTCTCCATGAGGGTAAAATGAAACATGATGAGGTCAAAAAGTGACTCTAGACTTTGTCACTTCTTTCACTTTCTAGATTGAGGTACTTAGTGTTGATTTCAGCCATTTGTACTTTCCAGTCATAAACGTATGAACATATTTTCTCTTTGTTTTCCCCCTGCAAGGTAGTTGTTATGAGCCTAAATGCTTTCAGCAACAGGGATAGGAGGGGGAAAGAATCACCCGAGGCTCTGGAATCTCTAGGCCAACCACTGTTCTAACCAAGGGACTGTGGAAATATGGGGTGAGCCACTTCAAGAATGGGAACTTCCCTGCCAGGTAGGACTTGTTGCTGGTTGCATCCTAAAGCCAAAAGTATTAAGAATCTTCATGATTATCCATTCCTCTGCTTTTTCTTATGGAGAAATAATGGAATAATTATAATGATGATGATGATGATGGAAAGCTAATAGTACAGTGGTAACTGATACATGTGTCTTCACACAGTTGTAACCTTTCCAAGGAGAACCATAATTCATGCATTATAATAAAGACTTTCAGCATCTTGATTTAGAGGTTTTGAACGAGATTTATAGCTTTTGAATAAAAGATTTATCACTGAGGTTAGCCAGTGGCTATTAGCAAGAACCTAGTTTTTACAACCTCACATTAAAAAAGGATGGGCCAGAAGCTACATAATTCAGAAAGGAAGCAAAGTAGCTCCCAGCTAGCAGAACCTGAAGGTCAGACAGGTAATACAAACTGTCAATCCAAAACCACAGCCACCTTGCCAACCATCATTTTAATAATAGCACGTTTGTTTAAAAGCATTAGGTCTCACGTCTATTCTAGAAGTCACCCCCAATTCACTGCAATGTGCTTCTTTACAGTACAGTGTCTCTGGAAGCTGCTTGCCTGGTTAGATGGGGGTGCCTTAAACAAAACAGGGATATTCCGAGCAAGTTATAATCCTTTTGCCAAGAATACACAAAAACAATGGAGCAAAATGCATGGGAAAATAATGTATCATGACATTCTGTAAGCTACAGGGACAATGAGCTGGCTGGACACTTCAGACCCTCAGCCCATTCAAACACCAAAGTGTTTTTAAGAAGTGGCAGGTACTCATTTGTTCTTATATCAGTATCATAAATGATACTGGACGTCAGAATTCTCCACCATCGGCTGCGTAACAGTACCTCGGGCTTTTAATTCCTCCCACCAGAAGTACGAAAGGCAAATTGTTTCTCATATTAAATGCTTAAAGCAAAGGCTGAACACTGCTTTAAGAGCCAGTCTGAGAGACTCAGAAGTTCTGATTCCTCTCTCATTACAGCTCCGGGACTGTGGAGGCCAGGCCTGGGGGAGCCGCGGAGACTTGAACTCCTTTTCAAGTTAGACACCCTCCGAATTCCAGGGGCTCCCGCGGCGGCTCTAAGACGAATGCCCAAAACTTCAGGGGAGATGGACCCGGGTGCGCTGTGAACTCCCGGAGTGGGTCTCAGAGACTGGGTCTCTCTGCCTGCCTGCTTGTATGCCAGCCTCGGTGATTGAGACCCATCTCTCCTGGGCACAGAAGGGCTCCCTGCAGGGGAGGTGTCACAGTGGGCAACACACACACACAAGCACGCACACGCGGAAACCTTATGGAAAAGGCACCCGCTTACCTTATACTTCATCTCGGCGGCGGGGAGTGGAGCCGTTTTCCTACACTAGTGAGACTGCATCAAGCACTGGCGAGTCCGCCCCTCCATGGAGTGCAGTGCTAAATGAAAGTGAGAACGGTCCGGGCCTGGGCGGGTTTGCCAGTCGCAGCGCGCCGAGCTCCAGCACAGCTTCTGAGCTCACTGTTATGACTGAGGCTGGCGGAGCATCGAGCATATTTGCATACCTCCCGCCATTGGCTGGCGGGCCAAGGTAGTGCGGGGCCCCGCCCACCTCTTAACTTCGGAAAACTGACAAAGAACTTGTAATGTAGTCATTTCTTTTTACATTAGCAGAAGGGGTGGAAAATAAAACAAAGTGGGGAACCCTCTCTTCACTCCCCATTCTCCCCCCCCCACAAAAAAAGTATCCGAGAAAAGGAGATTCTTTTTCAGATTAACCTATGTTTTAGAGACATTGAATTCACAGAGCAGTCTGACAGCCCTGCTTCCTGTGACCTAGCAACTCCTTCATAAACCCATTTCATTTCAAAGCCATTCACCTCCCAATCTCTACATGAAACGAATTCGGGGAACAAAAGGTTTTCTGTCTCGGGGCCCCTTTTTACTAACTACCCCTGCTGATATCTCTCTCTCTTTCTCTCCTCCCTCCCTCCCCTTTTTTGTGGCTGTTTGCTTTTTTTGTTCTTTTCAATGTTCAAAGTACTTTCAACATCAGTCTGCAGAGGAGCCAGAATACAATTCTCTCTCAGTGAAAAGGAGCTCCCCTTGCACAGGCACCCGGGCTTCCCTGGCCGGCTTCTCACCGGGGCCTCGGAGAGCTGAGTGTCAGCCACATTCAGCGATCTTCTCTGGCTTTGCTGAGGATAAAGGTTAGATGTGACCTCTCCGGAGAGGCTGGCCAGTGCACGCCCTATACATCATCGCCGTCCACTGAGCACTGTGTCCTTTGATGGCTGACATTTCTAGCTCCAGCTTTGAACACTGCAGTGTTTTCCTTCTGACCTCTCTCCTGAAGATGACCCATTAACCCACCAACACTTATTATCGGGGGAACAAAAAATGCCCACTGTTTGATGAGCCTGGTTAAGAAAGACCAGTCTGTCCGGTGAAGCACAGAACATTTGGTTCAGCCTCATGATTTCTATAGAGAAAGAGGTCACCCAGGAGAAGACAGAAACAGTCACCTTTAGCGACTCTCCGGAAGGATAGAGCTGAGAGAGGGGAAAATTCCTTTTCACTGGGTCTCAGGGTTGAGACTCCGTGATTGCAGACAATAGCTGTCCCTGAGTGGGATGGGCTCCAACCAGACTACACGACTGGGATGGAAAAATCGGCTCTTAATTTTTTTCCTGACCTAGTTGGATCAGAATCAGTTTGATTCCCCTCCCCCACAAATTCCCAGTGGATTAAAATTTTAGTTTTATGATCCAAACAAAAAGAACAGGAGAGCAGCTGTCCTGCAAAAGTGGTTTCCAGATACAGGGCTCATAGTTGAGATCACAGTTTAATATGGCACCAATTCCCTGGACGTGACCAGCCCCCACCCCCACCGCCACCCCCACCAGCGGTGGTAGCGTCATGAGGTTGACACACCCGTTCAGGCCTCAGCTTGGACTTTGCTTTTCCTCATTTAGCCTTGGAGTGAAAATGAGCCTGAGTGATTGTGCAAGGTCTTTCTGAACACAAAGCACACGGCATATTCTGCTGTAAAGCATCCTCCTCACAGTCCCACAGTCTTCTGGGCGGGCCATTAGTTTGCAGGAAATTGTTTTTGGTGTCCGCCTGGATCAGTCAAAGGCCTTCTCATCTGTAAGATGAGTCTTGTGGCCTCCAGAAGATCTAGATAACATTCCTTTGGCTTCCTAAACAGTAAAGCTGAATCCGCCTTTCTGTTTTGTTTGGTGAGTACCATTGAGTAGGTGAACACTACCTCACTCATTTCAGGGCTTTCAGACGGTTTCCCAAAGCATCTGCTAGGGCTTTTTGTCATTTCGTTCTCTTGCTAGAAAGTTTAATTCATGCTAAGTGGCCCTCTTGCTTTCCTGTTTCTCTCCTGTTGCGTAGAACACCTCAAATCTACCTGAAGTTCATTTCAGGGCAGTTCGGGTTGGTGTTAGTTACCTTGGAGTCAGGTAAACTGTGTAGAATCTGAGCACATTTTCTTAACTTCTTGATTTTGGTGCCCTGAGGTATAGATTAGAGAAAACAAGACTACCTACTTGCTGGAGTTATAATGAGTATTGAATGAGATAATATGCATAGGGGCACCTGGGTGGCTCAGTGGGTTAAGCCTTCGCTTAGGTCATGATTCCAGGGTCCTGGGATCGAGTCCTGCATCAGTCTTCTTGCTCAGTGGGGAGCCTGCACCTCCCCCTGCCCCTACTTTTGCTCTCACTCTGTCTTTCTGATAAATAAATAAATAAAATCTTAAGAAAAAAAAATGAGATCACGCGCATAGAAATTAATAATCCCAGTACATAGTAAGATCTTAGTTAATGTTTGCTTATTAATAGTTCCTTATTAATTATTTCATCTTAAATTCATCATATATTATTTTATTACTATATTTTATAACACTATTATGGTATATAAATATATAAATATTTATTTAATTATATGAATTATAACTGCTATGACTGTTAGACTGTCAATATTTTAAGTGCGATAAGCCGTCAGAAAAAAGGTGGAGGATAGCTTTCTAATTTAACAGATATCGACTGAGCATCTCCCAGGTACTATTCCAGGTGGGGAAGGTAGAGAAGCAGCCCAGACAGACAAAGTCTCTATCCGCTCGGAGCTCACAGTCTCCTGGAAGTGGGGGACAATAAGTCAATGAATATGCAATACAGTTTTGGAGTACTAAATGCCATGGAGAAAAATTAAGCAGAAAAAACTGCTAGAGGAAAACAGATGAGGGTTGGGGGGCCGTCTTATTTTAGAGAGTGGTCAGGTAAGCCCCTCTAGGGAGGTGATATCAATGGCATGAGGGATCCACTCAAAGATCTGGGGAAAGAGCATTCCAGATAGAGGAAAGCACCTGAGCTCGGTGGAATTAAGAACAGCACCCAAGCCAGGGTACCTGGAGTCAGGCACCTGGGGTTTGGGTAGAGGAGACTCAGACAGGTGGCTGGTGGCAGTTGGATTTTCTCCTGAGCGCCGGAGGAAGTCACCGGAGTGATTTGAGCAGAGAATGATGTGATCTGTTTCTCTGTGTTTTTACCCTTCGTGTAAACACTCAAGGCCAGCAGGCTATTGGTTAAAATATTGAGCTCTGGTCTTAATGCAGCTTACATAATGCAGTTGTTACTGTATTCATATTTAGTATTAAGTATATTAGTATTTAGGCATTTAGTAGGTTTTTTCCACCAAATACCCTTTGGGGAAACACAAATTCTCTCACTGAATAGGAAAACAGCTCCAACCCCATCTATTACCTGAGATTTTTGGATGCAAAAATATGGTTTAAACTATGCTATATAAACACTGTTGATTGATCTATGGGGGCCAACCTCCTACTCCCACAGGTAGGCTCTTAAAATGGGCCAGGACACTGGGGCTCAGGCCCTACCCTGTGCTCGCCAACACCCTGGTGGCCCCTCAGCCTTGCCACCTGCTTGCTGGTTGGCCGAAGGCTCTATCGCCCCAGACGCTGAGGCAGGCAGGAGCAAGGGACAGAGCACCAGACGGCGTCCAAACGATTTTCCAGCTGCCACTGGACACAGGCATGGATACAGCAAGAAATCAAGAGGATGCCACAGGGAAGAGATTCTCCTATGCACAACTTGGGAGGAACCCATGTGGCTGCTGTCTAAGAGCAAAGGGCAAGGTCAGAACATGCGAGGACAGAACATGAGCTCGGGAATCTAGTGCAGCCTCTCTGAAGAGGACGAAGCTGCTCCGAGGGCTGGGGTGCCTTGCCTGGGGAGCCGCCAGCTTGGCTCGTAACAGCAATCGCTGCTTCAGGTCCGTTCTCTGTCTTTTTTGTCTGATCTATTCCAGTCCTTCCTTTGTCGTTTCCCAGCCTGCAGTCTCTCCCTGCTGAAATCTACCTTCCACATCGCTACCTGTTTAATTTCTAGAGTTCAGAGCACATCACGTTGCTACTGGGATTAAAAACCTCTAGGGACACTTCAATGCCTTTAAAAACAAACTCTGCAGACTTTGGCATGGACTATAATTTGAGCCCACCCTTCCTTTCTGGCCTCATCTCTTCCCATCCCACCACCCCCAACCCCACAACCCACCCTCCAGCCAAACTGGGGGGGGGGCTCACCAATTCCAAGACACACTTGTACTGTCCTGACTTCGCACAGATGGGTCCCTCTGCCTAGCGCGTCCTCCCTTCACACTTCTGCTATCAAGCCGAGCCCCAACACTAACCCTTTTGTGCTTCCTTGTCAACATCCCCCACTCGGCCCACCTCCTCCTTTCAGAACTAATTCCTCCCTCCCTTCACTATGCCCCCATTGTACTGGGAACACGGCCCTATTATGAGGCTTTTCCACATTGTACCATAATATTGGTAGATCTCTGTGGCGCCAGCTTCAAGGTGAGCTCCCGAGGGACAGGGTGGTATCTTGTTCGTCTCTGTGTCCCCCGAAAGCTTATACCTCATAGGGACTTAAATGCTTGCTGAATGAATGGATGAACAAGAGGACAGAAGTCACTTCAAAGAATGTCTATTATCTGGAAGTTCTGTGTGATGTTCAGGAAGGGAATGGAGAAAACTTGAGTTTGTGGGCAATAGTGTGGTTTACATTGATAAGAAGCGGAGCGAAGATGCGACTTTTCAGAACTGACTCAAGACCTGTTGCCGGTTCTGGCTCTTGGACATGGTTTGGTCTGAAAACTACAGCTTGTAGGCCTCCTGTTTTTGTACGACCCATGAGCTAATACATTTTTCATATGGTTGGAAAAAAAGAAAAAGAAGATTTCGTGAGATGTGAAAATTATGTGAAATTCACATTTTTGTATCTGTAAATAAAGTTTTATTGGAACACAGGCACCCCTTCCTTTACAGGGTGTCTTTTGAGCTATAATGGCAGGCTTGGTGGTTGTAACTTGAAGAGGTAACAGCTGCAAACCGCGCCCCCCCCAATGTATTGTTTGGCCTTCCACAGGAAACATTGGCTGACCCATGTTCTAGAAGAGTGCAAGATATATCTATATACTGGAGCTCAGACTCAAGTATAGATCCTTCCACATCCACAGAGAAATGATCTAGGAATACCCATTCGAGGGCCATGTGTTACCATTTCTAGTTGGGAAAAAAAATCTACAAAAAACAAAGTTATTTGAAAAAATAATACGAGGCAGCAACTTTCCTATTCTGCGAATCTCCATAAACCTCCCCAAACAAAGATGAGCCACTTAGAGTTTTCCAACTGACCGCTGGCGTACTCGCCTTGATCGAAACCCTCCCAGGTGCCAGGCCCTGAGCTGCATTTCACGAACGTGATCTCACTGAATATGTATCTAACATGACAACACTAATTTTACATGTACCCAAACTGGAGACCCAGAGAGGTCATACAGCTTGCACAAAGTTACAGGTGGATGAGCGCGTGTCTGGTGTGGGACGACAGGCTCTCTGGCTCTTGAGTCTCTGGGCCCCCAGTGCTGTGCCTACTGTCCCCCATCATCCCCTGGGAGTTTTCATTATCTGAGCCCCCCGTTTGTCAGTCAGTTCAATAAGGTAGCTTCTCCATCGGAGTGGGACTAAACCCAACTGAAGAGCAAGTCGTCAAGTTGTGACACACCTTATCCATGCTTCAAACCCCGCTTGTCTAGACTGCCCCCCTTAATCACTGTGCTTCTCTAGATCCCATCTTTCTCTCTGCTTGCACCCCATCTCCTTCATGAGACCTTTCCTTTCCATTGCTGATCTCTTCCCCACCCCCCGTGTCTCTCCCTACCTCTGCCCTGGGTCGGTGCTTCCCAAAGCTGACCTCCCTTTAAAGCAATTATCAATGCTCCGTGGGCCTGGGGTGGGGACTTGGCATCTATACATTTTTAAAAAGATCCCCCAGATCTTTTCAGCATTACGTGTATAGCTTGTCATTTAGGGCTTAGGTGTTGCCTTTACTATTTCTCCTGGGAAGAAGAGCTTCTTCTCTGCAGTTAGATTTCAAGCAACTTGGGAAAGGGGATCCTGTCCTTTCTTTGCTGTATCCCCTTCTGTATTTATGCAGGCAACTGAGTCTCATGGACGTCTTGCCAGAGCCCTGTGTCTTGTCCACGCTCCCAGCCCTCACTGACGTCAACGTGGAAAAAATAAGTCACTTTTCAGTCGGCAGAAGAAAGGACACCTCTCACTCTAGGCAATAGCCCCTGCCCCCCTTTTTAATCTTTTGAGCTGGTCAAGCTCTTGGAATGAATGAAAGTCTGTTATTAAAGAGATACTCCAGACGCAGTCTCTAACATTTGTTTCTTCACGTGTTGGGGAGTGGAGTGTTCATTCACTTTTTCGCCACTGATATTTTGGTGAAAGAACCTCATGAAGGCCACCCGATCCTAACCCTTCCCACCCACCCCCTCCCTTAACAATTAATTTATTATTATTATTTTTTAAGTTTTTCTTCCTACCTGCCCCCCCTTTTAACAATAGTGTCTGAAGGATAAACTCCATTTTCTGAAAGAGTTGTTGAAAACATTGTCTTACAATATTTGTTTCTGCAGATGGAGGGTGTTATTAAAAAGCCTTGTTGACTCATGATCCCAAAATTACTTCTGATTTGGTACCCTCTGACTTACTTCTTATTCTCACTTGGTGACGAGCCACTGGGGAGGGGTGGGGCCCTAAACCACAGAGAATAGAAACGATTCCTCTAGAGTTCTCTTTACTGGATGACATGGTGGATTCCCACACTGTGATGACTTTACAAGGTCTCACTGCCCCGTTTTACGGAGCTGAGTTTATAAGTGTGTCATCGTGACCTTCCTTTTAAAAAATCTGCCATCCTCTTTCCCCTGCCTCATTTCCCACGGCCTTCTGCCGTCTGTCACAGATTCTCTGAGGTAGCTTTTAATCTTCCCAAGGGTGAAGTGCAAAAATGGTGTGTCTTAGACCCCTATCGGTCCTTGATAGACCATGAAAGAATACATGTAATCCCGTGTCACCAACACACCACTAAATACCGACATACACCCCTCTAAATTCTCCTGGTGGTTACGGGCAATACCTGGACTTGGTTTTTGAGAAACTGTAATTGTGAAGTTTTTGATGTTTTATATATACATACATAATAGTGTTATTATAACTTTGGAATCCTCAGTTACTACCTTCCCCCCCAAAGAGTAAAAAACAAAACAGATTAAATTATATGTCAAGTAAACTTGCTCAACTTTAGTAAAATATGATAAGCAATGATGGGGCTCCATTTTAGCATTTAGTATTTTCTTCAAATGAAAGATTTGGGGAGTTAATTTAGGGGTGAGATTATGAGGAAGACGAAAGACGTGCGAAGGTTTACGATTCCACTCTTCCAATGTACCCGGTTGGGCATAGGACTGAGTCTCGGTGGAGCAAAAGGACTTTATTGGTAAAATCGTGCAGGTTGCCTGGCAAGGCTCTCTCCTGTTCTCTCTGGCCGTGAGGTATTCTGTTACCACACGCTTCGGTTTGTCCAAATGAACTATTTGTTATACGAAACTGTCATGGAAGTCTCTTCTGCTGCCAGAAACTGTGGATCTTTACAAAGGCCAAGGTGATCTGCCGAGACCATATAGCCAGAAGTCCCACGCCTGGGTGGAGGATGGCCTTTTCTTCCTGACGGCACTACCGGGACACAATGGCACCGCTATGTGATGTGTATCCAGTAAGAGGGGACAAAGCACGCTGCCTCCTTCTTGCTCACTTTCGTCTTCCTTTGTATATTCTTAAGTCTGAAGTCTTCCTGTCCTCTCCTTGCATCTGCAACTAGGATGTGACATGATAACGTGACATGATCTGCTGTTCCCTCTCCACTTTGTGCTCCTGTCCAGGTGTAGTAAACAGAGAGGCTTAGGGACTGCGGGCCCCGACGTGCCTGGATGGGGCCAGATGTTGTGTTTCCAGAAACACTGGCCACTAAAATTCACCTTCTGCATCCAGCATGCAGCCTAGCTCCAGGAGGAGGTGGGGGGTGGAGCTGGAAGCAGAGTGGGGTGGGAAAGAATCAGGGCACATGGCGGGGTGGGTGTTTTCAACACCAGACAACCACTTTCCTGGAGGCATAGGGTAAACCATTTCTTCAGGGGTGGGAGATGCATTGCTCCCCAACCCCCGCCAACCCTGAAAGGGGCCAGCTAACCCGGTCTTCCGAGGAAGCCAGCCTCCCGTCCCTTGCTGCCCTCACCAGCTGGGGCCGGTGAGTGTCCAGCAGGCCCCATCCCAGGGCATCGGGCCTGTCTGACCGGCTCC
>NW_024425564.1:22423698-22447736 GCF_017311325.1 Ursus maritimus
GCGGGGCCTTGGGGGGTGGGGGGGGGAGGACAGGAGAGGAGGAATGTGGTGTGGGGACACGGCTCAGCCGGCACTGTTCAAGCCAAGCTTTTGAAGAGTTTGATTCATTTTAGAAAGCAAACAAACTGCTGCAGCTATCAGCAATCTTTTATTTTGTCTGCAAGAGGAATGCCTCTCCCGCGTGGGCTGGGCACCGGGCGGTGGTGGAGACACGGGCGTCCACCCTTGACGTGCCGTGTGCAGTGTGGACGGCGCGTTCCTTTCTGCCCACTGCTGTTCAAGCCAAGCTTTTGAAGAGTTTGATTCATTTTAGAAAGCAAACAAACTGCTGCAGCTATCAGCAATCTTTTATTTTGTCTGCAAGAGGAATGCCTCTCCCGCGTGGGCTGGGCACCGGGCGGTGGTGGAGACACGGGCGTCCACCCTTGACGTGCCGTGTGCAGTGTGGACGGCGCGTTCCTTTCTGCCCACTGACGCTGAGAAATGCAGAGCAGCTCTCTTCCTCGGAAGAAAAGCCAAGGGGGGGGGGGGCCCTGCTAATTAAGGAGCATGCCCGTGACCTTAAGCCTCACTCACTCACACCGCGGGGGCTGAGAGATGTTGGGTGTAAGTTCCCATCATTGGCCTTTGTCCTGGCACCCGTGACTTCAAACGAGGCGGTGTAGAAAAGGGGGTGTTGCAAAGGTTTTCTTGAGCTCTGGTGCCTGTGGTTCTTGTGATTCATGCTCTAACCAGCCTCGGGAGCTTCTGGTCTTCCGAAAGGGTGGTGAGCTGGGGGAAGAAGCAAGGTTTCTGCTCTTTCTGCCCCTAGAAGATAGGGGCCACGTGTTCCCCAGCTTCAGCTCTTACCACCTCGAAATCACTCTACATCTTCAAAAGCCATCTCCTGGGCCGTTCTGGTCACCAGGAAAACAAATTTCTTTCCTCCTCGCCCAGACAGGGCTGTGTTTCTTCTCTCCTAAGCCCACCCTGGGACTCAACTTCCCGCTCCTCCGTCTCTCATTTTTGCCCCTAATCTCTCATATCCTGCTCTCTACGTGTACATTTAAGTCTTTCTCAACCGAAATAGAGAGCCACAGCTCCTTGTTCAAAAACCTGGAGGCCAGACGCGTGTGGGATTCCGAATATTTCAGATTTTAGAAACAGATTGACCTATCCCCCAGACTACTCAGTTCCCAGTGGGACTGGGGCCAGCCTCCCATGTGCAAACTCATTCATATTTCGGCAGGAAGATGTACGAAGACTCATGCCAAGTGGGGTAAATGAAGAATACGCATTACCTTGGGCCAAGCCAGGTCAGGTTTTGCTGCCAAATGAGTTGTGAAAGAACTCGAGACTTTCATCCTTCATAGCTGTGGATGAACGAGCTTGGACCACTAGGACATTCTAGTTCCTCTGGACCTTCCCTTGGGCACCTCTCCTTCCCCCCACATCAGGCCGAGTACTCTCTCTCTTCTGCTTGCCACGACCAGAGGACCAGAGTGAGCAATTTGGAGTCTGGCCTCCCATCTGGGCCTCCTGTCCTCTGCCTCTGCCAGGCACTCTGTGGACCACCATTCAGGCCAGCGCCTCTTGAGCTCTCCATGGGGAATTACCAGTGCTTCCCATTCCCAAATCATCACCAGTCTGTTGTGTTGTAAAATACTTATCAATATGTTACTAGAAAAATGGAGTAAAAAAGACGACTCTTGTCTTCATGATGGAATCCAACGGTATAAAACAGCCCCTGTCTAATTGCCGTCAGGGCTGTGAAGGGCTCACTCTCCACCTCACTCTCGAGGTGGACCTGGGGGGGGTGTGGCCCGGCGGGCGGGGCTCTGCAGGTCACATTTGGAGGAGCCCTCCAGTGCCCACGCCCGGGGCTCTCCTGGGCCCTTTGCCTTCCCTAGCTTCTGACATTCTCCACCACCACCGCTCTCAAGGTGGCCTCCTCGTCTGGCCTCCATGGCCGAGGGCTCTTCCTGTTCTTTCACGACCCTTGCCAAGACCTCAGTCCCCTTTCCCGGCAGGACTTCCACCAGGTTCCACCCTTAACCTGTTTTCTTCTGTGCTTTCCCATTATGTAACTAATCATCTCTAGCGACTTCTATGCTCGCTCCTGGGTAGATGACAATCGCATCTCCTGACTTGTGTTCTGAGTCCCAAACTCTCACTTCCTACTGCACCCAAACAGTCCAGAGGCACATCAATGTTCACATATCGTGATGGTTATTTTTATATCTCAACTGGGGTAGGCCACAGTGCCGAGCTATTTGGATAAATATGAATGTAGACATTGCTGTGAAGCTATGTTGCAGATGAGAATAACATGTAAATCAGTAGACTTTGAATAAAGCAGGTTATCCGCCATCATGTGGGTGGGCCTCATCTAATCAGTTGAAGGTCCTAAGGGACAAAGGTCCCCCTGGGAGAAGGGAATTCTGCTGTAGGCTGCCTTTGAACCTGAGCTGCAGCATCAACTCTTCAACTCTTCCCTGGGTCTATAGCCTGCCAGCCTTCCCTGCAGATTTTGGACTTGTCAGCCTCCACAATCATGTGCCAATTCCCTAAAATCTCTCTCTCTCCATACAGATGCCCGCATGCACTCACGCATGCACACACACACATCCTACTGGCCTCTTGGTTCTGTTTCTCTGGAGAACTCTGGTTAATATATATGTGAACTTCCCACTGAAACAGTGTCCATATCTCACTATTCTATTTCTATTTACGATGCTGCTTTTGTCTCAGGTGCCTAGAATCAAAAGTTCAGACTGATCTTTTGTTTTTTTTTTTCCCTTCCTCCCACATCCATCAGCCACATCAGTTCCACATCCTCCATATTTATGGCATAAATACCCTCCTTTCCATTCATCTGCTAATGAAGACCCCAACCACCATGCAGGCCTGGTCTATCATGGAAGGTGAAGGTGCCCCCTGTCCATGGAGATGGGCCCGAGAGGCTGGCATGTGATTCAGAGTCAACCTGAGATCTTCTTTGAGATTTTGGAAATGAAGCTTGGGAGACAGAGGACCTCTCTTTCTTTTCTTACAGATCATAATCTGCAAATGTATGTTTGGTAGTGAACATCTTTTCCTCAGTGTGCAGAGTGTCTATAGCATGAGAGAGTGAGTCCACATGCAAAAGAAGCAAAAATATCTGGAGTGAAGGGATAGAGAGAACATTAATGCTGTTGTCTGTACCTCTGGATCAAGCCATACCTGATGTTCCTTTTTAGACAACCCAATTCGTAAGGCAATGAACACACTTTTCTGCCTAACCTAGTTGGAGTTGAGCTTCTTTCATTTGCAACTACAGCGTTCCGACTAACCGTCTGCCGGAAAGTATTCTCCTCAAGGGCAAAGACTGTACCTTATTGATGTGTATCTCCTAAATGTGACACCACATTTAGAATCTTCTCGGTCTGTGTGTTGCACTGAATCCCCAGCTTGTCTTTAAGACACCAACTACATTGTGAAATTGTGTGTGAGAGGAGAGGGAGAAATGACAGAAGGGAACACTTTCTGCAGCTCCTCTGATGGCAGAAATAGAATAGAGACTTATGTGTGGGGGACATCCCAGACTGAGGGTGGTTGGGGTCACGGTGGCCCAAATGAGAAGCAGATCCACCCTTTGATTTCAAATTCATTGATAGACACAGATTTAACAATGAAAGGAAACGGGAGACATACTTTTACTACGAAGTGTGGGGTAGCAGTGTTTTGTCTACGTATAGATCCGTATAAATGTTTATATTATATCGCCTTTCCAATTAACTTGTACTTGTTAATCACTGCTGAGATTTCACTCATCCGTCCGTCAATACTTACTAATTGTTCAACAGAATGCCAGGCACCACGGGAATTACAAAGGTGAATAATACCCAGATGTTGCCCTTCCTTCTTAAATACCTATTACGGTAGCAGCCAAGGGGACTTCATGAAGATAAACTTGTGTAGAAAAAAAAAAAATCACACCGTAAAGTTATGTAAGTTTCTATTTTAAAATCATCTGGTTCTAATTTACTAAATTTAATGCCTTAGAGTCAATGCCAAAGTGCTACATTTGATTTATGGAAATACGTTAGCACATTTTTCCATCGTGCTCTTGTACAATGTATTTACCGCCCTTTTGTTATGGTTAGAAAGATTATGGATCTTAAAAAAAAAAGCCCTCTTTATGAGCTTGTGATATTTTATTATAAAATGCCATAAGATGGAATAAGAAGTCTAGTAAACAATAATACTCACTTAGGAGCATTCCACATGGTTTAGCCTTTTTTTTTTTTTTTTTTTTGTATATATATATAAATTTAACAGAGAGGTCTGGAAAATGGATGTTTAAAAACTTGCACTTTATGCCAAACCACTTCTTTTCAGGGCAAACAAGTACTTTAGGGTGTGGGGGGGTATTTAAATGGCAGTCATACTATACTACACCGCTAAGAAAATAATAACGTCAATACCAAAGGATACAGAATGTCATAGACTCAGACTTCTGGAGGGAACTTACCAAATATTCCAGCAAAATGGAATCTAAGAATATGGACATAAGTACCATTGGTGTCCATGGCTCAGGGCCCCGCACTCGCCAGCAGGGCAAGGGAGCAAGTTTTCAGGAGATGCGGGCTCTCATTACCTCCACCCTCTCTGACATGCTCGCCCTCTGAAGAGGCAAAGGTAGGTCTGCCCCAGGTCCTGGGAATGAACCACCTCTATGTGACCTTCGGGGCTGTGGGCTTGACCAGCTCACGTGGTCACAGAAAAATCCAGACTTTGTGTCAACCTTTTCACTGAAGCCTCCCAGACATGCCCATGAAGGCCGCCCTACATCTTCAAAGTGGTATTTAAAGCTTGTGTGTAATCGTTTTGTTCCCGCTTTACCCCGGCTTCGCACAGCTTACAAAAAACGCAGGTTTTACACCTCACACCCACATAAAATAAGATGGCTGCCTAGGAATCCCCCTCCGCCCTGCAGCTTGGCATTTCAGAAACCTCATTTCTCTCAAACAGAGTTTACTCAACTCTTGTAAATGAAAAATGGCAAAGGCCAGGCTGTGGAAATGTTTCCTTTTCAACAGGCCATCTTCACGTCGTGATGTGATGAAGGATGAAGGGGTTCCAGTGGCTCAGAAGGAATGACAGGGGACTGTCCAGCATGGTTCAGGGGCCTCCAACTCTGTCCTGAATCCTCTCCCACATCCAGACAAAGCTTGAGTAGCAAGAAACTCTTCCCTGTCTGGCCAAGACTGGGTCTCCATGCTCCTCTGCCCTGGAGCCAGTGTTCCTGAAGTGAAGGGAACACCATGATTTCTTACTCCTTCTAGAGTCTTTTCTGGAGTGTGTCTCACTTCACCTCTTCAAGTGCATTTATTTCTCACTGACCCTCAGCTCAAGCATCACCTTCTCCTTGACATGGACTCCAGCTGGCCTCTACTGAGGAGTCCTTTCCCCCAATCTGTGTGACGCTCACAGGCTGGCATGGATACTGGCATCACTTGTGAACCCCTTGCTGTGCTTTGTTTGGGGACAGTTGACCTTGGAAGCAGGCAATTCCCTATCTGACCTAGGCAATAGCCATTTGTATGTATTGACACACAATTCATGCAGATATAAGTCACCATTTTAAAGTGTACTATTCCGTGGTTTTTGGTATACTTGCAGACTTGTACCGCCATCATCACTAATTCCAGAACCCACTCCCCATCAGCAGCCTTGTCATTCCTCCTCCCTCCCAATCCTGGCAACCACGACTAGCAATCTAATTTCTGTCTGGCAATAGCAAATTATAACTGACTTCATGAATTTTTTCCAGCACCATTCCAAAAGCTGCCACCAACATGGGATTGCTCATTAAAATTTCTGTATACATCGAGAAGGATCGCTTTGGTTGTGTGAACACACATACATATTTAATACTTGCGAGGGAATGCAGAGCGATAACAACCAAAAAATGGTAATTAAATACAGAAAGGGAAAGCAAAAGTTGGGCGTGGAGAGTGTTTGGTGAGTTGGAGAGGGTTGGGGAGTGAAGGCTTTAGAAAGAGAAGAGAAATACTGTCTTACAGGGACAGGGAGATTATTCTCTTTGTATTTACCTCGTAGGGTCTTATCCTGTGCCAGATACAGCCAAGCAAGCCCGTCATCTAATCTGTAACAGTCAGGCAGGAGCCAGGAATCCTATGCGATAGATAAGGAAGGAACCTGATGTTCAGAGAGGGGAATGCCCTGCCCAAGGCCGCACAGCAAGGGTTTAATCAAAGCTTGCTGGTCTCAGATCCCATGCTCTTAATACTTTGTTATATCTTTTGAACACTGTATGTGTATGGATCCTCAAACTGGTCGTAAAAAGGTACCCTGATGAGGCAATTGCTCTTCTCCGGAAAACAGCCAGACAACAGGGACAGGTAGACATTTTCCCAGCCTGCACCAGAAAGGGCGCCAGCTGTTCTGTCAGGCTGCCACGGTTCCCAGTCTCTGTGGCCTCCATGGAAAAGCCATTGGAACTTCTGGCCTTTTGCATCCCTGAAGCCAGTTTCGTCCAGAAGCAGCTTCTTCCAGACCTCAAGACCAGCGCTCTGGCTGGCACCAAGCCTCCCAAATGCCAGAGCTCCTCTGACCTTCTCCAGCTCTGGTAACTTACTTGTTGGGAGACAGAGGCCCCGTCTTGCCCCCTGGGTGGCCCAGCACAGGGCTCTCCCTGATGGGCGGGTCTCCGAGGACTCAGACGAGTGTCTTTGCAGTCTCTCTTGCCAGCTCCCTGCTGTCTTCTCCACCTGAGGAGGGCTCTGCCCTTCTCGCTTTGTTTTCTCTCCCCAGGCAATGCCCCCACTCACAATACCTCCGGCCGCCTATCCACACGCTGATGACTCTCCAGTTTTCATCTCTGGGATGGGTAATTTTATAGGTTAACTTGGCTGGGCCACTCTGTCCAGATATTTGGTCAAACATTATTCTGGGTGTTTCTGTGAGGGTGTTGACTTTTGTGGGTGGGGTTCACCTAACCACTTGAAGGCCTGAATACGACAGAAGGCCTACCTTCCCTGAGCGAGACAGATTTCTGAGGACTGCCCTTGGATTTCATCTGCAGCACTGGCTCTTTCTGCTTCTCAGCAGATTGTCCTTGAACTTGAATGCTTTCCTAAGTGTCCCCCATCTGATGTTGGCCTAGCCACCCTCCACGAGCCATGTCCTTCAAAGAAATCTCTTTCTATAACTGCACACATACCATTGGTTCTATTTCTCTGGTAGAGCCCTGACGAGTACAGTTCTGGAGACTGAAACCCCAGTGTTCATCTGGTTACTGAATATCCTCATGGTCACGTCAAGTCACGGACCCCCGGCAATCGTTCATCCTCAAGAGCCCCCCAGAAGAGTAGCTACACATCCAGCTATGGTAGCAAGCCAGAAAGCTGGCATCTCCCTGACCCAGCCGACACCCTATCGCTGGTCTCCTATTTATGCTTTGCACGTATCTTTCAAACTATCCGCGTCCCTTTGTACTCTCTGTGCCCAGCTGTGCAGATCGGGCCACTTTTGTCCCTCCCCTGAGTCTCTGTGCTTCCACTCAGGCCAACCACGCATTTCTCTTTTAAAATGGCCAATCCGATGATGCTCCTTTGATGCTTGAAGGGTCACCTCCCAATTTTCTCAAGAAAAAGTAACAACACAAAGTGACACAAAACATAAATCTCCAACGTGACCTGTACTAGTGCTTCTCAGACTTGGAGATCAGAGACGTGCACGCCCGTCCCGGAGCTTTTGTTAAAATGCAACTCTGGGGACGCCTGGGTGACTCAGTCAGTCCACCGTGCCACTCTTGATTTCGGCTCAGGTCATGATCTCAGGGGCCTGGGATCCAGCCCCGCATCGGACTCTGCACTCAGCGGGGAGTCGGCTTCAGGATTCTCTCTCTTCCTCTGCCCCTCCCCCTGCTCACTCTGTCTCTGAAATAAACAAATCTTAAAAAAAAAAAAAAAAACAAAAGCAGCTCTTGTTCCATTCGGTAGCCTGGGTGGGGCCTGGGGGATCTGTGTTCCCAGCAAGCTCCGAGAAGGATGGAGCTGCCGTCCATAGATCACTCTTAGAGTGTCAGGGGCTCAGAGGACACAGCACAGTGGGGCCTCTGCCTGCCTCTCTGGTCCCCCCCCTTGTGTCTCTCCTGGAATGCAGAGGCTGCAGTCACTGGCCTTTTCCAGCTCCTCTGTGCCGCACACAGCAAGGCTGACAGCACTTTCCCTCCTGACTCTCGCTCAGCGTTCAGGATTCATCGGAAACATCACACTGCTTACTGTGTTGCAGCCCCCTGGTTATATATTGGCACTGCACGCTGCCCTTGTCCCACAGTTCACCACACTTGTCACTGCTTGTTCAAAGTCAAGCTTTTTCAGGAGGTCATAGGCGCATGAGGGCGGGCACCAATTCTGTTTTGTTACCGCCGCATTGCGGGGTAGGGATTAGAGCTGGGCACCTGGAACTGCATTCATTCGTTCATTTTTTTCTTTTTCACTGAATCACCGATGGGTCAGTTGGTCACTCAGCGACTATTTATTGAGTCCTGTAACATTAGATTTGACTGTGAGTGACAGAAAAACCCGAGGACGGGTTTAAACAAAGCAGAAGTTAATTTTCTTTTCATTTATGAAGAGTCTGGAGGCAAGCAGCCCAGGACTGGCGGAGGGCTTGATGAGGTCTGCAGGGACTCAGGCTTTCTCCAGCCCACGGCAGTGCCTGACGCCATGACCAGCCCCTGCTGGTCTTTCTCCTAAATGGCCATTGTCCTTGGAGATCAGAGACGGTGCCAGGTCGTAAAATTTTGCAGAATGTTGGCTATGGATGAGAGTTAGAGCCCCAAGACAAGCATAGTAGCCAAACCCTAAATTTAATTTGACACACCATGAAGACAATGGTATGCGAGCCTGGCCGGAATCTTCACCTGCCACCCTCCATGGGTTTCCTTCTCAAGGTGGCCTCCAGGATCTCCCCTTTTCCTCAGCATCTTATGTGTGTCCTTAACACACCGAGGAGGAGAGAGGCTGCTAGTGCCTAGAATCATCCCGAATCTACCAAAGAGCTTTTTGCCGCCAGTCTTATGCTCTTAAGTGCGTGCTGACGTTCACCCAGTAGGGATCCCTCCTCCCCCAGGTCCCCAAGAGAGACCTGTTAGCCACGTCCAGTGACACTTTTCAAATTTGACAGTCTTGGTCCCCTGCGGGTGTGTTGGGGAATGCACTGTGACTTTAGCTCTGAGATTCTAGAAGCTGCCACAGCCCACCATCCCCCCACCCCCATTCCTCTGAGCACTGAAGCATCTTTCAACTTTACCATTCCACCACGTTTCAAAGTTCTCATTTGCAAATCAATTTCATAAGGCCCCAGGCTCAGTCCCCTGGTTAACAACCTTAAAATGGCACTTCTTGCTGGATTGAGGAATAAAACCACACACCTGCAAATTCCTTACTAACTTTAACTCTGATCTTTAACTGTGAGTCCGTGTGCCCTGTTCTAATTTCTCTAGGTACTGTGTCTGGATCTCCCACCTGTGGAAATGTCTCCAGAGGTTTCCTGCTCTAAGCAGATTTAAGGAGATGATGCATTATATGATAGGCGTCTCCTGAATTTGGATTTTAAAGGAATAAAGGTGTTTTGTTGTTACGGTTGCTGTTTTGCTAAAATCACCTGTCTTGGTCTGCTGCCCTCTGTTAATGGGATATCTATGATGGGGACATCTCAGGGAGATGAGTGTTAAACAGATAGGGACATCGGAGTCCAGGGTAGTTAAGTGAGGAGCTCAAATATAGGCTGTAGGGGAATAGCTACCTTCCTTGTGAAGAAGTTATGTCCAGAAGCACCTTCAGCTTTCCTGGTTCTCTCTTGCCTCCCAGGCGGGCGGGACCCATATTAGGTGCCCGGTTTTGGAGGTGAAAAGGCTGAGGCCTGTTTATTTTCTATAGAAGTGATATGGCCGGGCAGCAGAGCCCATTCGACCCTGATTGCAGGCTTCCCGATTTGTGTCCCGTTCCCTCCCACTCAGTAGGTACCAGTGACCCGTGAAAGTCTCAAGCCTCAGAGACAGGCATTCACCCCTCCAGGGATTTAGGGGCAGAGCTACAAGAGGAAAACAAAGCAAAACTGGGAATCGGCATGGTCTCATGGAAGAATACAGTCCTTTTTCCGGGTGTTTCCACAAAGAAATGACCCTTTGTATTCTAGCTGCCCAGAAGCTTCCACTAATTTCTCTGTGGCTCAATTCCAGGGGTATGTTTGCCGTGGGCTCTGTGCTGCTCTCTGCCTCAACATGAGTGTGTGTGTGTGTGTGTGTGTGTGTGTGCGCGCGCGCGCATGTTCACGCCTCAACATGAGCCTGCGCGTATGTGCGTGTGCGCATGCGTGCACATGCGCATGTTCGTGCATCTCTTTGGGTGAATAAGCGTGTCTGTCTGGCCGGGGTGAAGGGCACAATTTTCCTCTTACCTCCAGCGCTCAGTGCACATAATGCCTTTCCCATACCCTGCGCTTCTGCTCAGCCCCTTGGTTGGAGACCCTGTCACTGATTCCTGTCAACCACAGGTTGCATTTTGCTCTGGGCCCTGCATGGGAGCCTCGTCTGCCACTGTAGCCCCGCCCCTGCTAGACCTTTGGCTCAGGTCTGGCCCGGGAGGCTTGGCAGTGGCAGTCAAGGCCTCTCCAGAGACAACTGGTGTTCTCATTTTCTACCAGCCCGAGCATGTCATGAACTTTCCGGCCCAGTGACAGCTGAGAATACAGATGAGCACAAAAATCAGAAAAGGTCCTTGGAGGCTCTTGGAGGGTGCCAATCAAGTGAAGGAGCTGTAGGCTCCTTTTGAAATATCGGAACCAGCTCGTGTCTCTACCTCGTGGTAACTCATTTATCTCTGCTTAATTGGAATGCGTCAGCAAACCTGTGCTAATATAATTCTCTGAGGGTCTGAGTGGCCCAGTCTCTGCCTTTAAAGGGAGTGAGACAAATTAACACATGCATATAGGCGCTCCCTGCATCCCCCCCCCCCCCCCCCCCATCACAGACACACACTAAAACGTGATTCACTGCAAATTGGCGTTAAAGACCCTGGAAGTTACGGTTGACCTTTTCCCAGGCCTCCTGGAAGCACCCCTTTCCATGGTCAAAGAAAGGCTACAGAGAAATAGACATCTTAGTTCCACGTCACTTACACTCTTTAATTGTGCAGAACCTTCTACACATACAAAGCATTACTATCTTAATATGCAAAGTCGGAAGTGACAAATATTGAAGAGAAACTCATTCCTAGCCTGGCCAAGTTCTGTTTTCCAAGAAAAAGCTCTGTCTCTCAAATACATGGTTTGTTTTCGTGTGTAAATTGGTTTTGTACTCTGGGTCAACATATTCCTAAAAGAGAGAGAGAAAGAGGGAGAGAGAGGGAGGGAGAGGGAGGGAGGCAGGCAGGAAGGAAGAAAGAAAAACTAGAGACAGAGGTGATAGGAATACATCCCCACCCCACCCATTCTTTTGGAAAACTAGGCTTTGAACGAGATGTTTTTAATGATTACTGATGGTCACCTAGGAACATTATCTTCTGGGGAAACAGTAGGACACAGTAATTTTTACGTTTGTCTTAATGATCTAAGATCCTTGCAAACAGCTGAGTCCCGAGGAAGCCAGGACATGTTCTTTCAAGAACTTGTAGACAAGGATCAGGTTATGGTCAAAGGAAATGCTCTGACTTTAGTCCTAATAAGTTCCCATTTAGTTTCTCGTCCAGCCAATGTCCTATTTTGGTTTTGTCACATTCACACATGTGTGCGGTCACTCAACTCACAAAAACTTGTCACATCAAACAGTTTTAAGTCTTGTTAATAATGATTTAAAAAAAAGTCTCACTTTGCAGGATTGTAAGGGAGGAAAAGATGTAATGAAATCAGATAAAACCTCCTCACTTACAAGAATCTGGCCTCCTCCACTGAGGTTGCGGGGAGTAAGTTCTCTGTAGCAGTTGTGATTTCTGAAGGACGAATTTGATCAAGGTGGACGGCTAGTTCTTCACTTTTATGTCCTCCTCCCTGAAAAGTCCTTGGTCTCCAGGAAAATTGCTGGAGAATATATGCTTTTTCCTTTCCATGCACAACCCCATGCTCTGGGACTAACACATGTGATGGTGAGTTACATCATGAATGTTCGTGGTAACTTATCTAAAATGCTCAAAATTGGCGTCCGCTTTTCCACTCTTTTAATGTAAAATTTTGTGTATGGGAAACTATGGTATTTTTTTTTATTTTTTAAAGATTTTATTTATTTATTTGACATAGATAGAGACAGCCAGCGAGAGAGGGAACACAAGCAGGGGGAGTGGGAGAGGAAGAAGCAGGCTCATAGCAGAAGAGCCTGATGTGGGGCTCGATCCCAGATCGCCAGGATCACGCCCTGAGCCGAAGGCAGACGCTTAACCGCTGTGCCACCCAGGCGCCCCATGGGAAACTATGGTATTATTTTAGAATATAACTCTAAATCTTCTGTGGGAACATTATAAAAACTATCACCAAAGTCTATTCCATCGTCTTGAATGTAATAGGCAGTGACACGGGTATGCTTTGAGTACATATGTAAATGCAACATCATCCTAAGGATGTATGCAAAGAATAAAATAGATCCATCACTCTCCCTTTCAGACAATGGTGATTCAGGCAGTGACGTGATGCCATATTGAATAAACATTGAGGAAGACGTAGATTCATCTGATTATTTTGTACTAGTATTCATTTTTTTGTGGATTGTCGTTTGGAACCACCAGTTAATATCATGGCATTGTCAACCATATGTGAAGATCATGTGGTTTAAATAGCCAAACTATGAAAAGAGCCCAGATGTCCGTTGACAGATGAATGAATAAAGAAGATGTGTGATGCATAATGGAATATTATGCAGCCACCAAAAATGAAATTTTGCCATTTGCAATGACGTGGATGGATCTAGAGGGTATTATGCTAAGTGAAATACGTCAATCAGAGAAAGACAATTATCATATGACCTCACTGATATGCGGAATTTAAGAAACAAGGCAGAGGATCATAGGGGAAGAGAGCAAAAAATGAAACAAGATGAAACCAGAGAGGGAGACAAGCCATAAGAATCATAGGAAACAAACTGAGGATTGCTGGAGGGGAGGGGTGTGGGGGAATGGGGTAACTGGGTGACGGACATTGGGGAGGTTATGTGTTGTAATGAGCACTGGGTATTATATAAGATTGATGAATCACAGACCTGTACCCCTGAAACAAGTAATACATTTTATGTTAATTAATCGAATTTAAATAAAAAATAAAACAAAAAAATAAAAGCATGTGGTTCAGGTTGTTAGATAACATACAGGATGACCAGTTGCAGTTGAATTTCTGATAAATTATGAGCAATTTTTTTAGTGTAAGTATATTCCATTTAATTTGGGGGACATGTTTATATAAGAAAATATTTGTTGTTTATCTGAAATTCAAATGTACCTGGGAGTCCTGCATTTTTGTTTGCTAACTATGACAACCTTACATGCAGAGAACCAGTGTTACTGTCAGGATAGCCATCTGAAACAAGAGGAGAAATCCCACTGGGCCTCAGAGATGATAGTAACTTCCCTATAGAAAACACGCATAACATCCCTAGTTTTTCTGCCCCCACCAAGACAGAACTTCGTCCCATCTCCATTCCAGTTTCCTCTCTGAGAGGCTGAGTGGGTGGAATGTCACTGGTAATTGAGATTATTCCTATCACCAGAGTTTTAACAAGTGGCATTTTGGTTTAACGAGTATTTATTGAGCACATACAATTTTGCAAAACAGTGTGCTAGGCTGAGTCTCTTTTCTCAAGGAGTTTAGAATCCAAAATGAAGAGTAATGTGTTGACAACTGATGCTGATTCAAAGCAGTGTGGGAGAAGATCCAAATAATGTACTACGGGGATGAATAAATTCTACGAGGAGTGGGAGATGAGAGAAGAGTTCAGAGAGGAGAGTGGGTGAACTGGGCTGGCAGGGAAGGAGGATTCTTGATGGCCAGATAGAAGCCAACAGCCTCCGATGCTGCAAAGATGGAACCCTCAAAGAGACAGAAATAGGAATGTGTGGTCAGAGCCCTTTTCCACCCCAGGAAGGTATAAGTCATTCAATTGTTTGTTGAGGAGATCTTTATTAAACACCATTGAACACATCAATGTAAAATTGCAATTGTGCAAAGAGCAATGAAGAAGAGACGTATGGTCCCAGGAAGGGTAGTATACGAGGAATGACCTAGTGAGAGCAGTTGGACATGGCATTTATGAGGGAGGCAGTGGTTGAATTGAGCTCTGAAAAACCGGGGTGGGGGGTGAGGGCCAGGGAGGAAGAGGATATAAGACAGATAACATAATATGTGCCAAGGCCCAGTGGCAGAGAGAACCAGGGAGCATTCGAAGAACTGAAAGAAAGTCGGTGTGTCTGGAGCATAGACAGCATGGTGGGATATTATGCTTGAGAGGGAGTAGATAGCAGGTGGATTCATGCAAGGCATTTTGGAATCCTTTACGGAATTCTATCATAACACCCTGAGCCCCGTGGAGCCATTCTATGCATTTAAATACGAATGTAACATAATTGACATTGAGTGTGAAAGAATCATTGGCTATACTGGTGCGAAGAGACTGGAGAGAAACCAGGGAGCTGTGAGGACACCAGTTAGGAGGCTACATTAGTGATCTGGGCAAGAGTTGAGGGCAACCCAGATCCCCCTCCTTCCTGAAGACTTTTTCTGCCTCATTTTCAGAAGAATCCAAGAGGAGCAGCCGTAGGCCTCCCATCGGCATGCCCACAGGATATCTGGGTCCTGACGGCCCAGCAGAGTGGGAAGAATTCCGCACGTCACTGCGTGTCGATACTGCTAGAGGTAGACACAGGGTATCCCCACTGAACAGTGGCAGCTCCTCAGAGTCCCAAGTGGATGTTTCAGGCCTCAGAGGAGCAGGGACATGCAGGCCAACTCAAAAGCCAGCTGGCCTTGGCGGTTAGGATTGCCTTTCATATGCCAAACTCTTGACAAGGTAGAGCCCCAGCTGCTCCGGCTGGAGTCTTCCTGTCGAGACCTTCAGAGTCCTAGCACTTTTCTTCTCTCGTTAGTTCCTCTCTTCCCAAGTGTGCCTGTGGCAGGAGAGAGGAATGATTCCATGACTCTTGGAACCTCTCCAGCCAGTTCTAAAAGCATCAGGCACCTCTACTGTGGTTGGCCGTATCCACCAATTACCAAGCGTAGGTGGTATCTCTTCAAAGGTATTCTTCGGTATTTAATTCTTGTATTATATGCTTGTTACAAACCGTGAATTTGAAAGAGCCCCTTCAAGTATCTTTTTAATATCAACACGTATGAATTGGTGTAGGTGACATCGTGTGTCGCGCACACCAAGAGCAGCCCCCATGTGGGCGGCATATTTGCCGGCTGGCCACTTTTATGCATCTTCCAACTTTACCACAGGCCAAACCTCCCTTTGAGTAGCATTGGTCAACCTCTGAGTATGTCAGACAGATGCTCACGAATGCCAGGAAAGAAGGCAAAATTTGTAAGTATAATGGCTCAACATTGACTCTTAGGCCCTTGGAAAAATGCAAAGTATGACCATTGGACTCCTGGTTCCAGACCAGTCCTATGTTGGGGGTTCCATCAACCATGTGGATCTTATTAGAGGTTAATAGACCCTTCAAATGGTGTAGCCCAGAGTTTTTCAACTTTGGCACTATTGACATTCTAGGTGGGATAACTCCTTGTTGGAGGGCTGTCCTGAGCTCTGTAGGGTCTTCAGCAGCATCCCTGCCCCCCTCCCCATTTTGACAACCAAAAATGTCTTTAGACATTGGCAAATATCCCGGGAGGGCAGAATTGCCCCTGTTTAGAACCCCCGTGTACTCTACACTCCTCATTTATCTAATGAGAATCAGGACCTGGAGAAGGAAGAATGCCTTTGGAGGGTCCACAATTCTATAGAAACAACCCTAGAAGGAGCCCTCGGGTCTTTGGAATTCTAGCCTGGGTCTGTCTCCACAGCCCCCCAAAGCAGACTGTTGTTCTGAACCATGTCGCATCTATCCCCTCTAGACACTGCTCCTTATCCCTTCCCTTCTGTTCTAATGTCTTCTTTCTTGCATCCTGTTGCTCCTGAGTTCTGCCTGGAAGCACTAAGATATTTGCTCAATTGAATTTCGACCCAACAGAAGAGCAGGTCCCAAGCAAAACTCTAAACAAGATGAGAACTGAGGGTTTTCATGTCTGCGTGGTCGACAGCACAGCAGAGCACCGGGCACAACACAGATGCCTTGCGTGCATGTGTGTGTGTGTGTGTGTGTGTGTGTGTGTATGAAAGAGAGAGTGTGTATTTTAACTGAGTAGCAAAAAAGTTATCTTTTTTATTCCTTGTCTCCTATTGTAGAGAGTAATATCTTGCTCATGGACAAGTGTCCTTCTCCCCATCTTTTGCTTTTAAAACTGATTCACACAGCCTTTTTTCACACCAAGGTATAAATAACTGGTAATAACCGCAGATGATAATTTTCTACAGAGTTGGCATATCCTGAAAGAGGAAACACACAACTTCCTGTAGCACACAACTCTGGACCTTTTTCTAAATGAGTTGTGTAATAACAAAGTCCAAAGCGAACGCAGACAAACTCCAATTTCATCGCAGCCTCTCACAGCACGTACAGCACTCCATTTCTTGGTGTCACGGTGTAGTCACAGGACTCAGAGGCGGTGGAGTGCCCTGGGGGGCTTACCCTGGCCACGCTGCCTGCATGCTAGCATTTTCCTCATAGGACAACAACGTGAGAGCTGGGCCCCAGCACCCCAGATGGGCACTTCCGTAGAAGGTGTGAATGTTCTTCTCTGAATTTTACTTACAGCAAGCCTCACTTAATAATCTAACATGTTTGCTATCAAGAATTTGAAAGGAAGTGGTTTTGTGGGTTTTAATGCATTCTTTATGTCGAAGTTTTGTGTCCCTCAGTTACTGATGCGAAGAAGCATTTTGGCTATCTGACCTGCTTTGGAAGCCAGTTGGCTGTCTGGGTTCTGCTCCTGGCCTCTGGGCGGAAGGTTATAGGTTCTGAACCACTTGCGGCCGTGCAAGGGGTGATGCCCCCTTGGTGACTGTGCCCACAATTCCTTCCCAGAGTGAGTGTGAAGCTCAGTGAGGTCATGAAGCTCTCGGAAGGGGTGATGTCTATTCAGATCGGAGGACATGGAATCATAAAGCGTTCAGGGCTGAAGGTGCCTCAGAGCAATGTAAGGCTGGTGAACGTCTGGGGGAGAGGTTGGTGATTTATGACTTCATCGGCTTCTGGCATTGCTGATGTTACTTCTGTCGTAAGACGAGCTAGAAGAGCTGCGATATGAAACCAGAAAACGCACACATCGTTTCTCTTTGTGGGCTCTTGGTGCTGCTGGTGGTGTTTTTGGGGTCCAGTGAGGTCTCATGGTGCAGGATGGAGGGAGACCTGGAAACATGACCCCGATCTGGGCAGTGCGTGTGAAGGAGCCTGGCATGGGAAGGTCAGGAGGGAATCGTGGTTGGCCTTGGGGCGATGCCAGTTGGGGCGTCCCTCCTCACCCAGTGACCTCGGGTGAGCTGAGCAGCCTTACAAAATAGAACCTTCTGGCAGCATGAGGGCTCCTCCTGCCGCCTTTGCTCTGAGAGCCTTGCACAGAGTGCTCTTTCTGCCAGGAAGGTATTTGTGGAAGGCACTCGCGACCTGGAACCTGGTTACTTAGAAGCATTTCCCAGTTAACCTAAGTATAATGATCTTTCACCCCCGAAGGCCAACTTGGAAAAGGGGCAGAAATGGTTAGTTCCAAGTTTTTTAAAAGGCAAATTCTGGGGAATTAAGTATCTGATCATAACCTTGAGACCAACAGGAGCCCACGAAAGCTTGATGTGATAGGGTGAACTTTGAAGGTGAGTTTTAGTCCTGCCCCTCAACCCCAGCCTTACAATGGCGTGCCTCTGTGAATAATGTTATGAGTACATATTGTAATTTAATCTTAGAGCTCTAGGCATGTATTACTATTAGCAAAATCAACTGTATATACACTGGAATTTTGTTTGTATGCTCTTAATCAAAACAAACAAACAAAAGACCCTACAAAGGGAACACACAGACACATGTGGTCTGAAACACATTCCCTCACCTTCCCTGGGGTTAGAAAAACAAGCCATAACTTTAGGAATAATCAACATAATTTCTGATGTGCCAAAAAATAGAGGTAGATACTGTTTTAAGATAGACTGAGCAAGTATTGATATTAACCAGCCATTTTTGCATCTAGGATGAGGACATTGAAAACAACTCTGACACGTCAAACCTTTGAGAGATCAGGTTGGATGGTCACCTAAATGGTGTGGTGGTAGGAGCGCAAGTGCAGTGATCGGCCCTTTGAAACACACTAGCAAAAACCAACAAACAAAAAAATCCCGTAGAAACAAAGCTTCTTCCTCATCTGCTTGCCTCAGTGCCAGAAATGGTACCATTAGGATTCATTTAGCTTTTCCTTTTAAAACACAGGTAACCCCATGAAAGGGCATTAAATCGTCAGTAGTCACTTACATTGTGGAAATACTGAGTTCTTTGTATTTCTCCAGGCCTCGCCTAGTCAACCATGTGTATGGAAGAGGGTTTCGTTTTTGTTTTTTAAGATTGTATTTAATTATCTGAGAGAGAGAAAGAGAGAGAGCATGGACACGGTGGGGGGGAGGGGCAGAGGGAGAAGCAGACTTTCCGCTGAGCGAGGAGCCCAATGCGGGACTCGATCCCAGAACCCTGAGATCATGGCCTGAGCCAAAGGCAGACGCTTAACTGACTGAGCCACCCAGGTACCCCCATGGAAGAGTAAAATAGGAGGAGTAATAGTAGTGAACAGATAGAAGATGTACTTCGAGGAGCTTCCAAAACACCTTCTTCCTCCTTGCAAATCTCTGCCCTAGCACGCCAACACTGTCCTGTGACAGAAACACTTGGGAAGGCAGTCCTAGAGCGAGGTGGACGCAGAATCAGCTGGAATAGGCTTCAAATCCAGACTCTGCCACTTGGAAGCTGTGTGCCTTTGGGTAAATTGCTTAGTCATTCTAAGTCTCAGGTTGCCCATGTATAAAATGGGGTCAATAATATTTATTTCACAACGTTGTTGTCAATATTAAAATTGATGATGAATGTGGTGTGCCTGGGTGACTCAGTCAGTTAATCATCTGACTCTCGATTTGGGCTCAGGTCATGATCTCAGGGTCATGAGATCCAGCCCTGTGTTGGGCTCCACACTGAGCATGCAGCCTGCTTAAGATCCTTTCTCTTCTTCTCCCTCTGCCCCTCCTCCCGCTCATGTGTGCTCTCTCTCTTTCTCAAAAAAAAAAAGTGTTAAAAATTGATGATGAATGTAAAGCCACACAGTAACTGTTCAATACAAGGTGAGGATTGCAGAGCTGGAGGAGATGGTGATTTCTTGCCTCGCTCATTGCCAACCCAACTGTGGCCTTTGAGCAAAGGACCGATGGCAGGAGCAGTACAAGTGTCGGAATATGAGGGGCGGGTCCTAGATACCTTGAAGATCCTGGGGGTCTGGAGGTGGGGACGGTGTTGACGAGGAAGAAGATACAGTCTGCTAGTCACGGAAGACAAACTATTTCTCAGTTTTTCTGGGGGTGGGACTTCTTCACGCCTTCCATCAAACATTCTCGGTGCTGAAGAATATGTGGTCTTGGGGTGTGTGTGTGTGTGTGTGTGTGTGTGTGTGTTGCTGACGAATTCTTCCTGGGGTTGGTGCTAGATAATTTTCAGAATCTGATTGCGCCCTGGTTGGCTCACTATGGGCACAAAGCATGCAATGTTATGTGTAATTTTTTAATTATTATAAAAACTAAGCCAATTTGAAAAGTAAGCTTAGAGGCAGCATGAGATTTGTTGTGGATTCTAGCAATTTTCTTTTTGGCAAGATTCCAGGTGGCTGAGCAACCTAGAGTACCAGAGCAGTGATACTTAGCAACAATAACGATAGAAATCTTTAATAATTCTGATAAAAACTTTACATTTGTATTCATCTTTTCAGGTCTCCTAGCATTTTCACATTCAGTGTCTTAGTGGGTCTGTACAACAATTCTGTAATGTAAGCTAAGTAAAGGAAGTTAGTAGCTCCATTTTATAGATGGGAAAACTGAGTCTTTAGAAGGTTTAGTAACTTTCCCAATAGCGCTTTGCAGAGCTTGGATTAGAACCTGGATCTTTGGATGCTTAGTTTATGCTAGAAGCCAGTACTAGAGGTTAAAACAGCTTATCCATGTTTGAATTCAACGTCTATACAGCCCTTTTTATTTGCCATATATCATATCGAGCATTAGAAATACAAAGATAACTGTGTCACAAACATTGTCCTCAAAGAGCAGTTAAATGGTATCCTTTCTTTTAGAAACTGTACCTAGTTTATAATTTTAATTTTCCTAATTAAAATGGAGACAGGCTGCCTGGCAAGTATGACTATTTTTATGGGAACCATTGGAGAGATTATATGGACACAGGTCATGGGAAATCCAGGATATATGGTGGTTGTTGATAACTTATATCTTGTTTTTATCTCATTTTCTCTCTTTCCCCTTATTCTTGCTTCACTAAAATCCTCAAATAGACAAAGTTTGGGCAGTGAAAGATCACCCTGGCTCAGCAGGGAAGCTCGCAGACCGCCGCGCCATCATTGCTATGGTATTTTGGATTCTTGTCTCGCCCTGAGGATGTCAAATTTGGAGCTCATCTTCTTGGAAGAAACCTCTATCTTTTTCTTTTTCTTTCTTTCTTTCTTTTTTTTTTTTTTAAAGATTTTATTTATTTGACAGAGAGAGAGGCAGCGAGAGAGGGAACACAAGCAGGGGGAGTGGGAGAGGGAGAAGCAGTCTTCCCACTGAGCAGGGAGCCCGATGCGGAACTCGATCCCAAGACCCTGGGGTCATGACCTGAGCCAAAGGCAGACGCTTAATGACTGAGCCACCCAGGCGCCCCAAGAAACCTCCGTCTTAACCACCTCCCCAATTCCTCAACTTAATCTGACTTTGAAGCATTTCTTATAAAGAAATAGACAATCAAAAACCTTATGCGCTCTGGAGAATTCCCCAACATGGAAATTCAGCAGCGAATGTGTGCCTAGACCAGATTTCGCGAAGGGCTGTGGTTTAATAAGGCCCTTTGCCTTGAACCCCCTGGCACAGGTTCTGTTTGCCGTGAGTCGATGGAGCATAAGCTCTGGCTCTCAGATGACCAGGGACGGGCAAGAGGAAATTAACGAGAAACTTCCCTAAAGAAAGAACCGAAGAGGCTTTGCTTTAAAGATTTTCTTTTTCTGCACCTTGAACATTTCTGGCAGCTGTATTGCTGACAGATTTGTGGCAACATTCTTCTGGCCTAGGTAAATGTTTGCTCTGTTTTCTTCTTTCCACATCGTGCATTCAAGAGCGTATGGGTCTTGATTCCCTCCCTGCCCTTAGGTGGAAACACGCAATCTACCCTTCTGAGTGTAGAAGGAAAACATAGACTTTGTTCACTCCCCAGATTCTCTGCTTGAAGCAAGTTTAGGAATTTATGTGTGGTTGGAATGGGGAATTAAGACTATTCTGGAACCTGGCTACCACGCCACATTTCCAATTTGGCTTCAATTGTTATCTCAGGATAGAGAAAAGCGTTTCCATCCACACAGCCCAGAAAACCCAAATAGAAACTCTGGAGTTGAACACAGTATAGATTTGTTAAAAGAATAAAACAATTTAAAGCCTCGCAAATACGTGGAAAAGAGGTTTGCGGGGGAGCAAAGAAGAGCCATAGGCCTGAACTTCAGATAGATGTGGTTTTGTAAATCACGACATCTGCTTTATAAGAAGTCCACAAATAAAATCAGGTGACGTTTTAACATACAGAATTATCCATTAAGTGTAGACCCTGTGCCAAATTCTCACCCAATAAAATTAGATGGAAATGGTCCTGTAGAAAAAAAGTTATCCCATTTCCCCCCCCCCATAGTATTCCTGGTGGTGAAAATCTAGGCTAGCCAATAGTTTAGCAGAGAATCTAAAGGAAATGAACAATAAGTCCTTGGCTAATTTTTAATTCTCACGATTTCACAATATGTATAGCAATTGCTTTTGGGTTTTGAGGCCGTTTTCAAATGATTACACATATGCTTAACGTGGGGTATGTATTCCAGATAAACCATTATTTCAATATTTAAAATCATTTAACCCAGATAATCGACAGGATTTTGAAGCTTTTGTGCGTGTGTGTTGGGGGTGGTGGTGTTGGTGGTGGTGGTTCTGATTAAATGTAAAACAATTCAAAGGAGTTCAAGAGTCTGGTCTGCATGATTAATAGTCTGCAGTGGATATTAGAAATCCAGACAGACCAAAGGCAAAATGCCTTCCTCTCGTAGACAGACTGTATTCTAACCTCCAAGGACTCTGCGCATTTAGTCACTCTCTCAATTCAACTGCCTTTGCCAGGCCCGGCTTCACTGGATTAGAGAGTAGTGGAAAAAAACCCCTCCCAGGAGTGATCGTATCAAATTCCCGGAGTGTTTAATCTGTCTGGCACATGGATGGCCCTCTTGGGCTGTGGAGAGTGCACAGCGGAGAGGGCCGTCTTGGGCTGGCGTGCCGGTGCTTGGAAAGTGAAAGCAGGCTGTTATATTCTCCTCCCCGGCTCGCATTCCTGGCCTTCGACATCAGGAGGCCATCGTTTAGTTGGAATGGAGGAGCGCGCGTTAAGGTCACACGTGGATAGGTGCCTTTCTGCCTGGGGCATTTACACAGGAAGCCTCTAACCTCTCGGGGAGTTGGAGGCCTATCATTTTCACAGAAAGGAGGCTCGTTAGTTCTCACCCAAATTTGAATTTGTGGTTCCTTAAGTCTATACCCTTGAGACACTTTGTCAAGGGGAAGAGCAACCCATTTCCTTCAAAGTAATCCGCGTGGAACCTCTCCTACTCTCTCCGGGTTCAAGGCCAGACTTTGCCATTTATTAGCTCTGACCATGGGCAAATTCCTCACTTTCTCTATGTCTCAGTTTCCTTAGCTTTCAGGGACAATAATAGTACCTCTGTCCTAGGATTGTTGTAAGGATTGACCAAGACCACTTAGCCATACAACTTAAAGCCCTTGCCATGTACGTGAGAAACACTCAGTTAATATTTATAATAATAATAATAATTTTTATTAAAGTTCTAAATCCTGATCTTTCACTTCCTTTTTGGTATTCCCTTATGCATCCTTTCTTTCCTGAACCTTAGAATATGTTAATAGAATTCTTGATACATCCGCTTTATCAACAAATTTTACTAAATACCATTATGTGTAGGATATTCTGTGGAGAGGTTATTTTTTTTTTTAAAAAAGATTTTATCTACTTACTTGAGAGAGAGAGAGAGAGCACGAGCAGCGGGAAGAGGGAGCGTTCCCCACTGAGTGTGGAGCCCCATGCGGGGCTCGATCCCAGGACCCCAAGATCACGATCTGAGCTGAGGGCAGACGCTTAACCAATTGAGCTACCCAGGTGCCCCCTGAGAAGCTTTTTGACACAGTCCTACAACATAACTGTTCTGGCCTTTCCGTGTGCTCAGATGTGTCTAGTAGACTGAAAGGACAGTCAAAATTTGAGGAGGCAAGAGTACACTGGGTGATACTTGAAGAAGTTGGGGTTATCTGCCTTGGAGGATAAGAGCTTACTACCGGAACGTCAGTATGGAATCATGGGATAAGTAATCCTCGGTTATTTCATATGCCCATTTTTGGAATGAGTGGGGATGTTAAGAGTATACAAAGAGGCCTTTTTGGCACCCATTAGTACCTAGGTGCAAGGTGCTCTTAGCTAGGTGCGCCCAAAGAGCGGAACTCAATGGCAGATCCTGAGTGGGGAAATTTAGCAGAAGGAAGATTGGAAGAGACAGAAGTGGTGGCTTATTCAGGGAAGGGGAGGAAGAGATGGCTCTGTACCTTCTAGTTCCCATGGAAAGAGACTGGGAAGAAGGGAAAGAGTGAC
>NW_024425564.1:22447742-22471137 GCF_017311325.1 Ursus maritimus
CCAGAGCTCCCTAGAGAGGGACGAAGGGCAGCGGGAGAGGAACAAGGGTCTGCTTCTGCTGTCATTTTGAGTTGAAGAGGTGGCCGTGTTCCCTGCATGGCATAGAGAGGAGCGAGGAGACTGGCCCCAGAGCTAGCAGGCTGCCTCTGGAGCAGGTGTGGCCTCATAAGGGACTCCCCGAGAGAAAGGACCAGGGAGTTGGGTGGAGCCGTACGCCCCAGCATCCAGCACAGACTCAGATGTTGCCGCAGTGGGAACCAGTCATCGTCCTCCAGCAACCAGCCTGGGACTGCATCTGTAAAGCTTCAGGGCAAGAAACGGTCACCCAAGAATTGACTCTCTGGCCAAGTTGTCCTTTGAGTATGAAAGCAGCAGGCAGATATCATCAGGGGTTGAAAAAGCTCAAGAAATGCAGCATCTGTGGGTCCTTTTTGCAAATAAAAACTGTGTCTTGAAAACCAATCCAGCCAAATAAAAAATGAGTCAAAATAAAGAATTCAGGAACTGAGAGGCTGTGGATTCATTTAAAATAGAACTGAGACCAAACAACCGTAGGAAGTATGGCTAGAGAATAGAACTTAAAGGTCACATGTAAATATTATAGCTAATCCAATTGCGGATGGGAGGAAGGGGGGGGGAAATATGCTAACTTCCTTCCTCATCTTCTCTGTTAGGGAACCAGTAGCTACTCCCTAATGTTGAAAAGGACAGCTTAGTAATAATTTCAGCTCTTAAAATTTGGCATAAACATTTTCTTAATTCAGGGAGCACTTTTAAGAACCAGTATTTCCAGTGCGGAAGAAGCATTTGTCTGAAATTCATCAGTTTCTTCAGTTTTTAGTTTCTCATCTGAAAATTCGATTGAGTTCTTTTAATTTAAAATTGCATGAGTATAATCTCATTTTTGTAAATGTCAATGTGGAATCATGGGATAATTTATCCTGGGTTATTCGGTCAAGGAACTTCTGTGTATCCATCAGGCTTTATCCCTGTAGAAGTACATGGAAAAGTCCAGAAGAATGCCTTTCAAATGTCAGCAATGGTTCTATTTCTGTGTGGTGGGATTTGGGGTGATTTTTAGGTGTTACTAAGATTTTTTCTGATATTACTTGACTTTTTCAAGAGTATTTGCTGGGCTTTAGCTTATTTCATTCTTCCAACAAATCTCTGCTTAGACTTTTCAACTTTAGTTTTCCAAGATGTGTGGATGGGAACACTTTTCTCTGAGAACTATATCCTGGGATAACAATTTGAATTAATTCATGTGTTGTCCTTATGACCAGTAATGTCGGTGGGGAAGTTGTTTAAACTAAAGCTGGTCATCTTTTTACAGAACAAGAGGTCATTCTTTTGGAGGGCTTGGGAGTAAGGAATTGGGGGAGAGGTATCATTGGTACAGATGAGATGTATTTATTAAATAATGCCCTAAACCAGTGGTTCTCAACTGGGTGTGATTTTGCACCCTTTTGGGGACATTTCATATTGTCACAACTTGGGTGGGGGGGAGTGGCATTGCGTAGATGGGGTCCAAGAACGCTGCTAAACATGAATGCCCAGGACAGCCCCCACCACAAAGAACTATCTGGCCCCAAATGCCAATAGTGCCGGTGTAGAGAAAACCTGCCCTAAAGTCTTAGAGAAGAAACCATTATACAGACAATTAATTCACTCACAAGAGTGAGTTCAGAGACGGAGGATTCTATTTTGGAGATGAAATCTCTCTAAGAGGGCAAGTTTATTCTTTCTGGCCACTAGAGTTCTTAGCCAAATACATTCATGAAAAATAACTTCTCTGCTTTTTATTGGGTTCTAATTAATCTTCCACTAAGTATCAATTCGTTTGTCAATGACGGATGAGAAACTTTAATTGTAATCAGGGGCGTTAAGTCTAACAAAGGGTTGATGGAGTTTTCAGTGGTACCTTCAGTACCAACCTGACTGAGCCGGTCTCCGATCTTAATCCTTCCTAGCTTGAGCAAACCCAGCTAGGCTATTTGAGGTCTGTGCAACCAGTGAATGGTCTGGACCAGTTACATGAAACAAGAAGTTAATGCTGGAAGACTGGACCCATCTTGGTGTACGAGCATGTAGGGAATGAACTACCCTCTCCTTGTTCACCATAAGGACCATCCATCAACAGATGGGAACAGGGTTGGCTTCCGTTGAGTAGACATTTTGCTCGCAGCCCAACAGCTTTTTTTAGTCACCCACACCAAAGAAAATCTGCACGTGCTGGAATTACCTGTCTGGCTCGTGACTACAAACAGCCCTCATCTACAACACTCAGCATCGCTGGCCGCTGTTTTCAGGACCTCTTCCTCAAGTCAGAATGCCTGGATGCCAGTGACTTTATTTTAGCAACAGCCACCTCTCTGGCTAGTGCTTCCTGCAAATGTGTCTTTTCAAGAGACTCAACCTGGAAATGGCTTGCGACGTACCATCTGACTTTATTGTGCGAAGAACAAGTGACTCTCGTGCTCATTAGACGCCAGATGAACTGATGAACCGAATGTTTGGTCTGAAGCTTTGACAAGGTCAGACATCTTTGCACAAATAAAAAGCTACCACTTCTTTGGTGTCAGGGACGTAGTTTTCAAGAACCTTTTCACAATGCCTTAACACTCGTACTTTGACTTGACTCTATGGTATGTAGCTTATGAAATATAAATTGGCTTTATTGTGATATAGAGTTGTTTTGTACTGGGGAGCAAGGTGGGCATTCACGGCTGGTAAAGCATTAGCTTTCAGCTAAATATGCTGTTTGCTGTGTATATTATCAATTTATGACAGAGGTCCTGGGGGTAAGAGCATGGGGGCGTATCAATGCATCACTGATGAGCTAGTAAGACAAGAAGCAACATGCACCTGTTATCCATGATTATTGAGATATGGGTCTTGTCTGGGGGAGACAAATTGCCTTTCTTCAATTATTTTCCATAAGCTAATTATGTCTGAATATTTTATCTGAAGCTTATAATAAAGCTTATTTCCAAGCATCTGCCATAACCATAGCTTGCATTTAAGTAGAGAAATGTAAAAGGGGACCCCAACCTGGAGGCTTTGCCTTACAGTAGTCAGTGCCCTTGACCACAGCAGTGGACTTCAGCTCTGCAGGCTCTGAAACCAGACATTCTCCGCTCCTCCTGAGTTGATGAGGCTCAGAAGACAGTTCAGAAAACAGAATGAAAATTTAGAGTGAGAAATATTACTGCAGAATAAGTCAGAACACTGACGTTATCATGGATTCCATATGAGCTACAAGTCCATCACATGAGGAGATGGAATAGTGTTTCACATCTGTGCTCTGCGTGTCCGGGGATATGTGTTACTGCATTTATTTCAAAATATTATTGTATTTGTGGGGTTTTTTTACTAGAATTTTTTCACAAGTGAAATATCCTAAAAGTATGCTTTGATTAGCCTTTACTGTTCTGTATTGTATCTTGGCACTCCTAAACGGCTTTTCGGCACTCGGTGTAGACACTAGCTGGCTAGTAGATTTCAGGCTACTGCAGGATGATGTTGCCTCCCGTCAGCTGTTCAATTTTTGTGTTCTGATCTTTGTGCACCGATACTTGTGCAATGAGTTGACTTATTTTTTCGGTTTCAATCTGACTCTTTTATAAAAGGAAGCAGAAAACGAAGCGATACATGAAATATTCAAACTAATAACCAGAATCATAGATGTCATTTACCTAATGCAATTGAGTCTTTAGACAAAATGGCGAACCTTAAGTTTCCAGGAGACGCTTGTCATGAGAAAGAACGAAATTACAGAACACGCATGAAATATTGAAAATACATTGTGAACTATTGCGCTAAAGCATTTTGATAGTAAACTTCAGCTCCTTGAGAACAACTTGTCACTTCTAAGATGCAAATCTTCCATACAATTTTTAGGAACAATGGTATTACCTGTGGGGGAATCTTAGAGCTTTCTTAGATCTAAAAGAAGCCGCTACTTCCCCAAAAGTTTTCTCCATACTTGGAAGTTTTGAAAACCACCGGGCTAGACTCCTCCAGTAATATTTCAGAGCAGAAGCTTAAGATAAATTCTTAGGGCATCCCTTTCCCTCTGCGCAGTACTCTCCCTTGCCCCCATGAGCGGACATGGGCACATTCTTCTGCTCCCTGCATCCAGACCCCATGGAGTCCACCACTCTTTTGCACACTAGCCGTTCCCCAAGAAAGATGCAATGTAATTGCCGATAATTGCAGAACGATACTTCCTCCACAGACTTTCTTAAGTGTCCCTTAGCACACATTTACAAACCCCTCAAAGATGGTTACTCTGGGTCATGGGTAAGTGCAAGCATTTTGTGTTGGATTTCACTAAATTATCTGAGAGGATCCCCTTTCCTGATTTTATCCTTAATTTGAACTCACTTATCATCATCCTCTCTGGCCTGACTAGCCCTCAAAGAAATGCTAGTTTCATACCAAAGATGTAAAGTGTTTGTAATAGTTGGGACCTCAGGTCTTTTATATTATCACTATTAAAGACTTCAGCTCTCACTCATTATGTTACATTTGGATAGCGCTCTATTGGTTATGAATCATTTTCACAGCCGGGCCTTCCTCCTCTCTGATTTTGTATCTGGGTACAGGGAAATGGGGGAGGAGGCAGGAAAATCCTGCCATTCCCTCCGTCAGCCCTGGTGTTTGTCCCAGCAACTGCCCCTGCCTCAGGTTAGGCCGTCGCCCCTCACCCCCATTCTACGTCCTCTCCCAGCAGCTGGGGACAAGGCAATCTTACATGGCATCTTTGAGCTATTCTGGTGAATCTTTGGAGAACACAGAACTAAGCATGCTTTCAAGTACTCTGTACTTCATATATTGATCTTCTAATTTATCTCTCAGGTGGAAACCTAATTTTTCCAATTTTCCAATTAATCGAGGGCACCTTCCAGGAGATCCCACACACTGAAGACATAAGCCAATATGCCAATTTACTAATTTACCATGTGTTTATTCCTCCTCAGTGATTTGTCTATTATTTGGGGTGCTCCCTTTTCAGAGTGGGTGCATGGGTGGAAGAATCAGTATCAGGGATATCTATGGGATTGGGGAAAACAGACTTGCTTTCAGGCTCAGAGAGTTATTTGGACTGAGCCTTTGAACAATTTAATGGGAAACTCTTGAGTTGACAACATGCCTTTCCAACGCAAAGTCACCTGGAAGAGAACAGTTCAGAGGACCCTGTGAAGGAGGTTGATTAGTCTTAGAGAAGTAGAAGAAGGACAATCAGGAGCATAATCCCATGGATATGTCCACTGTCTATGGGAAGGGGGGAGCAACTGGGGACTCTGGGACTTTTTAATTGCGAAGAAATCCATAATGTAGAAACGCTGATGAGAAGAGTATAGTCGTTAGAATCTGTTTTTGCCATTGTTGGTAAAATTATTCCTGTTATCAGATGGATGCCTTGGTCTGTTTTGACTCAGTTCTGCCATTTTCTATTGATTTAAGCCTCTGGTTCTGATTCCCAGGACAGCCAACCCCCTTCTGGCTAATACATGGCTCTTCCCTGTAAGTTTTCAGATATGGATGATGTGAAAGGCCAGCATTCTCTTTCTTATGACAAGTTTCTCAAGATGAACCAATAAATTGGCTCCTGTTTATGGAGGACCTCCCCATAGAGCCTGAGTAAAGAGAGAGACTCACAGGCATATGATTGCTTATTCTAGTCCATTGTATTTTTTTTTTTAAGATTTTATTTATTTATTTGAGAGAGCGAGAGAGAAAGCATGTGTGCACAAGGCGGGGGGTAGAGTCACAGGGAGAGGGAGAAGCAGACTCCCCATTGAGCAGGGAGCCGAGTATGGGGATTCAATCCCAGGACCTGGAGGTCACGACCTGTGCTGAAAGCAGACGCTTAACCGACTGAGCCACCCAGGCACCCCTCATCCACAGTGTTTTGAATAAATTTGTCATTCTAGAGGATACCCTAAGCACATCTGTGTTTTAATTGATGTCACCCATGGACACAGATAAGAGCAAATTTCTGGGATTTCAAAGCAGAGCACCAGCTCCTTCTAGAAGTACCAACCATCCTGGTTTCTACCTGACTTTCCCACCTCTTATTTTTCATCTGATTTCTACAGGTTATGCATCAATCTCTTATACATTTGGTTAATCTGAGTAAATTCCTGAGCATCCGATTTGTCCTGAAACAGAGATCAAATTTATTTAATTTTTTTGACTCGTAGGAGCATATCATGGAATGTGGTGACCACACCTGGGAACCTGGCAGGAGGCTGGTCTGTCTGGCTCCTCTCCCCTCATTAGCATCTCCATTTCCTTGACCTCTAAGTGAAACATGTGGCAAAGGAAAAAAAAATGAGAGGACATGTTTTCTGGGATGTACACGGCAATGGATGTCGTTGTTTTGTTTGCCAAAACATGGTAGAAAATTAAAATAGATTTTCAGTTGATTTACACTGAATTATTTTCTGATTTATAAACTATCTGATAGCAATTTTAATGCTGGATGTCTGTCAATCAAGGTAAACAGTAGCAAATACACATATGAAAGGCCTCCTATTGCTAACACAAGAGGAATAAAAGAACATACATATAAAATAAGACTGAGTTAAAGTTGTTGCCTTTTAATGATAATAAAGAATTTTCCAGTATTCCGGACAAGGGGCTGCATTTATTTTTATTTCAGCTGACTGAAATGGGAGCACATGTTGTATCTTAGTTCCTTAACCTAGTTTCCTTTAAATCGACTTGAAATTAGGAAAAGAAATTTTACTTGTTAATAACAAGGTTCAGTAAAGTTGGAATTTGAAATTAGAATTTGCAAACTTAAAGGCCCAAATTCCTGAAATTCCTTATCACACCAAAGTGGTGTTCTCTTCTAGTTTTCAAGTATTTCATGCAAGCCTGGGCATCCAAATTTAACTGTAAATCAGCAAATCCAACCCATTCATTACCAAGGGGTGTCCACTGAAGATTTTGGGCTGGGGTGGGAGGATGGAGGGGTGGGGGACGGAGGGGAAGTTAGTGATGATACTGAAGGGTAGACCTCCTGGTCTCTAAATTACCTTCCGTGGAACCTCCCCTCCTGCCGCTCTGTCTGGTTAGGTCACGGGCATTCTTCTCTTTGATGGGAACAGTTCGAATTATTAGTGTCTGACCTCTGATGTCTTAGGCTCTTTAGAGAGCTTGTGAGAACTTTGGGAAGAGGCTCCGAAGCACTGTAGCTGTCCCACTTGTTTTGGTCGGTTACTTTCTTTCTTTCTTTTTTTTTTTTTTAAGATTTTGTTTATTGATTTGAGAGAGAGAGTGCGAGCAAGTGAGAGCACGAGCAGGTGGCGGGAGGGGCAGAGGAAGAGGGAGAAGCAGACTCTCCACTGAGCAGGGAGCCCAGTGCAGGACTCCATCTCAGAACCCTGGGATCATGACCCGAGCCGAAGGCAAACCCTTAACTGCCTGAGCCACCAGGTGCCCCTGTTTTGGTCTGTTTTTATTCCCAGGGATACATTCAGATGATGATGGGCAAATTGATCACTTATTACCCAAAGAACAAATAATCCAATCGAGAATGGACAGAAGATGTGAACAGACATTTCTGCAAAGAAGACATCCCGATGGCCAACAGACACATGAAAAATTCTCTGCCTCACTCGGCATCAGGGAAATACCAATCAAAACCACAATGAGATACCACCTCACACCAGTCAGAATGGCTAAAATGAACAAGTCAGGAAACGACAGGTGTTGGCAAGGATGTGGAGAAAGGGGAATCAGTCCTCTTGCACTGTTGGTGGGAATGCAAACCGTTGCAGCCACTCTGGAAATAGTATGGAGGTTCCTCAAAAAGTTGAAAATAGAGCTACCTTACGACTGAGCATTTCCACTACTAGGTATTTAGCCCAAAGATACAAGTGTAGTGATCCGAAGGGGCACCTGCACCCCAATGTTTATAGCAGCAATGTCCACAATAGCCAAACTATGGAAAGAGCCCAGATGTCCATCGACAGATGAATGGATAAAGATGTGGTGTATTTATACAATGGAATATTATGCAGCCATCGAAAAATGAAATCTTGCCATTTGCAATGATGGGGATGGAATGAGAGGATATTATGCTAAGCGAGATAAGTAGATCAGAGAAAGACAATTATTATATGATCTCACTGATATGTGGAATTTAAGAAACAAGTCAGAGGATCATATGGGAAGAGAGCAAAAAATGAAACAAGATGAAACCAGAGAGGGAGACAAGCCACAAGAGACTCTCAATCATAGGAAACAAACTGAGGGTTGCTGGAGGGGAGGGGGGGATTAACCGACATTGGGGAGGGCATGTGATGTAATGAGCACTGGGTGTTATATAAGACTGATGAATCACAGACCTGTCCCCCAACAAATAATACATTATATGTTAATTAAAAAAATGGATCACTTATTAATTGGTTTGGGCCAGATTAAGTACTGAAATCGTACGATAAATGACTAGAATCTTACCCCAAGGATTTTCCTGAGAATATTGTCTTTACTTCCTCTGTTTTAAACCTAGGATAAACCATAAAGATATGAACAAACACTTCCTTATTGATAAACAAAGAGGAAATACTCCCCTGATGTTAGGGGCATACCATGAGGCTCTTTCTAGCATTCTGTCGACTTCGATTAACAAGCAAAGCTACAGTGTTCATTACTCTTAGGTTACAAAATGGAAAGTGATTATTACCTGCTCTTAAGGGGAGCTGTAATTACCGTATCACGAAATGCAGGGCAGACGTTGCTGCTTCTCCCCCTCCCGCATTTTAATGTGCCAGGGTTTCCAACATATCCTCACGCTGTTCTAGTTTAAAGACTTTCCAGTGATCCCCAGCACCTTCGGCCTTTCCTACCCTCCCAGGAATAATAGCAGCACTTACCCACCTAAAATAAACAAGCAGACACTCTCAGCACAGCTGGTGAACGGCCTTGGCCACAGCTTCGTCTTTAGTGACGCAGTGGCAAAGCCAGGAAACTCTTGGGCACTTAACTTTATCCTGAATGGCAACAGTGTCACGTCTGCACTCATGAGCTCAAAGGGTCCTAGAGACTCCACGAGGTTAAGTAATCTGACTAATAAGGTGACTGGGAAGGGCTCATTCACCCTTCCTGCGGTTAGCCTCAGTATTTGCTTTGTGCAAGGGAGAGCCTGGTGTCTGTCTAACTGTGAACCGAGCCCATCCAGAATGCATCGGGCCCCTCTCAGCATCTCTGCATTTTGTGGTCCCTCTTAACCAAAAAGGTATAGTGTCTTTCTCTGCTGAATATTCCAATTAAACTCAGGTAGTGAAATAAATGGATTTGGAGAAACCCCCCAAATACTCGTGTGTAACACCAACTTAACAGCCTGCCAGACTCTTAAGAGTAAGGGAATATAACCTGAGACCTGTGTGGTCTTTGGTGCTCTCAGTCTTTTAGGGGATCCAGTGGAATTTAGTACAGGGCTGAGGCTTTATAATAGCATAAAATATATATAATAGTATATAATATGTATCTGACATGAACATGTATCTCACCTTTCATCCAAAGGGGATGCTACTGACATGCTATGAGTGGGACCAAACACATAGACTTTCCAATAGTTAACTGAGGTTACAGCGATCCTTCTGGTGCTCTGTCTTCCCTCCTGAATGCTGTATGGATTTTGTGGGGCACCTGGCTTGGGCCCACTGTCCAGTTGGCAGCTCTTGGACTAACCAATAGACGAATTCGACCTTTGCCCTTGCTGGCATCATTAGTTTAGTGACGTGGCTACAGATGAATATTAATGTTATTCACCTCTCCATTAGCTGGGTCCCTACCATGGTGACTAGTTTGGCAGACACAAGATGGAAAGAACATTGCTCCTGCTTCCAAAGGGTCTTCAGTTTAGTTGAACAGACAAACTCGAAGAGATACTGAGGAATCCAAAGAGGAAGTCAATGAAAGAGGATTTCAGGGAAGACTTCTTGGAGGAGGCAATACCTTAGCTGAGTGTTGGAGAAAAAAGAAGCCTTAGGGAACAGAGAGGAATGGGGGTAGATGGATAGGGGGTAAAAGAAGTCATCCCAAGCCACGGTGATGGTAGGAGCAAAGGCAAGCTATTGAGAAAGAGCAAGGGACTAGTGCTCTGGCTTGACATAATTTTAAGTGTCCAGAATCCTTCACTACCTGCTTTAGCAGCCTTGGGCAGGGCAGAAAGACCTGCTCGGGCAGTGTGGGCCTGTCCCAGGTTGCAGAGGGATTCGGTAGCATAGCTGGATCTGGGTCTTAACAGTTAGCAGGTGCAATTAGAGCTCTTGCACTTCTTGAGTCAAGAGAAGAGTTCATAGATGAATCCTAAGCAATTGCAAGTTTGCACCTGCAAAAGAAAACAAGGACCCGATGTGGAGAGGGGTCAGATGCTGAACTTCAGGAAATCAAGGTAAAGAAGTCTTGAGCTTCATCTGCTTTATTTTCACAGTCCTGGTTTACGTCCACCCGTACTTCTGTGTTTGAAGAAAAAATGCAGAGTCATGACACTTTGACACCAGTGACAAATGACTCTAGGTAGAGCTTCATTATCAAGGAAGTCATAGGCTTTCCTTTCTGGTGTTTTGATTCCCCCTCCATCTCCTTTCCCTCCTCCCCGCTCCCCCTTGGCCGTTTTCGCCAGCTGTTGTTGGTAAGGAAATGATAAACATGCACATAGCTTCAGTATGACAATATTATACAGAGCTGCGTTTCTGCTGCTGCTGTGTAAACTCAGCTCACGTATTGTAAAACCACAATGAGCAACAAGACACATCCCTTCCCTGAAAGCATATTTCCGTCTGGGTCTGGTTCTCCTATTGAGATATTTCCCCCTGCGCTTCTTAGGTGGCCCCACCACGGAAGGCTCTGTCCTATCAAAGGACGGCCCAGTGAAAACCGGCATGCCAAATCAGGAGACTGTCTCCCTCTGTTTTCTTCTACTACCCTTGAGCCCGGGACTCAGTTTACCCTTCTCTCCAGAAGCTGAAGACAAAGGATCTCCACAGCTCACAGGTTGCTCGTTTTGTGCACCACACAAATCAGGTCTAGTCGCTCCATTCACCCTCCAGTCTTTCTTCCTTGGTCACGAGCTGTGGCTCCTCCCTTCCGCCAAAGCCCAGGAGGAGGAAGGCGAGCCTGATATAAGGTGTCCTAGCGATATGCAGCGCTCGGCAGAAGATACGATTGCTTTTGAAATGTAAGCAAAATGATCACCTCCTATTTTTAAGGTTTTTTGCTACATGCACAATTGAAGGCAGCTTGATCTAGATTTGCCTTCTTCCTTCGTCTATCTTTGCAATGTTAGGATGTGCGAGCCCTGGACAAAAAGAACACTATCGCCCGAGGAATTTACTTTCAAGATGGTTGACTCGGAAGGTTCCAGTTTTCACTAATGGCGGAAGGTGTGTTTCTCATTCCTCCCTCTCCCCGGGTGGCTCCCCTCTTTGCACTGGCCTTGGCTTCCAGAGACCCTGGAGGTGGGAGACCCGGGTGCAGAGCCCAAGGAATGAAGCTGCAGAGGGGTCTGCCAGTTAGGGAGAGAAAAGCCGTGTCTGTGGGAATGGCAGTGGAGAGTACCATTTCTTTCTTTCTGGCTCCCCCCATTCACACTTGATCGCACATTCCGCAGTGTGCAAAGGGGAGCATTGTTTATCCATACAGATATTGAATTGTTGTTCCTCTTATCTGGGCTTCATAACTGTCTGCTTGATTTTCATTTCTCTTCCCCCCGCTTTGATTAATTGCTTCTCTCTTGACCCTGAAACCATTGGCCCGTTCATGCCAAAACCCTGACTCCCACAGCGCTGGGGCCTGGTGAATGAATAGATCAGCCACACAGTCCTCCTTGTTTTCTAGTCTTTGTTAGTGACCGATGATCAGAGGGACTGTTGGCTTTGTGCTGTGATCTGAAGAAAAGACGTCCCGATCGCTTAATTGTTGTCTCCTTTAACTCAGTCAAGGAAGCAGTTTCTTCGGGGTAGGCGAGGTGAAGTTTTATTGAAAGGAGTGTCCAGATTATGATATTGTAAATTAAGTACTCGTTTGATTACCCATCTACCTTTCTTTATAGGAGTGTACTTCATCATAGAGAGAGTCTTGAAAATGTGTATTTTTGTTGAAATTTTAAAAAATTATTATAACAGCACAAAGGTGCTCTTTAAGACTGGTTACATGAAAAAAATAGTTTACAAATGAATAATCCCTCTTTAATTTAGTTTCTGCAAAAACAAATATACTAAGGATTGAATTCGCTTAAAGCAAAGGCAAACCTGAATCGTGACATGAGTCACACAGTGCCACCGAAGCCAAGGCGTGGATACCCCGTGGCCTTGCTTGCTTATCTGTGGCCGCGTACTTGGGCTGCCTTATACACAGTCGCCAACTGGTGTCAACCAGGCCTCTCCTGTCCTGCTGGTAGGTTCCTGCTGCCAGTGACTCAGTATGACTTCATTTATTTGAGGTATCGAGTAAATATTGTCTAGGCTCAGATGGCTCTAGGCATTGTTCCTGTGGCTGGAGGAGAATCGACACCCCATGACCTACAGAACACCTGTGAGAGTTCTTAGCACATAGTTCATGTGGGGTTGTTCCCTGTCCATTTAGACAACCTGATCGTCATGGATGGGGCTCTGGTGTCTGGTGGGGGAGAAGTGCTGTGTGAGGGGCAGGGACCCTAAAGTGCTCTGACTGCTAGTGTGGGATGGGTTCCTTCTTCATTAGCATTTTGCCAGGTTGAGCCAAGAGAGGAGGCTGACGACATTAGTGATAATTGACTATCTAAAGGTGCCTTTCCCCGTTTCTCAGGATGGGATTTAGCCATAGGCTCCAATTAAATCACAAAACACTACGGGGCTTACTGTCTTTGACAATTTCCTTGAAATGTGTTCCAGGAAAAATCCAAATGTCTTTTTGAGACTAAATTCTTTGTCTCTTCTTACGTCAAACCTGAGAACTAGGTTAGAATTGGAGTAACTATAGGTTAGGAACTTTTTGAACGTTAACCTAGTTTACACATAACCTGGTCTTCCAGTTTTATGGTGGTAATGATAGGATATTTTACTAAGAAGGGACATGATACGCTAAGTAAGCTGGTCCTAGTCTAAGCTGCCGCCTCATCTGGGAAGGTCTGTGCCATGTGTTCCAAAGGGTAATGAAGGTCTTGCCCCTAACTAAGCTCCTTCCCCAGACCAGGAAGGGACACCCCAACCACCAACTCAGTCATCAACCCTCAGTGCAAATGGGGCTACACTCTGGGGTGTGATTTTGCCAGGGAAGCCAATTGACCCATAGACAATGCTTCCTTTCTCAGAATTACTTGTCTTGGCCCATTCCTGCTCTCCAGGAGCATTAATGCCTATGAGTTCCTACTTTCCATTCATCAGTTATTCAATCAATTCATTCATCCCCATTTCCCTGGGCCTGCTGCCCATAAAGCACGGTGCTCCATGTTGGAAATGCCAAGCTGAACCAGACCCACTGCACGTTTTCCAGGAGTGCACGGTCCAGCGGGATGAGGCCTCCATGTGCACAGGCAGCAAGCACAGCCCTCTTTGAGAAGTGCTGTGATTGAAATATGGACAGAGCATCAAAGCAAACAGAGCAGGTGCCAGTATGACAAATGAATGGCTTACTTGTAATAACATCCACCACTATGAGCTAAAAGCTGAGACGTTCCTCAAAAGCACTCATTGCTCAGTATTGGACTTCGTCTTTTCTTTGCTAGTGATACACGTGGGCAAATGTGTGTTTCATCGGCAGGGGGGGCAGGGGACGTGTTCTTGGAGATATTGGCTTTGTTATAGTGCCCACCCTGAAAAAAATGAGCACCGAAGGTATAAAGCATACACTTCAACCTACCCAAATGGAGAATTATTTTTAGATAATTGCTACTTTAAAAGTATTTACATCTTAAGACATCATCTCAGGACATGTCTTTAGATATGGATGGATCAATCGTTAGTAAATTTGTGGATGTGTCATGAATTCAGAATGTCAAACAGTACATTGGATGTGGAACTGGGAGAAATTTTTCAGCTGCCAAATTTATGTGTATGGAAACAGAGGCGGATTGAGAAATATAGTAAAAATCGCACCAATACCAATTGAAATGGAAATTACTTGAGTTGATAATGAGTCTTGATTAAGGGAAATGCCTGCATTAGAGATTTTTAAAATTCATCTGAATTATTATTATTTATGTGCTACTTAATTGACACTCATCCTTTGCTAGCCTGCATTATTCGGAGTAGGAGTGTGTTGTGTGCATATGTGCGCGGGCGTGCGTGTGTGTGTGTGTGTGTGCGTGCCCATGCACACACACTGTGTCACCTCTGCTTATCTAAAATGCAAGCTCCTTCATAAGGAATACAGTCAGTGATATTGTCATAGCGATGTAATGGGACAGATAGTAGTTACATTTGTGAACACAGCATAAAGTCTAAACGTGTCAAATCACTAAGTTGCACACTTGAAACTAACATAACAGTGTGCGTCAATTATATATATAAAAAAAGTGCAGACCTTACCAAAAATAAATAAATAAAAATAAAATATAAGCTCCTTGAGGGCAAGGATTTATCGAACTCCTAAAGCCTATGTGTTCAGTGAGTGCTATTTCCACTGCTGCTTTTGCCCAGGCTGAACCCAGATCAATGGTTCAAATCCTGCCAACTCAGGCCAAGCAGGGATCTCTTCTTAACTTCAATCCCCAGCTCTTTCTGGGGGCATTGGCACATCATTATGATACTTTTGCGTAAGGGCTCCTAAGTCCTGGGAGTGAAGGAGTTACTGGGAGCAGAGCTCTTCTCTCTTTCCTCAGAAGAGCTGGGTAGTAACATCTGCCAGGCTTGTGAAGGGGAACAGAGCCGAGTGATGGCTGCTAGGATAGCACAATGTGTATGTGATGGAAAGCATGAATCCAAAGGAATTTGGAACGCACATAATGGAGTAATAAGGATGAATAGTTCAATTAAATCCAGTAAAGGACCAACTAGTCACGGGATCTGGAAAAAGCTTGATGATGTAAATGAAGATAGGGTCACAGCAGGGCTCCCAGTGCAACGGAAAGGTTGCCAAGGCACCCAGGCATAAATCTAAGACTTGATCATTTTCGTTTGCAATACGGTGCTGTGACAAAACGCAGGGAGGAAATGTCGCACGCATAGATGTCTATGGAGAAAGCCACCAGTCACCTCGAGCACTGCCTCTTACCCCTCACACTTAGGATGGAAATTGCTGGAAGATAGGGGCTTCTGTTTGCACTTTATGTCACTCAGTACTTGACAGGTAGTGAGACTCCAAGGACGGTTTTGTGGGGCAAATGCAAACACAGCCGAGAATGGCCCCTTGAGGAGAAAGTGGGAGGTCGGAAGACTGAAATCTTTATTGGACGAAAGGTCAACATTCATGAGTGAGAGGAAAGAGGAGGTGTTTGGGGGCGGGGAAGGGACTGAGGAAGAAATTCCAAAGCAGGCTGCAAATCAGGCTCAGGAATGTGTTTCAATGAGCAGAGGAAGTGAACTCGAAGCTGTTTCTGATACATTCAGGCAGGGGTGGGAAAGAAGCTGAAGAGAGCAAGTGAGGTACGGGTTCATAGGGGAGCGCAGGCTGGTCCGTAGGGATGAAAGGGCTCTGCAAACCGTGAAATTCCCAGCAAGCTCAAGACATGTGTTCTGACCGGGCTTTTGCCCAGAGCCATGTTGAACCATCCCAGTTGGGTGCTAACTACCCATGGTGATGGCACCTTTCTTTCAGGATGAGTGTGGTTGAAGGGGGGAGTTCTCCGGATTCTACAGCCGATGCTGTAGGACAACAAGGACGGTCTCTGCTGATTTCCCAGCTCACACAATCATTAGTAACCACCAACTGTGCTGGTTACTCTCTACCTACTTTCCCGCCTACCCCAAATCATTCTCCTCCCTGTCCTGCTTAGCTCTGTGTCCTGGGATGTTGACCCCCACCCTGGAGGGTTGCTCTCCTTCCACTCCCTGGATTCACCCGTGGCTCAGCCAGTGAGAAGCAGGAGATCAGAGCTTGGAAAGAGAGAGAGAGGTCAGGGTATTTCTTCCCTGCTCTCTCCCTGCTTCTTTGCCTCAACTTTGGCAGTTGTTCTGTGTCACCCCAGCCTTGGCCTTCTCTGGGTTCTGGTAACTCTCCTTCCCCTGCCCCTTCCAGCCTGGACTGGTGATAGCTTCCTACCGTTGTAGTCTCTGGGGTTGTGCCAGGCTCCAGTGCCCGACACTAGTCTCCATCCTCTGTGTGCACTACCCCATTTATTTATTCATTTATTTTTAAAAAAGATTTTATTTATTTGAGAGAGAGAGAGAGAAGCAGACTTCCCACCAAGCAGAGAGCTGGACATTGGGGCTCAATCCCAGGACCCTGAGATCATTGACCTGAGCCAAAGGTAGATGCTTAACGGACTGAGCCACCCACGTGTCCCTGCACTAACCCATTTAATCCTTCCAACACTTTATTGGGGGCACGGAAAGATTAAGCCACTTGCCCAAGATCACACAGCGAACGGCAGAGTCAAGGTTTGATCCTATGCAGTTGAGTGTGAGACACGGAGCACTCACCACCGACACATCGTACCTCTCTCCCTCCTTGAATAAATTTCTTGGAGCACATCTAAGAATGAGAACGTGAGACCCAAAGAGCACCAAAATCCATGCTAGGGAGGCTCATATGCTAAAGCTTATTCATAGGAAAATCTCTCAGATCATAATCAACTCTTTTTTTATGCCTAATTCTAACAGGAGAGGATATTCCTATTCTAGTGGTTCTCAGCCTGGTTGCACAACAGACTTACCTGGGAGAGTTTTCAACTATCCCCATGGCCAGGCCAGGCCCCAGCCTAATGAAATCACAACTCTGGAGATGAGACTCTAACATAGATAATTTTTTAAACTCCCAGGAGATTTCAGTGTGCTGTCTTAGCACTCGGCAGCAATTGCTAGAAAGCAAGGGTTATGGGTGAACAGGCCTGACGCCGTGCATTAAGAGTAACAGCTAACAGCTAGGCAAAGGGAGGGTAAAGAGGAGCTATGGGAGTTTGCCCAAGAACCAAAGGGAAAAAGCATGATCTGGGTTCGAGTGCTGCGTGGAGGGATCCAAGGTCTGAGGACATCTTATTTTCTTATTATTACATTAGAGCAATTGCCCTGAGTCACTTGAAAGGACAGAATTCTTGTCAATGTACTTTGTTTATTGAAACAAAGCCTTTTACCCCCAAATATTCCATCAGTAAGGTCATTCTTAAACAGGGTAACTTTGGGTATCTGGAAGACTCACTTACAATACAATATTTTCGATTCATCCATAGATCGGCCATCTCTAGTGAATGAGGAACAGAGGTGTGACATCAACTGTTTATCAAAACACACCTGTTGACCTTCAGCAGAGAACAACGTTCACCTGCTCCTGATTCACGGTCACAGGTGACATTTTTACATGTTTTGGTCCTAGCATGGGTGATTGCACAGAGAGAAGGGCTCATCAGGCCATGGTAAGAACGCGGCTGAGCCAGCCGCCAGTCCCCTTGGAAATGGTCCTGGCATGAGGAAAATGCAGGCTTCGTCTATTTAGACGTCGGACGTGGTCTCCTAATTGTTATTGTTGGTTGTTCCTTTTGGACTGGGGTTAGAATATTCCAACAATCTGTTCCTGACGGCAGACCAAACAACTTTTATTTCTTTCTTATGTTCTCGTGGCTGGCCTTCTTGTTTACATGCTTGCCTGCAAAGAGCGGGTGTTGGGGTGTGATATGGCTCGCATGCAGCCCTGCAGCTGGCATAGGTCCACTGTGGCCACGGGCTCATGCTCCCCACTATTAGCCATTAAACTGAGGCGAATTCAACAAAGGTGAGCACACAGCCTCTCTTCTCTCACCCACCTCTCCGCTACAACTCTGTTCCCACTAATTCCTTCCCTCCCTGCCCTCAAAGGGCCCTGTGCTGTGTTTTATTAGCACACCCTGAAACCAAAGATTTCAGCCAGGTTCACAGGGGGAACTTTGGGCTGTGGCTCCTGGGGAAGACCTTCTACCTGCTAAGTTTCTCATCTGTGGCACCACTGACATTTGCGGCCACATCATTCTTTGTGGTGGATGCTGCCTTGTGCGTTGTGGGACGCTTAGTAGTATCCCTGGCCTCGACCCACTAGGCGCCAGGAGCACCTCCTCCCTGAAGTTGTGACAATGAGAAATATCTCCAGACATTGCCAATATCTCCCGATGGGGGAAAATTGCCCCTGGTTGAGAACCATTGTGTTAGGAAAAGATACATGGAGACCCTAACCTTCAATCTCCAGTGGACGTGGGGGTCCTGGACTAAACTAATCTTAACGACTTTTACCTTAATGCCTGGCTGTGAGAAGTGTGGGCTGTTGTCCTCTGTCTAAACTGTTGTCATGGAGATGAGGAATTAGGCCTGTTCTATACAGGATCCCCACCCCCCTCGACCCCTGGGGTGGACTGGGATCTTTCCAGAAGTCAGTTATCCCGAGGTGATATGAGTGATCTTCCCCATGGGGTAGGCTGGTTAGCTTCTATTTGTTCTTCCAGAACCTTCTCCACTCTTCTCTGCCGTGTGCCTGAATCTCACATCTATTTTCTCGCTGGAGGGCGAAAGGAGGTGAGGTCAGAGCTTTTATTTGTTAGCATCCCTCATCCCGCAACATCGCTGTAGGCTGACTGCTGTGCCCCTGGGCCAAAGGTCTCAGCTCCTGTCGGGTGTGGCGAGGGAGGCCTCTCTTGTACTAGCCTGGACCCCTGCACTGCCCTGTGGTTTTGCTATGTTCTGCCCTCACTCGTAGCTGGTGCTGGAATCAAATTCTCTGAGTTCCTGTTAAGTTAGGATAATTGAATAGGTCCTATATTTCTCGCTGGAACCTTGTCTAATGCACAAAGTCATGGGGATTTGATATCGAGAATACATGGACTTTCAAGGTCTCTTCTACCCCCCAGATTCTGTGATGCTCTGGTAGGCACAGGTGTGTGCCTCCCTATTAAGATTAGTTTAGGCATGAGTTTGTGACCCATTCTGGTTTAGTTGAAAAGGGAATTCTGCAGGGAGGCTACTGGTAAAGTTTCCTCTTAAAAAGAGATGATAAATCTTTTTCCCTTTATCCCACCTCTGGACACTGTGAGAGGGTGTGACATCCGGAGCTGCAGCAGCCATCTTGCTGTTATGAAGATAGCAAAGTTCAAAGATGAAAGGGTCTTGGTCCTTGATGACATCTTTTAGGTAATGAACTAACCAAATTCAGAACTACTCTTCCCCCAGAATTATGTTATATTATAAATGTTCTTATTGTTCAAGCTAATTTTACTTGAGGTTTCTGGTACTCGGCCTACAGCCCAAAGGACCCTTAATGCACTGTTCTAGGTCTCATCTCATTTAATTCACTAATAAACTGGAATCTTTTGTTTGGATCCTCCTTCTCTTGTTGGAATTCTTCTCTTTTCTTTTTTCTTCTTTTTTCTCTTTCTTTCTTTTTTTCATTTAATTACCGGGCTATCTTTTCTAGCAAGAGGTCCCATCCAGGTGATCCTACCTGGTGCCATTAATTCCATTACCATGTGGACACTCATGACTCCAAATGTAAATCTCTAGTCCTGACCGTCCAGCCCTGTGTATACAACTGCCCACTCAGCCTGCCCCTGGCACAGCCAATGGACAACCCTAACTTAACGTGTCCCAAACAAGCTGTTGGTGCGCCCTCTCAAAAACTTCTTCTTCTCCAGGCTTCTGTATCTCAGTTAATGACATCCTTTTCTTGTAAAGGCCAAAATATTAGAGTCAGGCTTTACTCTTTTCTTATTCCATGGCATGAAACTCTTACCCTACATCTAATTGTTTAAGGTTATGTTCAAAACATTTGTTTCTTACCTCTTTCACCTCTCCCACTCTAGTTTAAGCCATGAATGTCTATCTTTCCCTTAAGGGAGCAGCCGGTCTTCCTGGCTCTTCCTGCTTCCTCTCTGGCCACTCAACAGTCTGTCCTGAGCACATCAGCCCAAGTGAGCATTCTCAAAGAAGTCAGACCTTGTGAATCCCCTGCTCAAAACCCTGCAGTGATTTCCTGTGTCGCTTAGAACACATACACTCCAAAGTCATTATCCTGGCCTCTAATGCCCCAGATGTTTTAGACCCTAGACTGCCCTCCAAATAACTCTTTACTGCGACCATATGGGCTTGTTTATTTTCCTCAAACGTGCCAAATAAAATGACCTTCACACTTACCACTCCCCATTCTGGAACGTTCTTCTGCCAGCTAGAGTCACGTCACATCACTCACTTTCTTTAGGCCTCAGCTAAACTATCACTGCCTCTGAAAGAACTTCCTTTACCGTGACCTAAACTAGCATTCCTTTTCATTCTTGTCTCTTTACTTTGCTTTATTTTGATTCTTGCAGTTCACCACTCCTTGACGATCAATTACATATGTATTCACTGCTTATTATCCGTCTCTCTGACTTGCATATGAATTCTGTGGGAGCAGGGATATGTTTTTGCTCACTGCTGTGTCTTCTGCACTGGCAGTGGTAAGATTTGTTGGGTGAATGAGTGGTTCAAATGCCACCATCCCCTTACGATATAGCAGGGAGCTGAAGTAGAATCTTAGGTTACAAAGAAGGAAGAAGGGCTGCTAGGATGAGAACACAACCCTTGACTCTTCTGGTCCAGGGCTCTTTCTATTGCTTTATACTGTCACCTACATATATGAATAAGCTCATGATTATTTTTTCTTCAAAAGTAATTTGCAATTTTATAGGGAACGAAGTCATCAAGTATAGAAGTGGGTCTCTAATTAGGCAACTTGTGTCAGCAAGCGTGCAGAGAGATTGTGTGTGTGTGTGTGTGTGTGTACAGGGGTGGTAGGTAGTGCTGGGAGGTGATGAGAGGTGCACAGGACCTTTCTGGGTTTGGAAATCATATCACTCCACAAATCCAGTCAATACGTAACCTGGACACTTCTTTGCCCAATAGCAAGGGCCAGGGGTCGAGTAGAAGCATCTTCATGAGTGAGTGAGCTTTCTAAGTTTTTGGAAGCAATAAGAGAAAGTGAATCATATAACCTCTTCCAGACTTTTAGATCTCAAATGGGTAGAAGAGAGATTAAGGAAGCCAATAGTAAAGCTAATTGTGGAAGACTTGCCTATCATGTTGAGATCCTGCATGGGTGTGTCTGAGGCAGACCCTCCAATATGACATCCAAAGAATAGAATGGGGACTTGTGTTTAGTATCAGGGTCAGATCTTTTAGGAACAAACCAGCAAATTCAGGTCAGCCTGTGGTATTCAAATCAGATGAGAAGCATACATGAAGGTGTTAACCAAGTAGCCTAGTTTGTTATATAAGCTAATAATTAAATCTACCCTTTATCAGTTGAAGATGATGTGTTAAGTGCTATTCATAATAAAACCAGTACCCATTGCTAGCATTTGTTTTTTGCTTATCACATGACAAGAATATGTCTAAGTGTTTAATAAGCTCATTTGATTCTCATGAGGACCCTTGTGAGGGAGGCACTAGTATTTTCTACATTTTGCTGATCAAAAAGCTGAATTCTAGAGGGATTATGAATTCCCTAAGATTGCTCAGCTGTAAGTGGTGGAGCTGGGATTTGAACCCAGGCTGTCTGAACCATAGCCTGTGCTATATTAAGTTGAATACTGTGCTCTCTCATTTAATGCTTGAAATTCTAGGAAATAGGTACTATCATCCCCTCTTTATAGTCCCTGCATTGTATTACTGTAAAACGATACTGGGACTTAAGCCTCGGTGCGTTTAGCTTGTGAGTCTTGAAGAAATTGGTCATCCTCCTTGACGTTTGTGACTGAGAAATGTGGACAGTTCTCTATGCACTGAAAACTATAAAACATTGCTGAAGAAAATTAAAGACGATCTAAATAAGTGAGGGAGATAGAATGCGTTCATGAATCAGAACACTCAATATTAGTAAGATGTCAGTTCTCCCCAGATTGATTTCTAGATTCAGCACCATCCCAATCAAAATCTCAATAAGCTTTTTTGTAGAAATTGACAAACTGATTCTAAACTTCATATGGAAACACAAAGGACCTTCTTATAAAAGAAGAATAAAATTTGAAGACTCGACTTCAAGATTTAATAGAAAGCTATTCAAATCAAGATAGTGTGGTATTGGCTTAAAGATAGACAGATTAAAGGAACAGAAATGTGTGGACAACTGATTTTTGACAAAGGTGCAAAGAAAATTGAGTGGGGAAACATATTCCTTTCAACAGATGGTATTGGCACAATTGGATATCTATGTATGAACTTCAATGCATATCTTCCATCATATAAATATTAACTCAAAATGGGTCAGAGATAAATGTAAAACCTAAAACTGTAAAATTTTTAGAAGAAAATATAGGAGAAAATATTTGTGACCTTGGATTAAGCAAAGATTTCTTAGTTATCACACTGAAAAGCATGATCCATAAAAGAAAAAAATAAATAGGACTTCACTAAAATTAAAAACGTCTGCTCTTCCAAAGACCATGTTATTAGAATGAAAAGACAAGATAGAGACTGGAAGAAAATATTCACAGTACATACATCTGACAAAGTAATTGTATCCAGAATAGATAAGAAACTCTCAACACTCAATAATAAGAAAACAACCTGATAAAAGAATGGACAAAATATAGGAATAGTCATTTTATTAAAGAAGACTTACAGATAAGCACATGGAAGATGCTAAGTAAAGCCATGGGAAGATATCACTGGTCTACGGCCATACCACCCTGAACGCGCCCGATCTCGTCTGATCTCGGAAGCTAAGCAGGGTCGGGCCTGGTTAGTACTGGGGCACCTGGGTGGCCAGAGTCCTGGGATCCAGCCCCACATCAGGCTCCTCCACTGGGAGCCTGCTTCTTCCTCTCCCACTCCCCCTGCTTGTGTTCATTCTCTCACTGGCTGCCTCTCTATCAAATAAATAAATAAAATCTTAAAAAAAAAAAGATATCACTATCCACCTATTTGGATGGCTATAATTAATAGAACAATTCAACCATACGTAGTGCTGGCAGGGATGTGGAGGAACTAGAATGCTCACATACTACTGATGGACACACAAAATGGTACAACCACTTTGGAAAACATTTTGTCAGTTTCTTAGAAAGTTAGGCATACGTCTACCATGTGACCTACTCATGATCCTAGGAATTTATCCAAGAGAAAAGAAAGCACATGTCCATACTAAAACTTCAATGCAAATGTTCCTAGAACTTTATTTGTAAGTGCTTCAAACTGGGAATAACCCAAGTAACTATCAACAGGTGAACAGATAAACACACTGTGGTCCATTCATACAAGGAATACTACTCAGCAACCGTGAAAAGGAATGAACTATTGATACACAC
>NW_024425564.1:22472360-22478220 GCF_017311325.1 Ursus maritimus
CAACAGATGGTATTGGCACAATTGGATATCTATGTATGAACTTCAATGCATATCTTCCATCATATAAATATTAACTCAAAATGGGTCAGAGATAAATGTAAAACCTAAAACTGTAAAATTTTTAGAAGAAAATATAGGAGAAAATATTTGTGACCTTGGATTAAGCAAAGATTTCTTAGTTATCACACTGAAAAGCATGATCCATAAAAGAAAAAAATAAATAGGACTTCACTAAAATTAAAAACGTCTGCTCTTCCAAAGACCATGTTATTAGAATGAAAAGACAAGATAGAGACTGGAAGAAAATATTCACAGTACATACATCTGACAAAGTAATTGTATCCAGAATAGATAAGAAACTCTCAACACTCAATAATAAGAAAACAACCTGATAAAAGAATGGACAAAATATAGGAATAGTCATTTTATTAAAGAAGACTTACAGATAAGCACATGGAAGATGCTAAGTAAAGCCATGGGAAGATATCACTGGTCTACGGCCATACCACCCTGAACGCGCCCGATCTCGTCTGATCTCGGAAGCTAAGCAGGGTCGGGCCTGGTTAGTACTGGGGCACCTGGGTGGCCAGAGTCCTGGGATCCAGCCCCACATCAGGCTCCTCCACTGGGAGCCTGCTTCTTCCTCTCCCACTCCCCCTGCTTGTGTTCATTCTCTCACTGGCTGCCTCTCTATCAAATAAATAAATAAAATCTTAAAAAAAAAAAGATATCACTATCCACCTATTTGGATGGCTATAATTAATAGAACAATTCAACCATACGTAGTGCTGGCAGGGATGTGGAGGAACTAGAATGCTCACATACTACTGATGGACACACAAAATGGTACAACCACTTTGGAAAACATTTTGTCAGTTTCTTAGAAAGTTAGGCATACGTCTACCATGTGACCTACTCATGATCCTAGGAATTTATCCAAGAGAAAAGAAAGCACATGTCCATACTAAAACTTCAATGCAAATGTTCCTAGAACTTTATTTGTAAGTGCTTCAAACTGGGAATAACCCAAGTAACTATCAACAGGTGAACAGATAAACACACTGTGGTCCATTCATACAAGGAATACTACTCAGCAACCGTGAAAAGGAATGAACTATTGATACACACCGCAACATGGATGAATATCACAATAATTATGCTGGGTAAAAGAAGCCGGGAAAAAAAAGGGTACACAGTGTATGTGTCATTTATATAGATTTCTAGGAATTAAAAACTAATGTATAATGGCAGGAAGCAGACTGATGGTTTCCTGGGGATGGGATGGGAGTCAGAAGGGGCAAAATGTGGGATTATAAAAGAGCATGAGAAAACTTTTGGGAATCATGGATACGTTCATTATCTTGATTGTGGTGATAGTTTTACAGGTGTATATGTCTGTCAATATTATCAGAGCTCACAATTTAAATATGTGTAGTTTATTATATGTCAATTATACCTCAATAAAGTTGCTAAAAAAACCTCAAGTAGTTAATGTCTATGAACATAGGATTATATGTGTATGACAAGCCGGTATGAGGGCACAAGAGTATACAAACCCTTCCCTAGGTAACCGGGGAGATAGACAGACACGCACATGCACACACACTAATCAAAAAACTTGTAGAGACTAGGGATACTGCTTTCAAGTTTTTAGGCCAGATTCTTTATTCCCTTCATCCCCGCCCTCTACGTACAGTTTTATATATTACTGAGGTTGTAGTAAAGCCTCTGAGTTTATTTTCACTTCAAAAGGTTTTTTTGAAATCTAATGCCTTGAATGCACAAGATTCCAGACAGAATTGTGGGGGTGGGGAGTAGAGAAGTGACGGGGTAAGATGCTGACCTATCACCCAGCGGGTGAGAAGTGCCACCTAACCTTTCAGCTTCTGGAAGCGGAATTTTGTAATGAGCTGTCACTGTATTTATCACCTAACAATTACTGTAATTGGATAAGGTGTGAAAAAACCTGGAAAACATTACTCTGTCAACTACTTGGTATCTTTGATGAAGCTGTCTGTGGCGGGGTCCCAGCTATAATTGCAAATCAGCACGCAGCCTGTTAAAACGGTTTAGGTTCTTTCCATCCCTTTATTCTGCAGGCTTGCTGTATGGCAATTGTTTTGTCAGATCACTAAAGGCAGTAATATGATTAGAACATCGTGATCTTGACTTTGTATATGGTTCAGTCAACATTGCATGGGGCTGGTTCAGCTACAGTTCAAGAAGAGCAGAGTGAAGTCTGAGCCGTTGCTAGGTAACGGTACTGCATGCCCAGGGGCTCTCCATAAGGTGGTACTTACCTTAAAGAAGAGAGCACGGTCTCAGGTCTATCAAGTTCATAAAAGTGATTTTGTTGGCATACTTAAGGTGGAACCAGCTCACAGTATCAGATACAATTAAAGTAATTTAAAATAATAAAAACAACTGGCAAATAGACTGGAAAGCATTGAGACAGCTCTGTTACGAGCCACATTATCTCAGGGTTGCTTGTTGTCCACAGAATCAGGAAAAAAAGGCTTGGATTTGATCATTCTAAGATCAAATTCTAGGCCATTTGATTTTAGAATGTTCCTGTCAATGTCTTGAGGTATTGTTACTCATAATAAAGATTGTCTCATCAAGGAAACCATCATGCTTTGGCCAACAGTGCCAAGATCATATCTTCTTTAGTTGTTTCCATGTTGATGCACTGTACCATCCAGAGGGCCTCTATGACCCTCTGGTTCTTTTTACTGCTTTTTTGCCAACCAACTCCTTCATTCACATAGCCTTCCTCCAAACGGGCACAATGCAGCCACTTAGTTTTCTGCTAACATATAATCACACGTACATCCTCCTCATTACTGTACCCCCAGATCAGTGGGGCTCAAGTTTGAGATGCTTTCACACACTTCTATTTTATATATAGGTGGATGATTTCTTGGCTTCCTTCCACAACTGGCTAATTATATCCATTCCGTTTTACTAGTTTGAATGCATTTTATGTATGCATATTACTAGTTTAACTCCGACAGCAGCCTTATTTCCAAGGTTTTTGGAGACACCTAACCAGCCTGCCTCCATCTTTCTTGCTCACCATTCGGACCCTTGATTCGAGTCCAAGATTTGCCATAAACTAGCATGTGATTCAGTGAATCCATTCATCTCAGGTCTTCAATATGACTGTTAATAACTTGGGCACAATATTTCCCCAACTCACAAGGATGAAAAAAAATTTTTTAAGGGGAGAGCACTGAGCATGAAAACTGAGAATGAGGTAGAAAGATTGAAAAATAAAGGCACATGTAATTATCTTCTGAGCTATTTTTGATACCTGATCTGTAAATCTAGGAAATGCCATCGTGTTTTGGTTGAATGAAGTAATATAACTTGGCACTCACTCTATAAATCTAATTCTATTATTATTATTTTTAAGTTTTATTTATTTATTTATTTGAAGGAGATAGAGATGAGAGAGAATGTGAGCAAGGGAGGAACAGAGGGAGAGGGAGAGGAAGAGAATCTCAAGCAGAATCCCTGCTGAGCACAGAGCCCAAAGAGGGGCTCGATCTCACAACCCTGAGATCATGACCTGAGCCAAAGTCAAGAGGCAGATGCTTAACTGATGGTGCTACCCAGGTGCCCCGAATTCCACTATTATTATTGTTATTTGATTTTATGTAATAACGGAATGTTTAGGTTAAATCAGCACCTTAATTTCCAGCCTAGTGGCAGATTCTTATTTTTATTTCTTTTCCCTCCCTAAAACTGAGAAAACTAACATGCAGCCTTTAATGACTCAATGTCAGATCTCCAGGTGAAAATTTTAAAATTCAGGCAAAAAATCCAGATATATAACCTTTGTGATGGTAACGTCAGAATTAAAAAAAAAAAAAGGCATGTAACTATGTGTTCAATAGACATTGATCTAGATGGTCAGATGTGTGGCAAAGTTTCATCCAGACCCCCACACAGGAGTCTTTTCCACTAGTGTTCTCAACCTGTCAAGGAGACCATCCTTGCCTGCACCCATTTCCTTATTCTTTATTAGGTATTTTCTGGAAGTTTGTTTCTTCTCACATTTGAACTCAACTATGAGGAAGACAATCTTTCAAGACATATTTTCCATGAGCTAACATGATGGTTGCAAACCAGGATGACACCATCCAGAATTTCTCTCCTTATCAACTGTCTCCACCCTGTAAGCTATCCTGACAGAATCAAGCACAATATGCAAGCCTTACTAGGTGACTTTTGGCCTCTGAATGAAGTATTTCAGGGTATTCTGTTTCTATTTTTCTTGAGTTTCCACAAAGTAATTTTATATCCTTAGGAGCCAAGAAGCATTTCCCGTAATTAGGGTTTGCTACTGGCACTTGCTCCTTGAAACATTCATCTGTCCAGCTCTCAGATTGAGAGGACTGCACTGGAATTGTGGGGTTTGGAGCAGGGTGGTCAGCAGCAAAACAATAGTATTACAATCACCGAGAAGTCCACTCCTCACCCTGGAGTCCTGCATAGAAGGTTCTAGAAACAATGCTTCAACTGTATCTTGAGATCTTATGAGTCTTTTTATACGTTAATTGGAATTACTAGGAATGGGCAAGAGGCCTTTTGGCCAGCACTGAACTGAGCGGTCACTGATTAGCTCTGTGTAACTGGTATTCTCTGGGTCTCAGTTGCTTCAACTAAAAAACACTTGAAGGGATTGAAAACAAGGGGCATCTAAGGACTCCCTGAGACAAACACTATTAGCATCTTTGTACTTGTCAACATTTCTCAGCCTTCTTCAGGTCAGTGGAATGCTGGTTAACCAATTCTCCACTTTCCTGGCTTGTTTGCTAAAGTGCCCCATACCTTCTCTCTTTTTATCTACACTGCTGGAAGTGAAGGACCCTGAGATGGTGGGGCCACATGGTAGAAGAGGCCCAGATGCCAGAGGAAAGCTGCCCGAGAGAGCCATATACTGTTGCAGGAGTGAGGACACAACTGTATTGTGCTACAACACCAAGATTATAGGGCTTACTTGTTGCCGCAGCTCACTGCAATGCTAGCCTGACTAATGTATTCTTTCAGCCCTACAGTTCTGTGTAGGCAGTGTACAGGGCCACGTCAGAAAGAGATTTGAACATAAGAAAGAAGACTAGGTGGAAACCTACTGTTTAATTGGATGTCGTACTCAAAGATGCTTTTCTGAGTGAGCCAGGGAAAAGAGCAAGGGGCTCTGGGTAATACTTAAAGGTTAGGGGATGCATGGTTCCTTTAGTGTAACAATGACTCTGTCTGTGTTACAAGGCCCTGGTCAAACCGGTAGGAGTATCTTGGGGAAATAAGGACAGAGACCCCCTTCATCTATAAGAACTCAAAGTAGGTCTAAGGACAGAAAAAGCTCACCGATTCCTGTACTTGTGGTGTTAGTGTGGAGGTGATGAGTACAGAGTCACCTTGGACTTCTCGGTGATTGTAATACTATTGTCGTCCTGCTTGTAGATTTTTTTTTTTTAATTGCAAGGAAACTGACCAGGTCTGGATGGCTGGTGATCATTTGGGGAAAAATAGACTGTTTCTCTCATGTTCTCAGTTTAGTCCTTTTTCAGAATGGATTCCCACAGATAGTGTTTTCATCTTGACTTATTTTTACTGAGTGAAAGTACCATTTTAAAGAAACCCCCAAAGCTTCATATTTTAGAATAAATGAGACCTCTTTCTGTGGGAAAAGAAAGCCACAGAAGACACTGGGAAACCACATGGCCCCATGTTACATCAGGGGAAGTCTGGTAGGGATGTGAAAGCCCATCTCTGCTCAGGGGTCACTTTCCGTGTTCCAGCTCCTGTTTACTTCCTGGACCTCGGTCAGGTGTCTTTTTGACAGTAACATTCC
>NW_024425564.1:22478225-22494475 GCF_017311325.1 Ursus maritimus
GCTGCAGAGCTGGGCTTTGTGATCCACAATCAGACGCAGAAAGCCTTCAGCAATCCCATCCCGGGGAACTCAATTTTCCTTGATTTCAATGAGAAAGTTAAATCTCTGTCCAGACAGTGCTTCTTCACAGGCTTTGCAGCTCTTACACCTGCAGGACCCTTCATCTCTGGATATGCTTCCCATTTTCCAGACAAGCTCGGGGGACCTGCATCCCCCAATAAAATTCCTGTCTGTGCTAAATTGCCTTGTAGTCGTGATTTATACCTCAATAAAACTACATCTTGAAAAGGAGAATGGGTTTGATTCTATAGCTGACATAATTTATGCATGTTTTAGTTTTGGAATGCACAGTATTTATGCAAGGGGAGAAGTCTTTGTGATGACATGTATATACCTACATCTACAGAACTAATGACAATGAAGACAGTGGAAATGTCCCCAGGCATCTAAGTACTGGCCTCCCATTCCTACTGAGAAAGCACCCACAGACTCAAGCAGGGGGCCTCCAGATTCTGGGATCAGGAACCCCCACGAGGCTTGCTTAAATGATGTATTCCTGGTCTTCACCTTAGATCTCCTGATTTAGATTCACTGTGAATGGGGTCCAGTAATTTGTTTTGAGAATCTTTGCTGGTGATTCTGATCACACCAGAATTTGAGAAACATTTTCCTTCAGGTGAGGAGATCAAACCTCTATTTCTGGTTTGAAATTAGTTACCACCAATTATTTGCTGAAGAAAAGGGAAGGGAAGTCATGCTTTTTTGGATGCCTTGTTTGTGTCAAGCATTGTGACTGACACTCTTAGAACATATTATTTAAAATTTTCCAACGGTCTAACAAAGTTGGCACAATGATCCTCATTTTGCAGAAGAGAAATTGGAGGTTCAGAGAGGGTAAAAAATATTAGTAAGTAGTGGGGTAGAGAGTTGAACCCAGATCTCTTTGGCTCCAACCAGCATACATTTCCCATGAAGCCACATTCCCTGATGATTCCACTGGGTGTTTTCTGTGCACCCAGAATTGCACCAAATGTTTTAGGGTTCATAATAGGTCACCCTTTAATCCACTGAGAGATATTATGAGAAATTTCTTAAGGAGATGATGGTAAATCTTTTCATTCACTTGAGGGAATTTCTTCTCCCTTATACTGTGGACACGCAGTGCACTGACCAGAGACCCCACTTGAGAATGAGCAATCATCTGTCAGCTCCCGAAGATTGGGTGATGGGTGGCTCTCAGCTGAGTCCTCCCGAGATTGTCCTCAGCTGAAGAGAACCTCTTCATGCATGTCATACCGTCCCCCGCCCATCCCATGACTGGGCCAGGCAGGGGTATAAAGGCCTAGCACCCTTACTTCCATTCCAGACAACTCTTCCCATGCACGGAAGACTATGTGGTCAGCCTGGGTCTTAACTATGACTGCAGTGTAGTCCAGCTCCCCTCCTGCCTCATCCCGCTGCCTTTGTTGCTTATAGATATTCCTGAGAGCATCTCCCATAACCCCCTGCATGTCAATCTCCATCTCTCCAGAGTCTGCTTCCCTGGGAACTTGACCTGTGATGTTGTTAAATCGAATTTTCCTTGTGGATACATTATGGTTATATTTGGGCAGTGTGATGGGCTTAATTGTGTCGCCCTCCAAATCCATATGTTCAAGTCCTAACCCACAGTATCTCACAATGTGACTTTATTTGGTCTTTTAGGAGTTGGGTTGGATACAGGGCCTTTAAAAGAGCATTCAAGGTAAAATGAGGTCATGTGGGTGGGCCCTAATCCAATATGACTGGTGTCCTTATAACAAGAAGAGATTAGGACACAGACACACACAGAGGGAAGACCACGTGAGGACACAGTAAGAAGGCAACCATCTGCAAGCCTCAGGGGAAGCCATACCTGCTGACACACCTTGATCTTGAACTTCCAGCCTCCAGAACTATGAGAAAGTAAATGCCTGTTGAAGCCATCAGTCTGCAGTACCTGTTACGGCTGTCTGAGCAGACTAACAAAAGCAGATTTAGAGGTATTCATTTCAGTCCTTATTCTTTCATCTTTACTCTCAAGGAACAACCAGGAAATCTGAACAAGTTAAATTATCCTTGAAGTGTATGGAGGAAAGCTAATAATTCTCAGTGCATAAAGTTTTCATATTCCCTAAAATAGGTCATATTTATTTAAGGGGTGAGAAAAGAACATGTGTTGGGGCACCTGGGTGGCTCAGTCGTTAAGCGTCTGCCTTCAGCTCAGGTCATGATCCCAGAGTCCTGGGATTGAGCCCCGCATTGGGCTCCCTGCTCAGCGGGAAGCCTGCTTCTCCCTCTCCCACTCCCCCTGCTTGTGTTCCCTCTCTCACTGTGTCTCTCTCAGTCAAATAAATAAAATCTAAAAAAAAAAAAAAAAAGAGAAAAGAATATGTGAATTCCTCCACTTCGTTGCAGCTCCCTTTTTAGGATGTCGCAGACCTATGGCAGGTGTAAATACACACTTTGATGACGAGTTTGGACCTGCAGTGAACTTGTATCTAATGGGAAAAAAGGGACACAATTTGTAAGTCCTGTCAGTCAACAACATTTTGGCCATTCGTGAAGCAAGAGTCCAGCTGGATGTTTTTTCTTTAGATAAACCATCACAGACTGTGTCCAACTGCTAGCTTCCTGCCTCAGTAGAAAGGGGAAGAGTGAGGAATGCCAAAGAAAAAGTTTTGCAGTTTAAAAGATTTTTTTTTCAGCATTCTTGTTTTTCCGAGCCAGCTCCATCACCAGGGATGCATTGGGAAACTGCCTACCAGCTTTCTGACAGTGAAACAAGACAACCCTGAATTGTCATCTGCCAATTTCTGTGGTGTAAATACCCCCACCACGGCCCCTGTTAAGTTACCTATGTGAACTCACTGGGAAGGACGAGCCCAGTCAGGTCTGGGGAGCTGGAACGAGCTGCCTCCTGATTCCTACAGAATCGTGAAGGAAGGCTGCCTGCTGCCCACCTCTCTGCAGCTCACGATGGCCCTCCGGGTGTGAGCATGCGCTCTCCGCCTTCCCTCCGTGTTTGTGTTTGCACGGGTAGCTCGGGGCGTGCTTTCACTTGCTGAGTTGTTTGGTAAAGGGCTTGCTTTTAAGAGTATTTATGAGCATAGCACAGATTTCCCCCAGGGTGTTTCTTTTTTTTTTTTTTTTAAAGATTTTTTTTTTATTTATTTGACAGAGACAGAGACAGCCAGCGAGAGAGGGAACACAAGCAGGGGGAGTGGGAGAGGAAGAAGCAGGCTCATAGTGGAGGAGCCTGATGTGGGGCTCGATCCCATAACACCGGGATCACGCCCTGAGCTGAAGGCAGACGCTTAACCGCTGTGCCACCCAGGCGCCCCCCCCAGGGTGTTTCTGACCGTGACCTCACGGTGTCTTCATTGCAGCTTCCCAAACCAGACAGTCACAGCACAGGGGGCTCAGGAGAGCAACCCAGTCTAACCTGACCCAGATTCCTAAAGGCTCCATCTCTCCCCTAGCCTTTCCTTGCACACTGCTTCTCCCATCTTCTGCCTTGAGTGATTTCTTTGGGCCGCATAAACTCTACTTTCTATGTGCTGTAGGACTCGGAGTTTCACCGGAAGCCTCTGTGGAGGGTTTAGAATGTGCCAAACACAATTATAAGCAATTTGCATACTTCGGCATCACAACAACCCCTGCAAAGAGGTGCTCTTCTCACCCCATTTTATAGATGAAGAAACTGAGGCACAGAGAGGTTCAATAACTTGTTAAGATCCTGCCACTTGTGAGTGGCAGGGCTGGGATTCGAATCAGGCAGCATGGCTTCAGGTCTGGATCTTTTACCAGCATGCTGCCCCCCAGAGAGCGGGAGGGACGTATCCCTAGAAACCATTGATGACAAGGAGTCAATGCTCCTTTTTGCTCTCAGGTCGTACTGATAATTGCCAAATTTTTCCGTTCTACTTAGTCTAGTGTGACGTTACACGCAAGTGTGTACGTGTGTGCGTGTAATATCGATATACAGTTCAGTAATGAGAAAAGAAAAAAGAAAAACCTAACCAGAAGTGATAGAATTAATGATCCCAAGGACCTTTGGTCTCTGAACATAGATGATTCTAAAGCAAATGAAAGATTTCAGGTGGTAGAATTGTCTGGTTTTCAGATCCAGAATACCGAAAGTTGAGAAGCAACTTTGTATATTTGAAATACCACAGTGCTAATGTTCATTGCAGGGACTCAAATGGAATGAAATATTGGCTTACGTTCGAGAATGCTAAGGTGTTTTTTATTTTTATTTTTATTTTTTGCTTTGTTTTTGTCTCAAGTTAGTGAAACTGGCTGACTAGGTCTAAATAAATGAGGAGAGACTATTTTTGTTTCACTCCTCATTAAGAAATTAACATTCATGCTGAGTGACTTGAGGAATCACAAATAAATGTAATTTGCTCCAGTTTGAATTTGTGCAGGACTCCTCCCTTATCTGTGAAGCACACATTCCAAGACCCCCAGGGGACGCCGGGAGAAGCAGAGCACCGCACCCTATATACACTATGCTTTTTCCAGTAGGTCCCTGCCTATGATAAAGTTTAATTTATAAATTACACACTGTGATTAACAACAACAGGAATCAGAGAGAATGATTATAATAATATGCTGTAATAAAAGTTATGTGAATGTGGTCTCTCTCACTCCCAAAACACCTTAGTGTCCCATGCTCACCCTTCTTCTTGTGATGGTGTGAGATGATCAAATGCCTACATGAGATGCAGTGAGGTGAATGACGTGGGCATTGTGACATAGGGTTAGGTGACTATTGACCTTCTGATGACATTCAGAAGGAGGCTCATCTGCTTCCAGAACGCAGTTGACCGTGGGTAGCCATAACTGTGCAGTGCTAAACCCTGGGTAAGGGGGGGACTACTGTCATTGGGTGTGGTTGAAACTTCTATGGAGTCCAATTCCGTGACAGATTTTTGTCATGGAATCTTGGGACTAGGGGGACTTTTAAGAGTCATTATTTTAAAACATTACAGTGAAAAGGCAATCTGGTTTTTAAAGACTTCCATGCAAATCCCTTTATTTCTCAAAGAAATGTTTAAAAAAAACATTTGTCATTTTACTTAACTTATAGCCTTTCTCCCACAAATGAAATAGGGCCCTTTTTGGGTTGACGTGACTGCCCAGTTGCTTTCTTATTTGTACTGATGGTTAGCTCTCCCTGTGATACAGACGACAGATTGCGGATCTCAACACATAAGGGAATTAAGCTTTCTTTTTCTTTTTCTTCTTCTTCTTCCTCTTTTTTTGGGGGGGAAGGTTTAGTTATTTATTTGAGAGAGAGAGAGCATGGGGGGAGAGGGGGAGAGGAAGAAGAGAATTTTAAGCAGACTCCGAGCTGACGCGGGGCTCGATCTCATGACCCTGAGATTACGACCTAAGCTAAAACCAAGAGTTGGGTGCTTAACTCCCTGGGCCACCCAGGCACCTCTTAACCTTTTTTCTTTTGAGCACAAGTTACTTCATATGTGTTTTTTTCATTTCATCCTCAGGACAATCTCCCTAACTCCAGTTTATAAAATCAGAAACAAAGATTAAAAAGAACCAAGTAACTCGCTCACGGTTACTCAACTGTTAAGCATCAGGGTGACATGGATCCAGCTCTGCCTGACCCCCCAAAGCCACCACACCACCCATGCTGCCTGCTTCCATTAAAAGTCAATTAACAGATGCATTGCATATCACTTCTTTGACTTAGTTTCCGTAAAACCTTTAGAAAGCCTTGGTTAGATGGGACAATGGACCATTTTATCCCTAACCTCCACCTCAGGCCAAGTTGACTTTCTTGCGGAATGGCTGAATGGAAAAGAAACAATTTAATACTGATCGGCCGATGGAGAAAGGGGGCACCGGAGAACTGGCTAATCTAACCTAGGGGATCAGCTTCTGAATAGTTCAGTGAGTGTAACTTCCAGACTTGCTTGAGCACTAGTAATACTAAGGGGAATGGTCTACCTTGATCCCAGAAGATTGCTTCCCCTGAGATTGAATGGGAGAGGACTTACTGTGGGCATTAATGTATCCAGCTCAGAAGATTCACCTACCAGAGCAAAATCGGGTGGCCTGCAATCAGCCTTTTAATTCCAAATATTAGTTATAACCCTGAGTGAGGATGGAACACCGTGCAGTTTATTGTTTCAAAGGAATTAGTCTGGATTGAGCTGGACAAAAGGGAAATGGATGAAATGTACGTTTTTCCCATCACTACTCACCGTTGCCCACATTTTCCCAGGTGCTTCTCTCTGCTACGCCAAGGAATGTTGGAGCTCTGGATCTTGAAAAAGACAATTCCCGTCTTAGTCTGCTGACCACCTTCTTTCTTTTCATAACTCAGCTTAAAGGATACACGATCTTCTCAGGCCAGTGTGTGACATTACGGAATTCACAGCCTCTTGAATCTGAAAAGAAGTTTAAAATGTGAAAGTGGGTAAACATCGACAGAGGCTGAGACGCTTTCTATCACTTAAGGATTGCATCAGAGCAGCTGGAAAAGCCAAATCCGTGTCCCATGAATGGGCTCCATCTTTTATTCATTCATTCATGCAATCATGCAACCAAGGAAAGCATTTATGGTACTCTCACTATGCGTTTACCTGGAACGGCAAAGATGCAGAAAATATGATCCTGTCCTCAACGACCCCACCGTCTAATAGGACGTATCAAAAAAATACAGTTCCATAAAATGTCACAGGTCCTCGATAGAATATGAAGTGGATTTGGTGAGGGCGCAGAAGGAGGGAGACGGTAAACTTTGGGTGGAGTCTTGAGTGATGGGTAGATACTTGCCAGGTGCTTCCTATTGGGGCAGAATGGTGGAAGTGAGCGATCCTTCGTGTCTATAGTCTACAATTTTAGTCCTGTCATTGACTGTCATTGATTAAACTTGTTTTCCACCCTTCCACCCGCTGCCTCGTTATTCCCCTTTATGTTGTTGCTTTTATCATTTTGAAGCCACCAAATGTGCCTGACTCTACCTCTCATCAATGGCTCGAGAAGGTCACTGCAGCCATATGCTTTTCTTGTTTCCCTAAAATGAGGAAAACTGGTGCTTTGGCAATGTGGCTTTTAAACAGCTTAGGTGCAAAGCCCAGAATTTCATTTTTTGGGGAAAAAAAAACCGGATTGGGCTTTTGGTCTGTTAGTACAGGCCAGCTTTTCACTTCCCTTTCATGATCTCACAGCTATAAAGTTCAGTTTTGGGATGGGGTGTGTGTGTGTGTGTGTGTGTGTGTGTGTATCCTTATGGACCATTGTTGAAATATATATTCTTAAAAAAATCCTGATACTTAAACCACATGGGCTGCACAGACATCTCTTTGAGAACTGGGAATCTGAATCTTTGTAAAAGGAAAGTGTTTTTCCTATCAAGAATGAGAAATCAAAACCAAATGGATGCTTTAAAACGTGGAGTAAAAACACAAGGATTGTGTCTGGATCATAGTATCAGCTCAGCAAACTGTGTAATGTGCTCATCCAGCTGCCCTCATGGGGAAGAGAAGCCTTCTTAGAACTGCTTTCCAAACAGAGAGTAATTGGGAGTTGGTCTCCTTTCACTTCTGCTAGGATGGGGATAGCTTCCTGTAATTTTGGTTTGATAAACACAGTATTTAAAATCTTGGTCAAGATGGGGAGAAGGGAATTTTCCTCTGAGGCACTTACAGTGGCGAGGCAAGAGGACACGGGCCCATGACTCATTTGCTCTGCCTGAACCCGTCCATGGTTGCCCAAGTATCTGGGCCTCAGATGGTGGAGAAAACCAGCAGTGCAAGTTACTGTTTCCAGAATTCAGTCCATTTCCCCCTGAGGTATTTATGCCTTGGGGCATTTTAACTGCCCAAGGTGTCTGAGCTTAAAGACAAGCATTCAGAGCTGGTGTGTCTATGGGGATCCCAAAAACGACAGTACTAGGAATGATAGATACATAGATAGATACATAGATAGATAGATAGATTTCATTAATTATTATTTAAAAAGATTTTATTTATTTATTCATGAGAGACAGAGAGAGAGAGAGAGGGAAACAGGCTCCCCAGGGAGCAGGGAGCCCGATGTTGGACTTGATCCCAGGACTCTGGGATCATGACTTGAGCTGAAGGCAGCCGCTCAACCAACTGAGCCACCCAGGCGCCCCACATTAATTCTTTATTGTGATGTCTAACACACATAGAAAAAAAAATGTAGAGCTGAATCAATTGTCATAAATTGCCTTCCAGGTGACCCCAAAAGTCTTTCAGCTGCCCTTCCAAAAACAACCCCTTTCTTTAAAGGCAGTAATGCCTTGAGTCCCATGCAGGGGGCCCTATGTTGGGCCTTGTGCTTTTGGGCTTCTAGATTTCCTCCACCAATGTCCCTTTCCAAGGGGAGAGGAGTCCTTGAGGCCAAGAGGCCATGTCCACCTAGAACTCATGTCTCCCTTTCTAGACCATGTACCAACCACCAAGACCTTGGGATGCCCTGTCCAGATGATTCTGAGTCCACTTCCTGGTTTTCCCCGGCCCCTTCCTCAGGTCCACCTGCCCAAGGGGTGCCCTAGGGGCAGATATTTGTAGGAGGCTGTGGACGAACATACATGGACACAAAGGACCTTGAGGTATGGGATGGGGCAGAGGGTGGGAAAAGACAGTGGGAGTCTGGGGGCCACTTCCTCTTGCGCCACACATTCCAGTGAGAAGCTCTAAGCAGTCCAAGAATTCTAGGGTCCAGCCTGGCCCTCCAGGTTGCCATGAAGATACGTATGTTGAGGTAAGAGGATAAAACATCTTTTATTTAATATAGTGTTAGTTTAATTTACCTTAAAATATTTAGGCCTATGACTATGATATACAGTTCTCCATTTAAGCCCCAGAAATGTTAGGGATGAGCCCGCCTAAAGGTAACTATCCTATTATGGTGATTACGCCTCCTTGCCTTTCTTTATACTTTACCCTCTACGTCTGCATTCCTATATGCTAGAGTCCCTCTTCCCTGTTTTTGAACTCTGAATAAATCAATCACACAATATGTATTCTTTTATGTTAAATTCCTCCACCCAGCATTATGGTCATGAAATTTATCCATGTTGTTGCCGACAGCTATAGTTTGCAATTTTTATTGCCATATAGTATTCCACTGTATTGAGGTCTATCCATCTTAATGTCAAGGGACAAGTGAGTTGTTTTCAGGATGAGGCCTTTATGAACGATCCTGCTAGGGAGACTTTTACCTATTTCTGTTGTTCATATACCTACGAATGGAATTTGCTAGATGATAGATGCACATTTCTTCAACTTTACTGGAAAATACCAAATGGTTTTCCAAAGTGGTTGTACTAATTTATATTCTCACCAGCGGGGTATGAGACATTCCGCAGCTCCTGCCATTGTCTGGTATTTCTTTTTGTTTTAATCATTCTGTGCTGAGAATATTCTAGTATACTATTCAAAGTTTTTTTTTTTTTCTTTTTCTCCTCATGATTCATGTCTAAAGATACTGAAGTGATTCTAGGAACTTAGAGTTTCAAATTGACTGTTGCTAACATCAGTAGAAGTATATACTAATAATAACTTAATTACTTATAATAATATCCACAGTTTTCATCTGAAATATGGCAGCTAGGAGAAGATCTACAGCCTTGGAAGATTCACAGTAATAAAATCCAAACCAAGAGTGTTGGTCCATATAGCATTTTAAAATAATGGCTTATTAGCAGACTGACCTTGGGGGGGGGGTGAACCAACACTCTACCTGTGCAATTGGTATTGACCCTTTCCTTTCATAGAGGTATGCATGTCCCCAGGGCATGCTCTGACAGTTGTGGCAGCTGTGGGCACAGATTGCTGAATGGCCTAACTGAGGCCAGCTGGGGCCACCCCAGAGGAGGAAGATGAGCTGGGGAATGCCATCAGCTTGCAGCTCATTAGCCACCCACATCTGGCAGCATCTGTTCCTCCAAGAGGCGGCAATAACCATGTGCTCTGGTCAAGAGAAAGCAAGGGACACGCACAAGCCTCTTCTGCAGAAATGAGCACAGCCTCCTCACTGCCCACCTTCTTCTTCCCCTACTTGGGTCCCTGAGCTTTCTCACTTCACCTTCCTCTTGCTGATAACCTCAACCTCCATGCACCTTTGTCCTTTCAATGCACCCTGTCGGACAAAGCCCAGCTCTGAACGTACTCAACTGTTTACTTTCTCTCCATCACTCACCCAGCTGTTGAGCATTTCTGGAAAACCCACACACCCTGCAGATGGTGCCACTATATACTTATGGTCACCAGTGCCATCTCGGCCCTTGTTATGGTCAGGCAGCCCCTCTCTGTTCCCCTGGTTTGCTCACCCTCCCATTTTCCCACTCTCCTGTTCTAATTATATGTCCTCTTCTAGAAGGATGCATTGGTGCCTACTCGGACACAGTTGGCTGTTGTCCAGTATGCACAGGGCTGTTTCAGAGTTTCTCCACTCTCCTCAAGTCCCTGGTTTCAGTGCCAGCCCCTCTATTGAGCCCTCGTTCCCAGCTCCACTGTCAGCCCCAATAAGTAGTCTCTTCTCCTGCTTCATGAAGAAAGCTAGAGCCACCTCACATGGACTCCCTCAACTTCCCTCCTCCTCTGCAGATTCATTTAGAATGCGGACTCATCCCTTTCCCCTTCCTGCCTCCTTGTGACAATAAAGGAAGTGTCTCCTCTTGTGCCCAAGAATATCCCTCTACCTGGCCTCAATGCCTACTCAGGGCCATCTCTCTATGTTCCTTTCCTCTCACTCTCTCCTCACTTCTTCCCAGGAGTTGTCAAATAGGTTCACGTCTCTCCCTTAAGAACCTGGTATCAGGAGTTTCCTTAGCTTGGCCAAGAACCTCATCCAAACAGGGCAAGAAGCAGTGCCAGGGGTTGTATTTTATCCCCCTTCCATGTTCTTATGTTGAAGTCCTAGCTCCCCGTTTTCAGAACGTGACCTTATTTGGAAATAGGGTCACAGAAGATGTAATCAGTTAAAATGAAGTCATACTCTCTCTGGATCTCACTTTCCTCATTTGGGACACAGGAGTCTTCAGACTGTCATTTTTGGGGTGGGAGCAAATGGGGCAGATGGGAGAGGGAGGTTAGAAGGGAGGGTTCTGAGCTCCACAGCTCTCCTTTGACCACAGCAGCTCCATTTTAACTGGTTTACAGTTTGGAACTCTTGGTAACGTTTGGCTTAAAAAAAGCATTTCACTGTTTAAAAACTAAAATACAAAATTTAAATCTCCTGGCTTAGGTGATATCTTAGTCTCTTTCTAACCACAATTGACTGTTGATTATAAGATTTTACAAGTGAAAGCATGTGGTTTTGATAAACATATTGCACAGATTTTTCTCAAAAAAGCCCAATTTAATAAAATTTTTTTTCTGTGAAGGAGATGTGATAAGAGACTGACTAATGCAATTTAATTTTTAAGCCTTTTAAAGACGCTCGTATTAAACATTCACAAGTTAGAAAAGCAATTTTTCTTAGGGCACCATATGTTGGAATTTGGGGTTTAGAAATATGCTTACTGTCCACCTGGGCTCTGAGACTATGTGCAAGTACGGGACCTTCCAACCATGAGTTCTTGAGGACAATCACTGTGGCTGCTCCATCTTTGTTTCCGCAGGACCTAGCTCAGTGCCTGGTACACAGTAGGTGCTCAGTAAGTCCTTACTGAAAGAGACTCCCTGAAGGTCTCTGAGAATTCTTGGTGATAGGAATGAAATAGAACTTCTTTCTAAAGGAAGAGGTGGGTAGGGTGGAATCCACAAACACAGATTAAGAGGGGGCAGTGCTCTTGAGTGAGGCATGGGTAAAATGGCACCGTTTCTGCTTGTGGGACAGTTATCTGTGGGATGGAATAAACACAGTGGAGGAACATAGCTCTATGGCCTCCTCAGAATAGTCTGTCTAGGTTCCTGGTTTCCTGGCAAATCATTTCATTTCCTACACAGAGACAAGTGGACCACTAAGCCTACATTTTTCTTATTTCTCCCTGGATGTTTCTCTAGTTGGTATCTGATCCTTATTTGTAAGAACCCCTAATGGGATCCTTGATGGGAAAGGATCTGGGTAGCTAGTAGGATAAACCGGGTTCTCCAACCTTCTCTGTCTCCCAATCCTCCATATGCAACTGGCAATGTTCAGGGCAGGAAGTGGTCTGGAAATCAGAAGACCTGGGTCCTAGTCCCAGGTGTGTGGCTTTGGGCAACTCAGCCATTTCTCGGTCCCAGTTTCATCTGTGGAAGATGAAGGGTCAGACAAAATGGTGTCCTCAATTCCATATCTCATATAGGTTATCACCTGAATATATAACTGGTGGTACACCAGGAAAGGCATTATTAACCAAAAATAGTGTCTTTCTTTCTCTGTCTCTGTCTCTCAGTCTGTCTCTGACTCTGTTCCACTTCGCGGTGTCTTTGAGATAAGGCCTTGGAGGGGATGCTGAAGAGTGTATTTAACTAAAAGGCCCAGAAGCTAAGCATTTATCAGTTGTGCACATTAGGGATGTTACACTTTCACCACCTGGGGCTTGTCCTGAGGGAATGGAGCCTGACCTGGATCGGATTTATGGTCAAAGGTGTCAGAAAGACCCTCATCAGGGGCTGGGCAATACTCCCCCAGAGGAGGAGACTGGAAGAAGGCAGAGCAGAACAGGGGCTAAAGCCAGCTGGGTGCCCCTTATGGTTCCGCCTAAGGACAATTCTAGGTGTGGGACCACTGCACTCAGTTTGGCCACCGACGGCCCCTGGAATAGAGGCCTCTTGGAACTATACACTTACTAAGCTGTCTTCCTTGGGTATTATATTTCCCTGGGCCGTGGAGCCTTGCTAAGATGTTGCTTGCCAGCTGATGGAGGCCCTCTACCACACTGGGATTCTCACAGTTTATTTTGGTAGGTAACTAAGACAGAAAGACAGTTAATTAAACCCTTCATAAAACAGTCCATCAGCCACCTGCTTGCAGAGCAAAAAGTCAGATTCTTTGCTGTGCTTTGGCAGAAGGATTGAGTCCTTCGGCCTCCTCTTGGGCCCCATTCAGGATTCTAACCAGGTTACCTATGAAACTTCTTTTTTGTTATGGTATATATTTTTTCCATTTGTGTAAAAGCCGTAAATAAATACCAGTGATCTCGTCAGGCCATGCCAAAGAAGAATCTGTAGGGGATTTAATACCCTAATGCATCGGACACACTTGAATTTGGCTAAACATTCAAATTGGGTGGTTTGGCTCAATTGAAGCAGTTTAAACGTTGTTGGGGTATAGCTTTTCAAGCGACCTCTTTCAGAGGTTGTTCTTTCAGAAGGGTCCCTGGAAGGGATTGGCTTTAAAGTGAGTTGGAAATTCTCAGGTATGTTTTAGACGTCTACAACACAAGCCTTCCCTTTGTTTGAAATGGGTAAGACTCAGCAAAGAGAGTGAGATGAACAGGGTTGTCTGTTCATCCAAGTTCACATCCAAACGTGCACCCTGGGGGCATAGCAACGAAGTCATCCATGCCTTAGGATTTTCTACAAACACCAAGATATTCCAAAAGACGGTGAGAACCCTGACCAAGAAAAAGGGCATGGCAATGATCATGAAATAAGCGAGGGTGGAAGTCAGACTTGTAAGTCCTTAAACCCCTTCTGGGCTTAGGTAATGTCTTGCTGAGCTCGCAGCCCTGATTCTTTTCCTGGTCTTTGCCAGCAAATTTTCAGGAATCTCTTAGCAGAAGAGAGGACATTGTTTGCTGCACCTTCCACTCCTGCAGAGTTCTTGGGTGCTGACTATTTATAGGGACTCTCAATTGCCTTCGTTCCCCATCTGGTATTAATTTTTATTTCTTCTTCTTTACCAGGCTCTGACTCATCTCCACCCAAACCTTCAGGTTTCCTGAAGGCGGGCTTCCCCAGACGTGGCGCCCCACCCAGGTAACGCAACTTGCCACAAGGAAAGAACGGTCTTTGTCCCCAGTCTCAGGGAACAGGACAGTGATTTAGTCAATCATCCAAGTCAGAAATGGAGAGGTTTTACTTAGCGCTTCGTTTATTCTCACCGCCTACATCTCATCCGTGGTGGGGTCTTGCCCTTTCGAGCTCCTTTCCCTCATCCGGCCCCATCTCAGTTGCCCCCGTCTTAACTCATTGTCTTGCCACTGGACCAGTGACATTTTCATCCCACTTTACCCTCAAGGCAATGGGGAAGACTTTGAAAGGTTTTGACTGGCAAGTAACTCGATCACATTTCTTTGTCGTAAAAATCTCACTGAATCTAGTGGATGAATTGGAAAGGTGGCTGGCATGGAGGGGTCGGGAAATCCGTAAAAAATTGTGCCAGAATCCGGATGAGAAATGAGGGGGTCTGGATTAAGCCCGTGGCAGAAACAATGAAGACGAGAGCAAGTGGCTATTTAGCAAGTGGGGGGTAAAATATAAGATCTGATTGGAACTAGAAAGTGAGAGACAGGAAGAGTTTATAATAAATGTCTCGCAGATAGAAGTAGAAGAGATTGGGTGGATGATAGCATCGTTCTGAGAAAGACAAAATTAAGGATTAAATCAGTGAGAAAATGATGAGTTTTATGTGACGTGTTAGGTCCCAGTTTCACGTGGGAAATGTCATGTGAGGAGAAAATCCGTAACAAGTTTTAACTATATAGGTTCACTGATGTGCAATATTTTTTAAGATGTATTTATTTATTTGAGAGAAAAGGAAATCATGTGTGAATGGGGCAGAAGGAGAAGGAGAGAGAAAATCTCAAGCAGACTCCGCGCTGAGCACTGAGCCCGCCGAGGGGCTTGATCTCAGGACCCTGAGATCATGACCTGAGCCAGAATCAAGAGTTGGCTGCTTAACTGCCCGAATCACCCAGGCGCCCCCCCCCCCATGTGTGGATTTTTTTCAATAAATACAGTATAGTACTGCAGACCTTAGGACTTGCCCATCTCCATATATATATATGAGCCACTTCCTTATAATAAATCATATATGTATGATATATGATATGATGTGTGTATGTGTGTGTGTATATATATATATATATCTCCATGCTATTACTTCTGTTTCTATGGAGGACCCTGACCGATACAGCACAGAATGAAAGAAAAGAAAATTTTTAAAAATTGGAAGTAGGGAAGGAAGGGAGAAAGAAAGAAAAGTGTGGGATGAATGAATCCACAAGAGCCTATGTGCTTTGAAAACATAGGGAGAGGGCGGGTGACTGTCTGTCTGTAATATCTGATGGCATCGATGACTCATCAACATTATGTAACTAGAATTAGCCTTCAGACTTTGCTGTCTTGGAGGTTTTGTCTCATAAAAGCAGGACTTCCTAGCTTGGCTTGTTTTCTTGTTACCTAGGAGCCGTTGCTAGCATAAGGTCATACTTAGAAAATTGAGCCCTCAGTAAGATTACTCAGAGACTTGGCTGCTTTCTCTCTGGCCATTTTATCTTTAGGTCGAAAAAAGAAACAGCTCACTTTTCTTAAGTGACATTACACATTACTTTGAAATATGCCCTACAGGCCAGCCCTGAAATCTGGTTTTTTGTTTTGTTTTGTTTTGTTTTGTTTTGTTTTTTGGGTACTCACAAAAGAGAAGTTTTGTTTTAAAAAAATGTCAAAAAAATTTTTGTTTGTTTCACTCTAAAGATCATCTTTGATAATCCAGTGTTTAGGAAACTGTTTGATGAATAGAAATTGAGAAGAAAAAAAAAAAAAGAAGTTGAGGCAGAGGTGAGAATTTGCCCAGTTTATATCCAGTTTATTTCTGACCCAGTGATGGGATAACCTCAGACCACTGAGGTGATTTAAATGAGAGACTTATTGGGCATGTAGAATTTATTTTGTTTTTGCTCTACTTTTCAAATCTTTTCTGTTATAATTAATATAATAATATAATATATAATATACTAATATAATATATAATACAATAATTATATAATATATAATATAATATGGTGATAAACCATTTTATTTGTGGTTGTAGCAGAGGCCATTTGAAACATCTCCCCAGCTCAGAAAGATGTCCATGGTTGTTGAGCTCTCAGTGATAAGTTCCAGATTTCAGTTTGGACAATACAGTCATGCTTTATAAAGTTCACAGCTGCCTGGACCTGGAATGAGCACCTGACCCGAGTTTAGAGTCAAAGTTCTTCACACACACACACACCACACCCACCCACCCACCCACACACACTGAGTCACTCACACAACCCCACTCCACGTGTGAACTTGGAAGCGTGGCTGCAT